>NC_063217.1:75689659-75989659 GCF_020740725.1 Corvus hawaiiensis
CCCAAAGCCCTTGCTTTGTCTGGCCCTGCCTGGGAGCTGCAGTCACTGCTGGAACATCTGTGTTTATTTTGCATGACAAACTTGTTCCTGGGCTCTGACAAAATGCGTGCTGGTCTGGGACTGGGGTTTGGGCTCCTCGGCAGGGCTGTGCCATAGTGCGTGGCTGGCCCTGTGCTGCTCTATAATACATATTACATGACTTCATCCATAGTTAATGACAAGTGTACTATATTTTTAATCTTTATAGCTTTATTGTGTGCAAGTGGTTTTAATAATTGGTGCTGCAGGATGGTTACTTCCCAGAATTACCCTGCAAAATTGCTGTGTTTTCAGCCTTCAGTCGCACAGGTTGTAAATTATAAACTCGGGTAGTAATAAACTTGGCTCTCTCTCACTGCTCTGAGGAGATGCCAACCTGTAACAACAGCAAAAAGATACATGCTGGCAAAAATTCCATCCTGAAGCTATCCTCATCCTGTGTGCATGGCCTATGGGGGTAAGGCGGCCCTCTGGTAACCCCTCCTTATTCTTTGTGTGACCATGAGCAGGAAAATAGAGAGACAGGGATGGTGGTAAGGAGCAAAGGGGCTTGGGGGCTCCCTGAACCCCCCCACCTCCTCCAAGACATTCCTCGGTGTCCTACCCACGTGGAGCACGAGCACTTCTGCCAGAATTGTGATAAACAAGGCATGTGGTATCCAAATGCCTCTGTTGGTGTCCTGAGCCTACACATCCCTGAACTGGGGCTCTGGAACCGGGCTGCACACAGCTGGTGCTGGGACTGGAGCCTCATGTCGTGTGGAGTCTCTGCTCATCCCATCCAAGGGCTGGGCTTAGGGTGCTGCCCACCAGCACAGCACTGTAAAGCCTGGGGCAAGCAGAACATTTTTATTTAAGAAAAAGAAAGGAAAGAACGCAAAACTGAGTGAAGGTGTTCTGGAGGCTTCCTGCTTCAGCTGGCTTGTTCTGTTTGGCATTTCTCAGTTCTCTGTTGCTGGGCACATCCCCAGCAGAATGATGACAGTGCCTCCCCTTCCCCTGTGCGCTGGGGTGATGAAGGCTGCGTCCCTCCCTCCTGCACCACCGTGGCTCCTGGTTTTCACCCCAGAGAGCCGGGGGCCCAGGTGCTGGGGCAGCCCCCCCAAGCCCCATGCACAGACAGTCCCCAGCATCCCAAGGAACACTGTGAGCACAGCAAACACACAGCGTCTCTCCGGAGGGGCAGCGCTGGGATGGCCTCAGGTAACAGCAGCTCCTTTGATCGGGCTTGTTGCCTTCAGCCTCCAGCTGCCGGCGACGTTCCGCTGCCTCTGAAACCCTGTTCACCCGTGGGCAATATCCACCTGCTGCAGTCCTCGGAGCCAGGCAGAGGATGTGAAACGTGCTGTTTGGAGTGCCTGCAGGAGTTACTGGAATAGCTGATGATCAGCCTGCAGGAAGCTGGGAGTCTGGGGGAGAGTGTCAAGGGCCAGGCAGCACTTCCAGCAACCACACAGCCTGCAGAGCCGAGCAGTCCTCAGCTGAGGACAGGCTCGAGTCCTACCAGCCAGCTCTGCTTTAAAACAACACAAAGACCTCCCTTGAATTACTGGATTTCTTTTATTTTGGCTTGGGATGAAACTCTGTGTCATTGTCAGTGACGTTTTTAAGCCTTACATGGACACAATTAAGTAGTAATAGCTGTAGCAAGACCTAAAGAGACAATTCATAACAAATAAATTACATTATGATTTAAGCTTCTTTCCTTCACCCAGAAACACTGAAGACACACGTTCTTAATAAAACCATGTATCTTTAAGTCCCCAGGTAATAATGGATGCAAACATTTTTCATGAGTTCTCCTGAGCTTTGAGATGGCAACATTTGCTTTTTACCCCTCACTCTGTGTGCGGCTGGTCAACCTCTAATTGCTGGGAAGTGCCTGGCTTTGGGGGTGGCTGTGCATTTCTGGGGTACCCGTCCTCTGTGGGTACAAGTGAATTGGGGAATGTTTATTGTTTGACCAAGGTGCTTCAGCACATGTTTAACTTGTGTCTTTGGGGCTCAGGCATGTGCTGAATGAAAGATTTTTGATCGTGAAATGTTTAAGCACTTTCATGTGGCTTGGCTAACCCTGCACCATCCTTTTGCAGGCATTGCAGTGCCTTGTGGCCCAGCTGTCTCCTCTGGACCTCCGGTGACCCGGCACAGCCACCTTGTGACCTGTCAGGTGACAACCATGAGGCACAGCAGGAGGTGATGGCTAAGGTAGGAGATGTTCCAGTCTTACTTATACATTAAACACATGGAAAAACAGATTAACACCTAAGCACACAAACACACGTTAACACTGACTTGAAGCACACAAACAGATGCAAACACTGTGATTCCAAATGTGTTCCGGGACATCCACCTTTCTTCTCATGGCTGGAACAGAACAGTGATCCTGTTTGAGCAGCGTTGGACTGAAGAAATTAAGGTAAGAGGGAGGGGGTTTAAAAAAAAATAAAGCAGCTTGTTTCTGTGCACGTGCCTTTGTTACCGCCTTTTGGATGCTGTGATTTCCATTTTACTTTGTGTCTGTTGCCAGTTATGCAGAGCACTGGTTCACTGTGAACACTTGTCACAATGTGTGTAATTTCTTACTGATGGTGTCCAGTTTGTTTCAGTTAAGATATTTGTGGGCGAAGGTTTTGTTCAGATGTGTGTTCAAGACCACCTGATTTGATAGAGACTTCGCACAGGGTTCAATCTGCCCACGCTGCACTTGGCCAAGAGCTGCTCCGCTGAAGGCTTTGAGGGAGTTCTCCTCACTTATTAGTCAGCTTGTCTGAAACAAATAAGATTATCACTACTTTCTGTTGAAATTTAAAACCCTGATATGGCTGTGCTTGATGGAGGGAGAGCGAGTTCAACAGTCCTTGTTTCCAGTGTTCAAGCATTCACTTTCACACAAGGTGGTGTGTGTTTGAAAATCAGTGTGTAATGTTGTGTGTGCCTCACTCCCCCGAGACCAGCTGCAGTGCCTGTTTCAACCAGTGCACAGTGTTCCTGGAACTGGGACCTCTTTGTGACATGGGGGGGCTTGGACCCCACACCCTGTAGGCTTCTGACAGTCCTTCTGACAGTCCTTGTGGGTGTGGGGTCTGGGAGAGGAGACCTTGGGAAATGCCTCTTGGGAAAGGCCTGCTGCTGTTACAGAGGTGCTGAATCACACAGGAATTGTGCAGGTAAGGCTTGAGGTACCCCAGTGCTGGGCAGGTGTGGGGCAGGGGCACAGCCTGAGCACGGGCTGTTGGGCAGCTGAGTGTGCTGAGCTCAGGGCAGGGCCGGGCTGCCTAAAACAGGTGGTGTGTCTCATTTACCTTTTGCAAAAGTATAAAGAGACAGAACTGTACAAGGTCCCTCCTAAAGGGAGGTGTATCAGCTTACCCCAAAATCAGCTGTGAGGTGAATCTCATCTCAAATACTGGGACACCACAAAGCACTGTCCTTAGAAAGCACACTCTTCCTCTGACAGAATGCAAATTAGTTAATAGTTTCCAGCAACCAAAAATGTACTAAAGCATGATTTGAGCAGGAAGGAAGCCACCAGCAGTGCTGCCACCTCTTTGACAGCTCTTCTAATCACCATAGCTTTATCAAGAAGTGTTAAGTTGTATTTTTTTATTGATATTTAAGAATAAATTCTTACAACATCATCTCTATAAAAGGTTCATCACAGACCAAATACCACTCTAACCTTTTAAGCTTCTACAGTAAAAACTGTCGTCTTTATTTATCTAAGTTTGGGAGAGATACAAATGTAATCATAACCCCCAAGGCAAAATTTTATGGCAGTTTTCAGAACTCCTCTCTATAAAAACTACTCAAAGCTACCAACATAAAAGCTCCCAATAAAATTTGCTTTAGATCCTAGTCATAAAACATGTATTTTTTTCCCTGGTCCTGGAGCTACAGGTGTCCAATTGGCAGCGCTGGTTGCTGCCAGATCCCCTGGCAATGCTGGGCTCCGTGTACCTGCTGGGTCAGGTGGGCAAGGAGGGGCTGCTGCACCCCGAGCTGTGCCTTGGCTCATCCCAGCACAGCCCGTGGGTGCCTGTGGGAACCTGATGCTGTGGCTGGTGGCAAGCATGGGCACAGGAGATGTGGTTAGACCATGTCTGAAGAAATTCTGGAAGTGAGGGTGATCTTTGGGTATGTAAAGATCTGTACAATAATAACAGGCTGAAGAAGAACATCGCAGGCAGTAATGTAGAACACAGGACTCTATTACTTGGCTGTTTAAGCGTTGGGGATCTGCACTTGCTTGCAAGACCGGTGGCCTTCCAGGTCTTACTTTGGTGACATAGGAATCCATGCACCAGAAGTTGCTTTTAGAGTAAAGATTCCTTACTGCTATTTCCATGTACAGCGTTAGCAGCAAGTAGAAAACCCTTTATTTACATTTAGCTGAGAAACCTAATCCGGACCTGTGTGCAATGAGGTTGGGCTGGGCTGGGCTGAGCTGGAGGGAGCCAGGCTGGGCTGGGGAGACCCAGGCCGGCCTTGTTCTTGAAATGCAGTGCAGGAATAAATCTCTGCAGGCTTTAGTGGATTCCTGGCAACTGAAGGCTCATGCTTTATCAGCCTACATTAATTTGCTTTTACTGTGCAGGGTGGATTTAACCCCGATACCTCACTCTGGATGGTTTCTGTTCAGAGACCCGAACTTGTTCTTCTGAATTCAATTAGGAGAAAAGCAAACATAGCACAAAGGTGCAGCTGGTAAAGGAGAGCACAGGCAATTCCCAGATGCGAAATAAAAAGCACAGCCGCCTTCTTTGGGGTACACGCCTCAAAGCATCCCAGAAATGTCATGATAAGTAAGAACAACTTAATGTAAAACTGTGCTTGGATGCAAGTATTTTTCTGAGGCAAAAATACTAGTATGTTGATTTCTAAAGCTGCTTTCTTCAGGGACTGCAGGAGGCTGGAGGTGGCCCAGAAAGCCTCCACGTGGTGGCCCACATCTTTTGTTTGCAGGCCTTGGCCTTGCTTGTCATTCCAAGCACCTGCCACGTGCTCCAACCATTCTGTAGCTGGGAAATATTAAGTGGTTGCTGGTCTCAGCTGATGGTCCTTGTGAGGAGGGTGGGGAGCCCACAGCCCCATCTTTTGGGAAGTTTCCTGCACATGGTGCTTCCCAAGGGCTTTTTCCTCCTGACTCCGTGTGCTCTTCTGCAGAGATATCCTTGGGAGCTCTCGGACTGCCAGGAAGAGGCAGTCAGGGAAATCAGGTAGCTCCAATAGCTCCATAATGTGTGTAATAAAAGCCATGATTCATGACAGGGATTTTCTGTTTATCTTAAAGTAGACTCTAATTACAAATCTGCCTTCCCAGTTGTGTGTGATGTCAGGAATTGGCTCTGGGAGCATTCCCAAGCCAGCTGTTAGAGCTGTGTTCCTATCTCCCTGTCTGTGCTCCATTGGAGAGGCTGCTGGGTACTTCCTGTCTGCTGGGTCTGTGATTATTGGTTATTAACTCTGCTTTGTGGGCACTGTCTGACACAGGAACTTCTCCCCAGTGCCTGTCCTGAGTTATCACTTAGCTTAGGGCTGTTGGGTCATTCCTGTGTCCCAGCTAAAAAAAGCTCTATTAAGGGTGTGTTGATGAGAAAGGTTCAGAGAAAGGATGTTTTTTCTTGTCTGAAGGACCGACAAAATGATACTTTCTCTGGCTGCATGGGCAAAACTACACAGCAGCCACCAGGTCTTCTTTGCCTCCTGTCTTCCTGACAGTCCTGAGGGAGCCCGAAGCACAGCGTATCCCCTGAGTCCTAAATGGCCTTCAACAGCCATGTCCCGATGAAGCCAAGTTTAAAATCTGTACTAAATTAATGAGACTGTTCTTCGTAGTGGCAACCATCCATACACTCCTTCTTATGGCACCTTTTAATTATTGTTACTAATGATAGAGGTTTTGGGTCACTGCTTTCAGAAAGGAGCAAACCAGGAAACTTGTTTCTCCTAGAAACAGGCATTCCAAGCTCTGGAGGCACAGGCTCCGAGGGCACAGCAGATATAGGGGTCTTTGGCCAGTGCAGTATGGGGACCCAGGGCTGTGTTGACTCTGCGTTTTGTTGATAAACAGAGCCATTCTTTCCCTGTGCCTTTGTACCTATTCCCTCTCACGAGCTCCAAAGGCGTTTTATTTTCCCTCAGTTTTGGCATGGGATCAGCGGGTGGCTCTCCGCCTCTGATCTAAGCAAAATAGTCACGATTTGAGGTGGTGCTGTTCGCATTATTCATTGCTCCTGGCAAAACAAATGTTGATCTTAAAACATGGCCATTAATATTTTGATGAAGTAATGAAACCACCTGCATTTTGGGCAGAGCCAAGGTGCTGGGTGAGGGGCCTGGCAGCTCACAGACCCAGGCGAGGAGGCCCAGTGATGGCAGGTGAGAGTCCACGGTGGCATTCCCAGCCTGGAAGGTGGAGATGCAGGTGGATTGTCACCATCCTCTATGTCCTGTTCAGCTGCTGCTCCAAGGGAGAGTGGCAAAGTCCCAGCCCCCAGTGCTCCTGGGCAGAAACAGGCCTTTAATGGTTTTGGTTTCTCTTGTGAAAATGAATGTATTTGTAGCAGAGTACGAGGTGGCTGACTCTTGTGGGCATTTATCCTCACAAGATTAGGGAAAGGGAGGAAGAAGCTGTTGGCAGTCTGTGCTTGCACTGAGTGGAGGTTTCTGTGTGAGACTTCTGAAGCTATTGATGGCCTGAGCTCCCCGTATCTCTGCCTTACACGGGGCTGTCAGGCACCTTTTGTGAAGGCTTGACAGCATCATCAATACTGGCATTAGAGCTCCTTGTGCAGCTTATGGGGATGGGATGGGTGTGATGGATATGGAGCCATGTGAGAAATTGGGCAAGGTCACTGCCATTTTTTTCCTGGCTTTCACAGAGGCCCGTGTTTGCTTTCCTCACACAGGGACATGAATTGATTGGTGCTGCTGCGAGTCAGTTGGCGGGATGAGTCAGGAACTCCCAGGGGCTCTGCCGGATGGACGGATCGGGGCGGATCCAAACGGAGCTCTGGGACTGCTGGGATGCAGGGAACCCCTCCAAGGCCATGCCTTTGGGATAGACAGTCTGTGCCCATGTGCTCTGTGAGGTAGAATGGTCTGACAAATTGTAGTGCCCACACAGGGCACTGCAGAAATTGGACTGTTCAGTCTGTTCTCTGATCTCCAGTTTCATTTTCCTTTGCTGCTGCTGCCTCTGGCTCTGGGAAGAGAAAATGATCCTTCCCCAAATGTCTCCCAGTTGGCACCTGGAACCCAGGCAGTTCATCCAGATCCTCATACTGCTCTCAGAGGGCTGCACCCGTCCACTCGTGGGGCAGCAAGAGTGGGGAGAGCAACCATACTGCAACTCTCAGAGTCTCTGTGGAGCCCTCACTGCTCCAGCCGGGAAATAATCTGCACCAGACTTGTTTCCTGGCACCAGCCAGCTTCCTTGGTGCCAGCTCCAATGTGTAGGCTGGCACATTGCAGGAACAGGGAATGGGGGAGGGGAAGGCGTGGCGAAAGGAGTGGAAACTGTTCTGGCTCCATCACCTCTGCTCTGACGTGCCCTGGCCCCTGACAGCCCTGGCTGCATGGGGTGTAAAAACATCCAGGACAAGACATCCCTCTTTCCTCTTGGTTTACACCATTTCCTCGTATTCTCTTTGCTGATGGTCCTTATGGACACAGAATCCACCACATCCCTGGTTAAATGCAAATTATTCCCATTCTGCCAAGGACGGTTCATAGCGGAAGTGGGAAGTCGCTTCCACTGAGCTGTCCATGAAATTCCCCCCAAAGCAGCTCCAGTTGGGAAGAGCCAGTTTTATGCAGGTTAGATTTGGCTGTGTTCCTCACACGCCAGTGGAGGTGCAGCAGCGTGTGCAGCTGCCGGAGCCAAGGCTGCCACAGGGACCTGACACGGGCGTGAATCCCCATGCTTGTTTTACAGTAAAGGTCAGCTTGGTGCTGCTCCACGTGTGAAACAGGATTTGCCTTGAGCTGTGTTTTTAGCGCCTCTCGAACATTAAGGTGCTGGGGCCATCCTGCAGTAGGACAGTGTGAGCCTGTGGGAAATGGCCTTTTGCAAAATATTTCCACAAGGTTTTTTAATGCTCCCACTCTTTCCAAATGTGCCCCGGTTGACCTGAGGCACAGGATAGGCAGCAGTTGCAAGGACAGCATTAGAGTGGGACGTTTCTATTGCACCAGAGCTGGGCTGTCTGCTACAGAGAGGAGGTGGGATCCTGCCTTATCCTATTAACTGTGGGACCTTCCACCTGGAGATGAAAGAACAAAAGCCTGGGCAGACAGTTAATTATAGCTTCAGCTTCACAAGCAGAGTTAATGAATTTTAACGTGCCTCAATTAATAACTAATTGGGTTTTGCGCCTCGGCTGTGAGTGGAACTGGAGGGGTGTCCAGGAAAAAAATGGTCCAAAGATGAGAGATTTTAATTGAAATACTGTAGGATTCTTGTATAGGGAAATGGTACCTGGTGTTATTGTACAGTCTGAATGCAGAGGGAAATTAAAGGGGAAGTTGTTTCCAAGAGAAAACAAGTGGCAGCATTACTGTGCCAACAAGACAGAGCATAGTTTTGCTACCTGTAGTGTACAGTTTGGAGAGTCCCCAATTCCTGGCATTATTGTGTCACCTGTAGTGTGCAATTTGGAGAGTCCTCTATTCACAGCATTATTGTGCCACAGGGAAGTGGGTCCTGCAGGCACATCAGGATGTTCCACCTCAGAGTTCCAGGAGTCAGAGAATTTAGGTAGAAAGAAATGATGCCTAACATAAATTTTTTTGTTCTCTAGGCTGGAATGTGCCTGGTAGTGCTGTTGGTCTAATGAGATATTTTATGTCTATTTCTGTGGAAAGAGGCTTATTTTTAAGCCTACAGTTAGGAGAATGTCCAGTGTTTTGCTGTGATTAGCGGTAATTCAGGCTCTGGTGGGCGAAAGGAAATGACCAGAGGTAAAGGTAGCAGAGGTTGAATAGTGTTTGCAGTAGTTTAAAAGAGCAATAAATCCTGGAGAGTGCAGAAATAGAGGAACACTCTGCATCTCAAGCAGCAGAAAATTGTTGTCTTTTGAATTTGATGCTCTGAGTGTGAAGGAAGAAAGGAAAATATATCTATATGCCATTTTCTCCTTCAGTACCATTTCCAGGGAATATTTATCAGCAGCCTCAGCCACCAGGCAGGAAAACACCCAGAAGCCAAAGTGCAGCTTTAGTTTGTTTTGTTTTACTCTTTCATTTTTCTGGGTGTATTCAACTCCCCTCAGAGAGAACATGGAGTAATAAGAAAAAGAAAAGAAATTAATTTATTCAATGCAGCATTGTCAGGCACCGACCCTCCACCGATGACTATTTACGCCGGGCTGCTCATCATGCCCGTCACAACTGCTGCACAATAAATAATAAAAGATTAAAACCTTAAACCTGGAAAACTTAGGAAAAAAATATTAGAAAATTTTATTTCGGATTATAAAAATCCATGAATGATTTACTTTAAGGGACAATTTCATTGCTGCCATGTGCAGGAACTAATGATCACGGAGGGCTCCGGATTGGTGAGGAGGCTGCTTGAGAAACATAGTCATGGGTAGGTGATAAAGTCACCTTGCTCCCGCGCTGCCTCACTGTCACCGCAGTGGCTTTCACCATTTGTTACAAGAAAATGATGGGCCATGTACATATTTATACCTGGATGGCAATAACGTTGGCAATAACCCTCCCAGAGCAAGCCACCTTGTTTTAGGGAGCCCGGCTCACTTCCCGATGCCAGCAGCCCTCGCCCTGCATGCAGGGAAGTGAATGGAGCTTGGGTGATGGACGTTTGCAATGGCAACTATTCTTTGTCACGAAGGATGCTGCTTAAACTGGGATCGAGTGTCGAGTGTGCCAGGTTCCCCCCCAGGTGCTCCCATGGCACCCCCTCAGTGAGGAGATGGGTCTGTAATAGCCTTACGGTCCCCTCTGCAGAACAGCGTGTCTCCTGGGATTTGGGTGGCTGGAGTGTGCCTGGCTGTGCATTGCCCTCACGTAGAAGTGGATTTGTGCTGGCTGAAGAGCTGGTTCAGCAGGGAACCATTGTCTGAGTTTTATTTTGTGTTTTTAAACACCCACACACACTGTGCAATTAGCTCATTTGTGTCCAGGCTATTGTTGGGCAAAGCTGTCAAATGGAGCACCAATTGATGGTGCCAAAGCCTAGAAAAAATACACTTAAAAGGGAAAGACAGCATAGGGTACAGAAGGGAACTGGCCGTGCTTTGTGGCACAGAGGGAGACACTTGTGCTGGTTGATGGAGGCACCTGGGAGGTTTAGTAAGCCCCGTTTGGAAAACTTCTGTGTGTGTCCCAGCCTATCATGATCCGGTCATTAAAGTTCTTAGAAATGCCTCTGCCCAAATTAAGATGCAAACAAGACCATATGCCAATATCAATAGTATGGGTTTTATTTGATAGTAAATATGAAAGAGAGAGGAAAAGAGAGAGAGAGAGAGAGAAATAGAAGAGAGGTGGGGGAACAGAAAGAGAGTGACAGAGACTGAATAAAAAGACTATCACCGCTCCAAGGATCCCACTGGCGTCTTGCTGATCCTCTCCAGCTGGTCTTCCTGGTGGTGAAGGTCCCCCAAAGCATAGAATCCCATGGGTTAATATATGCTCAGGCCAGGTGGCAATGTCCAGGTACGTCCCCCGCCGGGGGGTGGGGGGGCAGTCTCTTGCAACAGACTCCAGATCTGTTGTATCCAGTGCAATCCTGTGGTGCAAGGCCTCTGGGGGGGCACTTCAGGGAGTCTTTGATGGATTATGACACCCTCTCAGCTGCCTCTCACGTGTAAGTCCCATGGATGTGGCCTGTGGGGTTGGGGGTTCCACAGCTGGGCCAGTTTGTGTTAGGGAGGATGGGTGTTCACTGCCTCTGACCAGAGGCTACACCCAAAACCTCCTCCCCCCTGTCATTTTGTGGGGGGAGTCTGTGTAAACCTGGCTTCTGCGGGCTGTGGTCTCCCCCACCCCAAACTCAGCCCGAGGTTGAGTCTCTTAGCACGGCTTCTGGGTTTGGTTCACTTGTGGATGCATTCCTTTCCCCCCAGCCTTGTTTGATTTTTCCTAGGCCTGAGTGATTGAAGCATGGGTTTCCATTTATCTAATCTCCAGTCCAAAGTTCCAATCAGGCATCCCTTAGGGAGGGGTGGTCTTTATACAGTTTAAAACTTTATATCAATGTTTGAGGCATGAACTATTTCAGTCTCTGACACAGCCCTCTTTGTTGTCTATGTCTTGCTTCATTTATTCAGTCTAGCATATACTAGTTCTTATTCTTTGCTCCAAATTCAGTCTTTGCCATTTATGTGCCTTGATTTCAGGTATTTGCCGTGTTTTACCCCAGTCTCTCTGTGTCCAACTGTGAAGTTCCTTGTTTTTGGTGACTAATTGGAGTCTGTAGTTCTGGGTAGGGTGCCTTCTTTCCTTTTCTGTAGGCCTCATGCTCAGGAGATTGCTAAAACTTTTCTGATTCTTCACTACCACCTTCTGCTGAGAAACAGTCAGTGTGAAATGGTAGGAAAGAGGTTGTGAACTTGATGCTGCTGTGATAAGCGAGTTCCTTCCATGGGGTGAGGTGACAGCAGATGGAAGTGTTGGGAGACAGTCCTGGTAGCCCACAGGCTCTGGTGCAGCCCAGTTCCAGCTTCCCCTCACCCTTTGAAGTGCATCCAGGCTGGGCAGCGTTTTGGCACCTGCCTGTGGCTGCACAGAAGGGGCTGGGAGCGGAGCCTGCCAAGTCCCGGGCCCTGGAGGAGCTGCCAGCCTGAGTCCCACAGGTCACCAGCCATGCATGCACAGTGCCTGCTCCCTGTGCGTGTCTAGCTCCGTGTCCCGCAGCCCAGCTCCTGGCTGGTGTCCCCGTTCCGCGTGCCTCCTCCCGAGGGGGCTGCGGCCAGAGGACAGCAGCAAGGTCACAGCCGCGGCAAGTTTGTCAGGCAGGGTGTACGAGGGGACCGGGCTGGCTCGGCTCTCCTGAGGCATGGGAGCCTATGTGAGGGAGGTGTCATGGAATGCTGGCTCCTGAGCCCAGAGCAGCAGCGTTTGCACTTGGAGGGGTGTGAAGGGCCACTCGGGAACCTGTGATTTTCTGCATGGCTCTGGCTGATGCTCCTCACACCTCGGAGATGACCGGGCCACGGGGAGGGCGGGCAGGGGCGATGGGCACAGCCCAGTGGAGCTTGGCTGTCGCACGGAGGGAACCGGAGCAGTGCACCGCGGCCACCGTGCTTGTCACTGGAGCCTGCCAGTGTCCTTGATTCCAGGCCCGGCTCAACACGGGCAGGTTCCTCTTGGGAAGCACGTGCAAATTCTGGGCTGAGGCACAAGGCCGAAGGCATCTCGGAACTGCCATGGGCAGGCATGGCCGCCTTAGGACATGCTGCTACTTATCTTGAAATGAGCAAAGGAGAGTGGGAGACCCTTCCCTCGGCCTGCTGGCCACACACAAATTGCATACAGGAAGTTTTAAATTTCAGTTGAGAATTGTTTGTGGCACGGCTTGTGTTTCTGCTGGTCTTAATGAATCACTGCTGACTTAATTTATCAGTGTTAAGTGTTTTGTTTGTCATTTGGAAGTTGGATGTGAATGAAGATTTCAAGGCCAGCATTCCGTGTTTTCTCTAAGCAAGTCTCCACATTTGCATTCACAGGGCGTAAACATGCAAGGTCCTTTCATGTGGCCAAGCTGCAAGTGCCATTCAGAGCCAAACCAGTATGCAGCATATTTTTGTCCACATTTCTTCTGCTTCACTTCACACCTGCCAAGCATTTCAGGAGAGGCCCTTGGTAAGATCAAACAATTCCTCATGGGCCGCCAAGCATCCTTCCCTGTCAGTTGCTGTCCAAACCCTCCATCCCAGTTCTGTACTCCCCAGAGCCCCCCCAAACCACACACTTTTGGTTACCTGCAGAGCTGACAGCTGAATGCATTGTGTCCCTGTCAGCATAGGGTGGTTTTGTGCTTCTGTTCATCCTTTAAAGCCACTCTTCTCTCACCTGCACTGGTGGCTTTGCCTCACAGTCCCTGGCTGAGTGAGCCGCTGCACGTAGGACACCTCGCACTAGATCAGATAGAGTATCAGTGGCAGAAACGTGCGATTCAGACAAGGCAGTGCTGGTATAAACTGGTTTTGTAATGTATCCCACCACTCTGGTGGAGAAACTCTCACAGGCACTTACTGTAACCACGTCTGATACTCATGTAACTTAGTCAGATCCCTTGGGGATTTAAACTGTATTTGACATGAACTGGAGTGAAATGGATTTCCGTTCACCCATACAGACACTTCCAGCAGTTTAACCGGCTCAGTTTCGAAAGTGGTTTTAGGGCATGGGATCTCAGGCACAGCTGGGGGAGATAGAGAAGGTGGGGGAGCTGTGGTGGCTGAGGAGTCCAGAGGTGACAGCCGGTGAAAGGGATGGTACAGGTACCTGGGTGCTCAAGTCCAGCATAGCTGGCAGGTGCTTATCACAGCCCAGTTTTCCTGAGAGGAATTTAGGGCTGTTCCTGCACCCTCAGGTGGGCCAGCACACTGTGTGCTCAAAGCGCAGCAAATAGGAATATTCTACCTAAAGCACTTTAGGTTCTTTGCGTCGTTACTGTTCTGATACTGAGCAGAGATTTACGAGGTACTCCGAGGTGGTGATTGAATGTATCTGTGCTTCAGGACCTAATCATGTTAGCAGGAATTAAATAGGGGATTTTTAAGAGGAATACCAACTCTCCAGCAGTTGCCACAGTTGTCAGGGATTCTACCAAAACCCACAGCAGAGCTGCATTTATTTCATTTATTTTGATATCCAAGTCTCCTTAGGTAAGGAAATGGGTTAGATAAAATATTTATAGAAGCTGGAGAAAACATGTGCAAGTTCCCCACCCCAAGAAAGATACTGCATTGGATGTAACAAGAATTCCTGGGTTATTCAGTGTTTTACTCCCCTGTCTCATTCCTGCTCTGTGCAGAAAGAATTTCTCCTGTGTACATGTCAGGAGGGTGTCAAGCCAAAAATGCCATAAGTGCCTGTGGAGAGAGAGAGGGCACTGGTCCGCACTTCCCAGCATGGGGAATCCCAGTGAATGGGATTGGGTTAAAGATAGGAATCGCGTTCTGTACCTACTAGCAGGAGGCAGAGCTTTATTGCGCATTGATGAATACCCTGAGCTAGAACAGTTTGTAACCCATGAGGAAGGCACTGCCCTTGCTGCTTCTGTTTTCTTCCTGGTATAAAGTGAGTGGGTGACTTAGAGGCCCCACAGAAGACCTGCAGATGTGTGTTTGCCCTGTGGATCTCTCAAATGTGATCTCGGTTTCTATCTAATTTTGGTGGGGTTTTCTTCGTGGAATCAGAGCTCAGGTTTGAGGTCAGAGCTCTCCTTCCATTCGTGTCCATGTTGCTGGCTTCCCCAGGGCAGCTCTCCTTCCACAGCCACTTGGAAAGGAGAGAGCCTGAGCTCTGCTGTCTTGCCAGGGCCAAAGAACACATGGGGTGACTGCCAAAGCCAGACATGTGTCACTGTCCCATCTCCTAGCATGTCCCATCCATCCCCCTGCCCCTGGAACAGAAGAAGATGGAAGTGGGGAGCAACGGAGCGTGAACCCCTCCCCAGGAGCCCTGCCGCAGCCAGGACAGAAGCTGTTGAGGCTGTACCACTGCCATGTTGTCCCTCCTCACGGAGCAGATCCCTGGTCCTGCTGTCACCATTGGCTCTTGGGAAGGGGGAGCTTTGTTTGGATCTGTGAGCTGGGAATTCCCATTCTAAAGGTGCTCTTGACTTCAAAACACTTCAGAGCACTTTTCCCACTGCTATTTCTCAGCATGTTTACACCAGTTTTATTCGCACCATTTTTAAGAGCAGCAACTTTCATGTAGGCATGAGTTAGATTTGGGTTTTGCTAAAGGCTGTATGGAGACATCCCATTCCTTCCCATCACTCCATGTATACTTTGAAGAGCTGTGCTAATTGTTCCCTTTGAAGAGTCAAACCCCTGAACTTCTGAACCACCACTTTGCTGCTGTCTTGCCAAAAGCACTGCCAGGTCTACGTCTCCTAAGCTTTCCTGACCACAGATCGCTAAAGCAGGTGCTCATGTTCCATGGTGAGTCATTCAAGTGCTACAAGCTCCAAAATGTGGGTGTGGAGGCCAGTTTCTGGGTGTAGTAACTGCTGCATAACCCCACATGGAGTGTAGGGACTGCCTGGCTCTCGGGGTGATCCCAGAGCTGGCTCCAGCCTTGCGGCTACAGCTCAGTACAGGCTTGGAGCCAAACTACAAGTCCAGCAAACTGGAGGAGTTTCAGGCAAGGTCCCTGCTTGGCCTGGCTGAGCAGTAAAGTTGTTTCAGCTTTTCTCTCACTCCACAGGCTCTTAAGCTGGAACCAAAACCCAGGAGGGAAGGAGAAAGGTGTTTGGGTCACATAGGAGGGGGTCCGAGTAGCTGCAAAAAGCAGAGTTGCCGTGTTGTCTCAGTGCTGTGCTGGCAGCCACTGCTGGGCTCTGCAGAGAGTTTTCACAAGGTCCCTGCATGCGGCTGACTCACTGCAGCCACAGCCCCTGGAGCATAAACAGCTGGAGCAACTTCCAGCCCAGAGTTTTCCAAATTATCAATGTTCGTGAAAGGAAAAAAAGACACTGAGGCTTTTTAAGGATTTGGCTTTGTAAAAGACATCTGGGTTGGAGGTTTGTGTTACCTCATAAGCATCTGTATGTTTTGTGTGCTGGTATTTCATTGCATCACCTGGCTCCATCTTTGTGTTTGGATTTCCCTCCCATGTGCCTTCACTCTTGTCCCTTTTTTACCAAGCCTTCAGCTTTCCAGAAGGAAAAACAGTTCATAGCCTTTGCAGGCACTCCTTAAATGTCCCCCACCTCCTCCCAGCTGCTCCATTCTCTCTTGGCTCTGCTTTAGGGATATTTTGGAGGAGCTGGGAGGTGGGACCTTGTAGGAGTTACAGGCAGATAAACTCTGTGCAGAGAAGCCCTTTTCCACAGAGGTGGAAAACAACAGCTTCCCTGTGTGGAAGTGGGGGGAAACAAATCCTGACTTTCAGCAAGGTCTTAAAACAAATCCCAAGAAACTTCCGTCAAACCAGTGACACTGGCTTTTCTCTCATGCCTGTTCCTCAGAACGATCAAGTGCTGTAAAAAAACCAGTTCTTGGAAAGGCGGGCTGTGGTAACATACTGGGATTCGTTGTGCCGGGCACAACTAAGGGCGTGACGTCACCTCTGTGGTCTCGCCACTGGTGATGTGCAGGAATTCCTTGCCATTGACTGCACCCATAATCCGCAATGTGCCAGCCAAAATCCCAGCCTGGCAGCAGCCCCCTGCTTTCCATCATGGAGGGCCAAGGATGGAAGGAACCAAACCTGCTGCATTTGGTTTACAGGGCTGGTCATTAACAGAGCCCAGCTCTGGTGATTAACACAGCACAGTGCTGGTGCAGGGCCCGATACAAATAAAAGGTCTTTGCAGTTATAATGGGATATTCATGCATGGCAGCTCTGGATATAAACTCAGCTTTTACTATGTGCTTAGCTATGGGAAATGGAGCAAAACAGGGCTGAACTCATTGTGTCCCACCTCAGCTGCATTTCACAAATAATGGCCTTGAACACCCTCGTCAGCAAGTCCATTTCCTGTGGCAGCAGTTCCCAGGCCAGGTGTCCTCCGTGCAGACAAACAAGCCAGGGGTGACACGGCACAGTGGGGAACAGTTGTTAAGTATTACTATAGCCTGTTTATGGGAATGCTGATGGTGACAAGGCATCGGGTGTCTCACACTTTTTGTCCCTGCCAGGGGAAGGGAGCTCTGTGGGGGGAGGCTGTGGTGTGCTGGGGGCGGGGAAACTGAGGCACCCTGTGACCAAAGCCACTGTATGTCCTGCAGCAGAGTTTGCCGTGGCAGGGGAAGAGGAAGGCTGTATAGTACCTGGTGATGTTCCTCCCAGTCTCACACTCTGGCTAGTGGGAAACGGGGGGCAGAAGGCCAGTGCTCATGTAAGAGGGACCAGGCAAAGGAGGGTGACAGCCTTGTGGCTGTGTCACTCAGGTTTGCAGGTGACATCCCTCAGACCTCCCTGATTCAGAGACTTGCAGCTCCTTCTGGTGTCTGTCTAGGCTTTTCTGTTGTTTTCTTGGGGTTTGGGGTGGATGTGGGGCACAGTAAGTTCCTTTTCCAGCTGAATTTGCAGCACAGAGCCTGGCATCTTCCACACCATTTTCCTGTTGGAGTCCTTCGCAGAGTGAAGAGCCCTCCCTGAAAGGCTGGATGCTTTGGCACTGCTTCTATTAGAGGTAGAGGTTTGCTGCTGATAATTCTGCCACAAATTCAGAATTAATCACAGCATAATGGAATCTGGTAGTGCTGGTTGTTAATTCTCTATTGAGTCTGCATCCCCGTGTTTGTTCTCATTTGTTCTGATCAGGGCCATTGTCTCTAATATTGCTGCATAAAGGGTAAGAAATAAATCAGCGGTGTTTAGCTTTCCTAACCATCTGCTCTGGCTCCCATCCCAAACTCAGTTTTTAAGTTGGGCACAGTTTGTGTGATTTAGCCTTGTGACAGAGAACGTCTCATGGGAGAGGAGGGAAAAAGCGACTCCTGATCTCACCCCCGGGATCGATCATTCCAGGGACACTGCACTTGAACTCACCAGGTTTTTGTTGTCGTGCCTGTGATTGGGCTGAGCTTTGGCAAAGGTGCTGAAAGGAACTTCTGTCTCTCTGGAATAATGGGATTAATGCTTTTAGCAGCAGTGTGTTACTTGGAGGTGTAAAGCCCTTGGTTTGGCTGTGGAGTTTATGCGCTTCGGTGGCGTTCGGTCCCAACAAGGTCGGTCTCCAACCTGTGTACGCTGTGATGCACCCCTTGGGTCGTTACTGAACCTTCCTGTGGAGCGCAGCCAGTTGGTTTTAAGAGGTGTTGTTAATGCAGTGAAATTCAGGGCATTTGGGAGCTGCTGCTTTGCCACAGATGGGACATACATCTTGTAAACTATAAATTTTTAAAAATTATTTAGCATCTCCATTGCTGTGTGGGCCATGTGGCAGCAAGCATGGGATAATTCCACAGCTTTCGTTAGAGCACACATCAAACATTTAAAGTCCACGGGTGGTGTTTTCAGGAACTATTATAATAATTAGGAAAGGAGAATGGGTTTAATAAGAGTTGTAAACAATGATCGGCAGCCAGACCCCATCCCTCCCTGCAGACCCATCTGCACGGCACATCTGGGCACATGGAGCAGGGAGCAGCACATTCTCGCCTGCTCTGACTCTGAAGGAAGGTGTGGGGCGTCTGGGGTCACTCTGGGACATAGCAGTGATAAACTTGAGGAGAAAAATCTGTAAAATACACAAAAAAGCCCAACCATACCCTTCCAGTAGACACTTGTGCTCAGTCTCCTGGCAGCTGTTGCTGTGAGCTCAGGACTCACAGGCACAGCCCTGCGAGCCCTGGGCTATGCTGTGCGGGCACAAAGGGATGTCCCCACCAGCGAGGACCCGGGGCCAGAGCTGGCAGCCAGTGGGATGCAGCATGGCCTCGCCCTTCTCAGGGACTGGGCACAGGGTGCCTGAGCCAGGCTCTTGTGGTCAGGTGCTGCTGCCCCTCTGGAGCCTGGCTGATAGATGTCTGCAGTTTTTTGGTGCAATTCAGCTGTCAGGATGAGACGTGAGAGGTTAAAATCGTGAACTCCTACTTGAAAGTCATAATGGGCGCTCTCGTCTACTTAATCGTGCCGAGCAATGCAATCCCTAGGAGCAACTCCTTGCAATGGGGTACACTGTGGTGTGGAAGGAAGCTCTGACAGCTGGAAATCCAGTCAGGCTGTGTTGACCGTGAGCATCTTCTAAGTGATGAGAAATCCCAAATTACACCTAGTGGAGGAATATTCCGGAAAGAAGGTTCCCATGACTGAAGTTTGATATTCCATGCGCAGCAGCCATAGTTTGGATTGCTTCCCATCCATATGGGGTAGTGTGGGGTGCTTGTGCTCAACCACTCTGGTCCCCACTCCCTGTTGCTCTCCGCAGTCCTTTGGAATTCCCTGGTGACAAGCAGCGGCTTTGTTCAAGGTGAGGAAGGTGCTTGTGTAAGATAGTGTGGAGGCGAAAGACGGTTCCAGTGCGCCAGCGAAGAAGCTGTCGAGTAAGTATCTGCTTGGTGCAGCTGCATTGTTTGTCCCTCCAGGTGTTAAATGGGCAATGCTCGAGTCGGCAGATCTGTCTTGTCGTTCCATGTTCTATGTGGGTTCAGGCTCTTGAGGAAGCAGCCAAGGTGCTGGCCTGGGAGCCACGGGCTGGCTCCAAGCACCTCTGGGCTGCATAACTCCCACCCAGGAAAAGCCCCAGTTCAGGTGGTACTTCCCTCCCTGAACACATCCCTCCCAGGGCCAGGGTCACAGAAACACAGCTGTGGTGACCTGCCAGTCACCGGCCACCTTCCGGACAGGCCACCAGCCGGGTCTCAGCAGGGAGCTCTGCTGGAGCCACCACTGGCTGTCACTGTGCTCTGCCACACCCCGAGGCACACTGCCAGGCAGGGGTCACCGTGGGATGGGGGGAAGCACCTCCTCTTTGGCTTTGAGCTGAGGGCTCCTCACTGGGCCTGGCAGCCAGGCTCCAGATCCAAGGAAACAGTGTAGTCTCACCTGGCCTGTGGAAGGGCGAGCTCCCCCATGGGGGCAGACACCCATGGCTGGGGTCCCCTCTGTGTGTGCCCCCACAGTCAGCCCGGCTCCCCAGCCTGGCATAGGGCAGCTCTTGTCCACTGACCTAAATTGAGGCTGAGCAAAGAGAGCAAGCAGCTGCCCCACTGCTGCTGCTCTGTTTTCAGCACGGCTCGAGCTTCCCTAATCCCCTCGGATTTTGTATCTACCAAAACAGCTTGGGCCCATCAGTAAATTGCAGTGGCATATGGTCCAGGTTTATGAGTAATCTGGCACATGCTGAAGGCAAAGAGGACGTCATCCTTCAGCAAATACAGAAAATATTGGGGGGGGGGGGGGGGCGGTTATGACTGTATTTAATATAGTTGGTGAGAAAGCTGTGAGAAATGTTTACCTTTGAAGCCAGTCCTGTTTGAACTTCAGCTGCTGGGAGGAGCCGCTGTGTAACAGGAAACACACAGAAGTAACAGGGGAGTCTCATTGGTCCCGCAGAGGTTTTGTCACTTAAACTGATCGCATGGGTCTGTGTGGGGTTGGAGGGGAAAGCAGGCCCGGGTGGCATCAGCCACGCTAGATACAACCAGTGCCACATCAGCCACTTGGAACAGTCCTCGCCACCTCCCTACAGGTGAAGTTCCTGTAGCTGGGGCATATGCCAGAGGCACAGCTTCATCCCTGAAGAGAGGAGGGAAGTGCAGTTTTGGCAGCTCTGGGAGGAGGAGCCTGATCGTGGACACCTTGGTGGGCCTGACCTTGTTGTGGTGGCAGTGGATGTCCCAGCATGGTTTCCAGATGTTCTCTGAGGACACAAGAAACACCTTCCAGTGTCAAAGTACTCAGCATTGCCTTCATCAGGGCAATTCACCTGAGGAGTGCCCAGGTCCTGGTCGAGGAACCCTCTGTGCAGTCCTGCCTTGGCAGGGAGATGAAGCTGTGAGTAGTTTGATCTGCACTAGCCAGCGTGAGCCCTTCTGTGAGGACTGGGGACATCCCTGGACTCACCTGACATCCCCTGGAGACATCAGAACTGGGACATCTCTGGGAGCAGGAGGACATGGAGATTGGAAGGGCTGTGTTGGGTTAAACGCTGCAGCAGCATTGTGAGAGCCTTTCCTTGGCCCCTGATTGCTCTCTGTAGCTCAGACCAATGATGCTCCTTTTTCCAATGATGCAGCTGGAGTGAGAGCTAACAGCTTCTCTTCTCTCCTCCCCACTCAGCTTCTCTGGGCTCTGGAGCCCCATTCCACAGAGGGCTTGAACTTCCTTTCACTCTTCCCAAAATCCATGTTTCCTCAGTATGTTTGGAAGCCCAGCTACAGGAACCTCGCTCTTTCACAGCCTCCCTACACTGTGTAATGCTTTGGCAGCACTAAATGTTTTCTTTGGTTGCACAGACATGGCTGTGTTTGTGATATCCAAGGAGGAGTCATCTCCAAGGGGAGGTGCACGTGTCCTGTCCCATGTCCCTGGTCGGCAGCATGGAGAAGGAGAACACGGTTGGCTCCGAGTGCCACTCTTCTCCTGCTGCCAACTGCCACTTGGAAACACCCCAAACTTCAAGGAAGGTTTCGCCTCTTTAATCCAAGAAAAGGCCTCAAACAGCTCGCAAATAACTTAAACCTTGGGCTTTCAGAACTTTAAACAGAGCCTTTGGGACTGTATTTGTTCAAATCTTACATATCTTGGTGGCTCAGATTTTTAGGTCTTTCCTGCAAGCTTTGAAGCAACACTGCAGTTTAACGGGAGCTTTGCTTTTTAAGTGGGAACTGATTTTTTAAGGCTGGGAATTATGTGTTTTCTGTCTTTGTTTTGCATAGTCCCATTTTGCATGCTGGAAACTACAGAAAATATCTCGTGTTAAAGGATAGGATGCAGACCATGTGATCTCAGCAGCGAGATGGAGCAGGGTGCAGTGTTCCAGTGGGCGTGGTGTCTTCTGTGGGACCATGCAGAGACATTCTGCCACTGCTGGGGCAAGTTGCTAAAGCCAGGACCTGAAGTTTCTTGTAGTCCTTGGAAATCCAAGTGCATCTGCTCACAGTTCTTATTCTAAGTGTGTGTTGACAGGATCTTCACAGGCTCCGTTGCTTTGCTGCCGGTGGCGTGTGTGTGCCCGGATGGATCAGGGACAAGTCCTCCTCACCCCTCCAGGTCGCCCTGGCATGGCAAGGGCCCTTGTTGCCCCTGCCCTGCTCGGTGCCAGGGACAAGGGCATCTTAGGATCCTGTGTTGGTCTGTGCCTGGGAATGCTGAGCCGCATGTCATGCCTGGAAAACAGGCCCCACAGTGTCCCCTCATGCTGCCACTGTCATGAGGGAGGGCACAGCTCCCTTGGAGGGGCTCGCTGGGATTTTCCAAAGCAGTTTGGGGAAGGGCTGAGCCCCAGGTGTGCAGCAGAGCTGTGGTCTGCAGTTGTCCATGCAATTCTCCTCTGCTTTCATGTGGGTGCAATGCCACCAGGTGATCTTTCCAGCTGTGATGACAGGACATCTCAGGTGTTTCTTCTCCAAGATGTGGCAGTGGGTGGTGGTGACTCAGAGTCTGCATTTGTAGCCGTGCACAGGCAGTGTCCTGGTGTCTGGCTGCTGCTGCAGGACATGCGCTGGGCCCTGAGAGCCGAAGGAGTTAAACTGCTTCCAAATAGCCCTCTTCATGCTAATAAAGTACCTTGGAGCTGGTCCAGCAGGCAGACACCTGGGTATTATCCAAGCATCTGACACCCCTAGAGAACCAGAGCCTTGATGAGCTTTGTACACTCTCAGAAATCTTGGAGAAGAAAGGAGGCTTTCCATAGAAAATGGATTTTCAGGGCCAGCTGAAGGACATGACGTTCAAGATCATTGCTTTAAAATAATTTCAGCTGCAGTTAATGTGAAGCAAAGAAGAAAAGAAAACCCAAGACAGTGCAAGGATAATTAATTCTGAGTTGGAGCTGCAATTTGGAAGGGCTGTATTGTGAAGTGACCCTTTTCCAAATGATACCTGAACTGGCTCTTCTCAGAGAGCCCTTTGCAGTGAAATGTTGTGTTGTTTTACTTTTATACTGTACGTTTGTTCTCCCCTGGGGTTACAGAGTGACCTTGAGTTCAGCCTTTCGGAGAAGGGCCCAATGTAGTGAGGAGGTTCCGCAGGGAGCCCCGGCATGGGCTGGGCTGAGCAGAGCCCTCCGGGGCCAGCCCCCCTCTCTGTGCCGTGGCAGGATGGTGCGTGGCTGTCCCCTGGGCTTATGGCACCCTGCCATCCATCCTGCTTTGTTCCTCCGTTCTCCCCAAACCACCACAGTGTGCACCCTCATCAAGAGAAGTTCTGCAGAACCCGATTTTGGACCATGGAGCATCCCTTCGGAGGGACACAGTGTCCCCACTCCCGGGGTTTCACCCCACAGAGCTCTAAGGCAACTTGGATCAATGGATCACCCTCTCTGGCTCCAACCTCCTCTCGCTGCTGCATCTCCTCCGTTCCTAGCACATGTTGTACTGAATTTCTCCAGAAGCTTCGAGATGCCTTTTATGAGGAGCTGTTCCAGGGACTGAAGCCTGTACAGAATATGATGTTTATTACTGGGCAATTCCAATGTAATTTGGAAAATATCTATTTCTGGCCTACTTGCTCTTCCTCAGCTTACAGACAAACCAAATAAAAAGCATCAAGGCCAGAGCTCTAATGAGATTCACATTTTGGACATCAGATTAGTACAATAATGCATTTCACACTGTTGTTTCCTAATTTGCCTAATCAAATAAAAGGAGATGAAGCATCACAGAGCCCAACCTCCCCACTCCAACAAGGCAGCGCTGAACCCATCACTTGGCGCTTCAATTAATTTTCCCCACACAGGTTGGCCAAAGCACATAATTTAATCAGCGTCTTGCAGCTCTGTCAGTAGACACCATCTATCCCAGGGGCTGGCAATCCCAGGCAGCTGTCCCGAGGAACCACAGAGTGCATGGATAGCCTGGAGAGGTTTAGGGAAAGAGGGGAGGGCATCTTGGGCTGCTGCGGTCCGTGCTGTCGTGGCAGGGTATCGAGTGCTCACGTTCCGTGCTGTGCTAAATCCCAGGTAAATCATTGCTCCAGTGCCGCAGTTGGAGCAGATGGGTCTCCCTGTGCCCTCAGGAGATTGTCCAGGCAAGTGAGGGCTGTTGCTGGAGCTTGGGCAGGTGGTTGGGGCCAAGGTGGGGCTGGAGTTAATGCTAAAACCAGTGGTGTGATCAGGGAGGAATCTCTCTGTGACTTAGTCATGTCTTGTTACATCCCGAAATGGGCAGGACTCGTGCTCCAGGTACATCCGTGTCCCTGAAGGCAGCTTAGAAGCAGCATGCTGTTTGGAACAAGTTTTCCTAAATGCCCTGCTGAGCAGTGCTGCAGGGAGCTGGGAGCTTTTTGGGTGCTGCCCAATTCACCACCCAGAACAAAGCCGTTCAACTTACAGAACCTGAGTGCTGAGACCTGGGACCCCTCTCCTGGCTGTGGAGCAGACCTGGGAACCCCACAAGTGCTGCAGGATTGGTGCCATTGCAGATGCTTTTCTCCTACAGTGTTTTGGAGAACTTACCAGAATTTGAGACTGTGCTTTTAAAGGAGAACCAATCAATGGGTTGGGTTTGGGGTTTTGTATAATTCACAGAGAGTCAGGAATGGCATTTCAGTGCTGGTGAAATCAGAGTAGACCTAAAAACTGTAGTAAACCCCCCCCCCCCCCCCCCCCAAAGTATAAAACCATGTTTGAGTTCTGTTTTCCAGAAGATTTGTCCTGGGCTGGGCTGTGCTGTAGAGTACATCCAGCTTTGCAGGTGGGATTTTTGCCTCAAAAGGTGCATTTGTTCCCAGTCCCAGTGAGGATGCCTGTGATTTGTTGCAGTGGGCCCCTGGGCCCTCCTGGCACATCCCAGAGCTCCCCAGAAGGCAGGAGCAGCCACAGGCCCCAGCAGAGCAGTCCTGTGCATTCCCGTTTGGGGAAATAAGCTCATTTAGAAAACCGGGCAGAGCAAGCAACTGAAAAAAAAAAAGTGTGAATTAAATAATACGACTTTGGTGCAAACATGGAAATCAGGTCTTGCTTTTCCATAGGCTGTGGAGCCATCCTTGTAACACAGGAAGAACCACTGTGAGTTCACTGCCAAAACCCAAAAAAGTTATCAAGTAAAGGCAGTTTCTTGCATCCAAAGTCCCTCATTATATTAAAAATATTGCAGCACAAAATTTACAAGTGCATCACAGGACCCACTTGCACTGTTAAACAGATGGCACCTACACAGGACCCAAAAATATGTAACAATTTTAATTGAGCCAGTGCAAAACAGATTTGTGAAATGAAATAAAATAGGACATGCCAGGTCTAATAAGGCCCTCCCTAGAAATTGTGACATTAGTTTTGTAACGGCATAAGAGGTACTCAGAAGCTGCTCCTTAGCAAATGAAGCACTGCCTTGACTTGCTCACTGCAGCCTCTGAAGTTCCTGCTCAACACGTTGTCCCTGCTGTGGCTTTTCCTGAGAGCACTGTGCTGACCCCTGTGGCCACCTGAGGCCGTTGGCCCGGTGTCCTGCTCTGGGGTGGCTCCATGGGCCAGAGCCCTGGCTCTTGGTGAGGACAACAGCCAAGCCCCTCACTTTGGCAGTCGGGAAGGGGACTGTTGGCTCTGGCCACTCCTGAGCTTGGTGTCCACAGCAGGTGGGCTGTTACCTGTGCCCATCCTGCTCCCAGGGCCACGCTGTGATGCCCATTTTGGATGCCTGGCAGTGCATAGAGGGGAGGTCAGAGCCGGGTCCGGCCTCCCAGCACTGCAGAACTGAGCTCCCAAATTTCCCCTCAGTGGCTCCTCTGGTGAAGGATTGGTTCCCTGAGCTGAACTCCGACGGCAGGTGGTGCCAGCGTCTCTGCTGCTTCCCGGTGAACTAAGGAAAACAGCTGTCCTGCAGCAGGCCAGGTTTCCTGTAGTCATGAGGCAGCACTCAGTGACGCAGGATCAAATGGGGATTTTTCCCTCATTGATAGCACTGGATTTACTCACCTTTCCCTGCAGTCTGAATTGTGACCGATAAAAGAGCCACTTCTTCCACAGCTGAAAAGGGAGGTTTGGTCTGAAATGACATAACACAGAATTCCCAAGTTCCTCCTACATGTGCAGGAGAAAGAGCAGAAAGAAAAACCTAGAACCTCCTCTACTTAGAACTTTCACCTTTGGTTTTTCCTTGGAGTACGTCAGCATGATTTGAACCATGAGGACACGTTAAAGGTGACAACAGTGACCGGGGCAGTCTGATGCCACCACAGGTTTTGCAGAGGCCAGACACCTGTGTCCTGGGAGTCTGTGAGAATCCCAGGAAAGGGTTGCAAACCCATGACTTGCGTGAGGTGCCATTGCTAAGAGGGGTCAAAGATAACCTTATCTTTGCCACTAAACCCCAGCATCCCCAGGAGTGGGAATGCATCCCCGTGTGGGAGTGTTCCAGTGTGATGAGGCTGAGTCAAGTGTGTACAGTAGACTGCAGCATGCGAAATGCAGAGTTGTGGTGTCACATTAGGGATGACCAGAAGAAGAGGGATGTAGCACAGAAATTTCCTGCAGGAAAATCCCCAACAGGAAATGAGTACCGGCCAGCTGGGGCTGTCCTGCAGTGCGTAGGGCTTGGCATGAGTCTGCATCGCAGCACTCAGAATTCCCTTCCATTCCACCTTGGATCGCCTGACCCAGCTCCCCTGGGTTACACATGGCAGGTTCATGCCTGATGAATGCTGTAGTTCTTGTTAAATTGAAAAAACTGAAAGGGAACATGGCAAAATTAATTTTTAGTCCATTTTAACTCTAGCCAATTCATTTCTGCTATTTTCAAAATGTATAAAATAAACACAGCCTTGTTGTATTGAGGATCCTCTTGTTCCCATGAATCCTGCCTTACCTCGCTGGTGAGGGGAGCCACTCAGGGTTGCTTGGTGGCTTTGCTGGGCTCTTTATACATGGCTCTTTAGGGTTCTCTCATGCATTCTGAGCCCTCCTGCCAAGGAAGTCTCACTGGTGTCATCTGAGTCAGTGGATTTTATTTTACTTTTTATAAAAAATCCTCTTGCCCCCCAAATTACTTGTGACGGACATTCCACACTGCGTAATAAGGAAACTCTCAGGTATTATCTGCACCAAAATACCAAGTGTAACATGCTGTGATACTGTGCCAATTAGAAGGGAAAATCCACGTAGAGACCGAGATCTGGTTTTGCTTGGGATCAGCCTTTCTGTGAAGAGCTGCTCATTCCACGGTTTTCAATGGACACAGGCAGAAAGGACAAAAAATGGTCAGTGGATTTCTACTTCTGTGTCTCAGTTGGTTACGAATATTCTCTGAGAGGCAGCAGATAAACGTGAGGGAAAAACCCTCTTCATCTGCATGTTGTCCTGTTACACAACGCAGCTCGGAATGCGAGCTGGTGCTCCAGTGACACCTCGGAATGTGTCATGCGTCCATGGAAAATGGAGGAAAAGTAAGAGGGAGCCGATTGTGTTTGAACCTGGCATCCGCTGAGCTCAGTGCTTCCACCTGTGCCGCCTCAGCACCCTGAGGAGCAGTGCAGGACCTCATCTATGTCCTGGCACACGTGCCCTGTGTTGGCTCTCGGTCTGGCATTGGGCTGGAGACTGCACAGAGGTTTAGTCAGGGGCTTCAGCTCAGCCAAGGGCTCGCTGGTTGGGCTCTGTGGGTCAGACGTCCCCAGCCCAGGGCCAGTGCCACCCAAGCTGTGGTTCTGCAGCGGCAGGGCATCGCTGCGGGCACTGAGTGGTTCCGGGTGCATGGCTGATGCTCTGCACGGCATGAGCAGCATCCCTGTGGTGTTCAAAGGGTCCTCCCTGGCTGTGGGCAGTCGGGACCCCTGGGTGCGGCTGTGGCAGCTTTCCTGGCCACACTGTGCACGGGAAGGTGGGCTGCCTCTGGAAGCCAGTACCGTGGGTCACCATGGTGCTGGAAAACGGAGGTCTGAGCTGTGCAGATGATGGGGAGGCTACGGGGGAGGAGAAGACGGAAATAATGACTGAAACTTAGATAATAATTTTATTTATAGTCTAATGTGCAGACATGGCTGTTGCTGATGAGGCTACCAGTGACATAAATAAACTCAAGCAGAAGATGTAAGCGAGTGGATAAATGTAAAGGCATCTTCGGGCAGTGCCACGGATTTGGACATGGACCAAGAGAATTATTTCTGTCCCTTGTGATTCCAATGAAGAGCACAAAGGAGATAATTAGCCCAGGATGCTCCGCATTGCTCTTTCCATCTTGCGCACATTCATGCCCACCAAATGTGAAATGTTCGCCTTTTCCCCTCCGACGTGATGGTTGTTGAACTTATTTTTAGTGTCATTTGATAAGCCTCCCTGCTCGCAGAGAGACATCCCACTGACCCAGCCACTGGTCATTGTCTATACCAGTTCCCATCAAAGCGGGCGCGCTTTGTCAGGTTTCGACTCGAATATCCATTCTGCCTCTGAAGTACAGTATCGAAAGTGACTGGATCATTTGAGCCTTTTTCTTCAGCTGCTCCCTCCTTCCTCCCCCACAGTGTTTCCGCTCACGCTAACATAATTTGGCATCGTCGACGTGACACGACACTGGTTTTTCTAAAAAATTATAATACATACATTGTCGATGTTTGGTGATGGCCGGCGCTCCCGTAAATTTAATTTCCGAATTGATGGAAAGAGGTCTTTCCCACTGCGGAATCGTACCCAACGCTTGGCGCCCCCTCCGCCACTGAGGAATGCACATACAGTAATAGGTCATTCAATGTCAAAAGGCATAAAAAAGATGAGCAAAATCTTCACAGGCTGCTGCTTGCTGTTGCCTTTAATTATATTAATTAAACTTCGAAATTCTCATGCAAAGAGAGTTGCTGGCTTGTGACGCTGAAGAGCCCTTGGAGATTTGCGGGGGGAAAAACCCTGAGATACCAGCTTAGTGGCTACTGCTTTTTTTAATCTGAAAAAAAAAAATACACAAGCCTACAACTGCTAGGTATGTTTATAGATGATGATGTTTCATGCGCTACTGAACTGTGAATGCAGGAAAGGGGAAAAAACCACCAGCCACAGTGTCAAGGTCTTGAAGCATCAGTCCCTCCAACTCGGCTCGAGATCTCTGCTTACAGGCTGTCTTCCCGCGGAATAACGCTCTAGTAATTCCTTCCTGTCCCGGGTGCATAATGAAAGAAAGGTGTCTTCAAAAACTAAAGGGCAAAGTCTTGCTCGCTACCGATACCTCGAGGCATCCTGTCTACATTTTGTCATGCGTGTGCACTTTTCAGTGTTAGAGTGACAAGATTTCCAGTCAGAAGGCTCCCGTAAGGCACAACGGAGGGAGCTGGCGAGGGTTGGGGATCTGACATGGCTCTAAGGCACTCGGCTCTGCGCCTGCTTAGCCTGGTGGGAATTGTTATCCTGTGCCCATGGCGAGTAGTCCCTGTGTAAATAGCACGTGCCTCCGCCGCAGCTGAGGAATGCTGCGTCTCCACTAAAAGCACATTGCATCCTGAGAATCTGTAGTCCTTAAAAAACAGCAAATAACAAAAATAGAAAAGCATTCTCATCTTTGGTGGCCGTGCGGTCCCTTTGGTGGTGCACGGAGCCGGGGACACATGGCAGTGCTGCTCTCCGGGGCATGGGCAAAGCACCAGTGCGCGGTTGGAACGCGGGCTTCCGGAGCAGGGATGCAGGAACCTGCGGAGCTTGGGCTGGACGATGGTCCAAGAGATGCAAGGAAGGGCTCGGTTCTCTCAGCTGGGTAGGACAGTGGCAATGTGGCTGTCTCTCCTCCTGGTATCTGCTTCTCCTCCTCTACTGAGAGGGAACTCGGGTGAAGTTGATACAGCGGCCCTGAGGGAAGAGAGAAGCTGTTACTGGTGGAATAACACACAGGCAGAGGTTGCTGGATGCTAGGAGGCTGTAATTGAAATTCAGATGTTTGGGAAAATAACAAACCCATGAAAAAACCTTTTAAGAATTAATGGAAATTATCCAGAGTGAGGCACCACATTTGCCTTACAAATGCAGGCTCTAGGCAAGCGCGAGGACACGGACGATACGTTCTGACACTCCCAGGCCTTCTGTGAGCATAATTCACAAACTCTGGGAAGCTGCAGTGAGCAAACCCAAACCCATCTGACCGTGGGAAGGGAAGAGCATGGGGAAGGCAGATCCTGCTCCCAGATCCCCCCTAAGCCAGGTCCTCATGCAGTGAGCACGTATAGATGTGACTGTTAGCTAGCAGAGCTGCTGCTGATCTGAAACTGCATTTTATTAGCAAGAACCCCACCTCTGCATCTACAAACGCTGTATTTAGGGTCTGTAAATTGCTGTGCGCAGAAGGAAAAGGGGTTTCTCATGATGCCATATCCAAATGGACACCATTCACCCTCCATAAAGGGGCACAGGTGGAATCCTGACAGCTTTCGATGCAGCAGAATGAAACAAATCCAACAGTGAAATCTTAAACCTTTTTTGTTCACTTGGAGCTCATTTAAATGCCTAAACTCCCACAGGGTCATGGGGCATTAGAGTAGGGTGTGCTGCCTCAAAGCAGCTCTCTGGCACAGCAGCGATTCCTTCCCTTTGGTCACAGGCATCTGTCAAGGACCGTGCCACGCGAACAGTGCTGGATTTGGAGCAGGCAGCACTGCTTCTGCTCTGAATCCTTATTTCTGCTTTAAGACATGCACTGCTGGAGGGAAATTACTGCTTCCTGCTCAAACCTGGGAGATTATGGAATTGCCAAATGAAATTTGGGCTGGATTTCATATTCCTGTCATTCATTTAATTTGACCTTCAGTTTTTCTGGGTATCAAGGAGGGTGATGGCAGAGAGTTATCTGGCATGACTCAAGCAGGTCTTGGCTGGCATGAGAAGGGCAGTGTTCTCATCAAGGAGTTTCCTAATGTTTCAGTTCTGTCAGCTGTGTAAGAAATATAAAACCGGTGAAAAGGTGGGGACAGGAACTGTAGGAACTTCTGGCTGCCACCATCTGTATTATACATGTAGAAGAGATGCAGAGAGATAAATCATGGAATCCTTTAGGCTGGAAAAGCTCTTCAAGCTTTTTTTCACCCAGTCCAATCATTCCTCCAGCACTGCCAAGGCCACCACCATGTCCCCAAGTGCCACATCCACGTGCCTTTTCCTGCCAGGATGAGTGGTTCCAGGCGGAGCAGGGCGAGAGAAGAACCTTAAGCAAGCACTGCCTGTTCTGGTTCCCCACTCATGCCCCACATCTCTGCCCCCAACCTCCTTATTCCATGACTCACGGCGAAGAGAAGAGAGAAAGAAGTTGTGTGGTCAGGCAGGTTGCCCATGTCACTGGCAGGGAAAACACCCTGAGCTGGGGAATCTCAGAACCCTAAGATATACCAGCTCTCCAAACACTCTCAGCATCAGATAGTAACAGGTAATAACAAATACACTGTCAGTTTAAGTGGGAAATTCAACCATTTGCATTCTAGATAGGCAAACTGAGGCAGGCAGAAAATAAAAGGCTTGTTGTTCACTTGTTAGGGGTTTATCACTTCAGATCAGTATGAGCTGCAGGTTTTCATTACTAGAAACTCAGTGATGTGACCAACAAGCACTTTCTCCTGCAAACTGGTGTGGAGAAAAAGAGGCGGACTCACGTAAGTCCTTCCTCAAAAGGCATCCAAAGCCTCCCATGCAGTGATATCTGTGTCATCACTGAGACCAGCTTTTAGAAACAGAATATTAAATTTTTCTTCTGATTAATCTGACCTTTACAGAACGAACTATTTACTTAAGTAGAAGCACTGTTTACCAAACATTAGTCTCACCAGTCTGGTTTTGGCCTTCCCAATTAAAACACGCGTTCTCCATGTAACCAATTCCACCAATGCATTCCCATCCTGGTGGCATTGCCAGGATACCCCAGTGTGGGGAGTAACTGTTACACTCGTGTCCCTGTGCTCAATTAAACCATCAATCCAACCAATTTGAGTTCTGACGTACCATGCCTTGTAAATCACTGGTTCATAAACCTTAACAATACCAACATGTAGTGAGTATGAAATTGCACTAAATTAGTGGTTTAGCACTACAGTAATTAAAAAATGAGTTATGCATGCATTCTGTGATCTTTGTAGGGAATATGGGAGCTGTCTCCACGCACCAGATCCAGTAGGGAAAACCCCACCCTTCATGCTCACAGACGCACCAGAGGTACTGTGGGGGAAGAATGTGGCAGGGCTTTAACAGCAACAAAAAAGAGGAAAGAGATCTATAGCAAGGGGGGTTTACCTAAGAAGGAATTATTTTATATGACATCAAAGCCATTTATCCAGTTGTTGAATTTCTTTCTGAATCTAAGTTACAGGGCAAGGTGGAAATTCTCAGAGGGCACAGGATCTCAGGGACTGGGTGCTCGCTCACACCAAACCCCAGGTTAGAGCCTCACCTGGCAATGCCCGAAACAAGGCACCAAGAGGGGCCTGCAGGGGCAACAGTGAGTCTCTCTCCAAGCCCATACGGCTCTGTGGCCCGTGCTGAGGGCAAGGGGGGAAGAGACATCCCTTTGGGACAGTGTCCACCCTGGGCCTGGAGCTTGGCTGTTGATGGTGGCCAGCCATGTGTGACGAGCACTTTGGGCTGTCTGTGTGAGCAGACACATGCTGCTGTCCCACGATCCAGTGGAATTCTGGGCTCCGGCAGGGGCAGGAGAACACGGCAAGGGCTCCTCTGGAGCCCCTTCAATGTTCATCAGGAATTCAGGAAGGGCAGGTGAAGCAGGCTGGATCTGGGATGGGATGTGACCACACTGAGCCTCCAGGCTGAGCTGCTCCATCTGGTCTAAGGTGCTTGTCCTTGTGTATGACTGGATTCCTTTAGGATGGCCAAGTAGCTGTATCCGTGGGAAGTTTCCCTGGGCACTGCTGATGTGTTCAGCATCCGGCTGAGGACTAAGAACAACTGCTTTTCCCAGAGCAGCACCTGGCAGTGTTCTGCCGGGACAGTTGTTGCCCCGTATGATACCCAATGTCCCAAGAGCTTGGCTTCTCCTGGCCTGGGAGGACTGAGATCCCCACTGCCCATTGCTGAGACTCATGTGCTCCTACCTTGGCTGCAGTGTCCCATGAAGAACACATGCCCTTTTGGGATTTGGCATTGATCCTGCACTCCATGATCAGTGCCTGCAGAGCTGTGAGAAAGGAGAGGGCTTCAGAATAATGCCTCTCCTGAGACATGTACTGAACACTGTCATTTCTGTTGCCCCATTGTCACAGCACTACCAAAGCATCTTCCATCCCTCATGGGCGCATCCCTGCGAGCCCAAGCCTGCGTCCCCGGGAAGCGGTCTGCTCCCGACAGCTCCCCAGAGCAGCCTGCTCAGGCTGCTGCTGCACTTTGGGTCAGCAGGCAAGAACCTGCTTTACCTGATTCTATTAGTTCTCACATGCACCCTGCACTTTGCCTCTCTGTAAGGATCAAAGTTGAGGGCAGCGTGTTCTTCCCTGTAGGCCTTGCACAAACAGACAGGGCTGTGTACACCTTTTCCTCTTTGTTAATGCATGGGAACAGGCCATTTCCTGCTTTCCACACCTCTTCAGAATCATTGCCTCCCCATCTGCTGCTCACTGGGATAACAAATGTGCTCTGGACCTACACACTCATGTGCAATGGTGACAATAAAAGGGAATTCTGAGGGAGTAAAGCTGGGAGCGATTCAAACTGGGCACTGAGGTGCCAGTGCCTGCCAGCACCTGCCTCAGAGTCCTGTTTCCTTGCTGAATTGATCCTGGCACTTCCTCTGGGCAGTGGGAGCGGAACCAGAGCGCCTGTGCGGGGCCAAACCCCACTGTCTGACAAGACCCTCAGTGACCTCCCCATTCCTGAGGAGGCAGAAGCAGCATTACCTAGAGCCTGTGTCCCCTGGCCCGTCTGGGCACTAAAATTCCTCTGGCATTAAATTTGACCGCTCCTTCCCTGGCTCCACTGCCTGGGATGTATTTTAGGTACAATACTCACTCACCCCATAAATACCCACTGACAAGTGTACATCGGAAGGGAAGTTTATTTTTTTTTAAAGATCGCTCTTTACTGTGGAGAAGGGCTGCTAACCCACCCCATCCTGTGCAGCTCTGAACAGCTCTCAGGGACTGGAGCTGGCATCTCTCTCCCACTTGCTCGTTGTCCCTCACAATGTGGTAATCCCTCATCCCGGAACCCCGGGACGCTCGGGGCGTTGTGGGCATTTGAAACTGGCTTCCCACCCTGCTGACATGAAGCTGAGTGCTGTGCTGCTGGGCTCTGAGTGCTCAGACCTCCCTTCTGCCCAGGTGTGCTGCTACCAGCACGTTTGTCTGATGTGAGGCAAACCCATTGCCGGTTCCCCCTCTCACCTGTGGCAGAGCCCACATGCTGCCATTCTGCAGGTGGCACCTGGAGAGGTGCCGGTGCACAGCCCTGAGCCATGACATGGGAGCAGGGCTTTAACCCCTGGAGAGCTGCCTCACGGCACTACCTGCTGCTGGAAGGACCATTTGTCACACAGTTCATCAGCAATAATTCCTTAGAAGATGCTCCTGAACTGGTGTTACGGCTGCAGGCACCGGAATTGTTCCTGGGGCCACCTGAGGCAGCTTTTCCCCAGAATTCCTGAATTGCTGGCTGAAACACCCCTGACAGAGCTGAGGTGAGATCTGAGAACACCGCAGGGTGGGCTCAAAGACCTCCTGAAGTGACTTCCTAAAGTAACAACACCACCATGAAGAGAAACAAACTACAATGGAACAGTGCTATTTGGGCCCTAACATGAATTTGGTTTTTCACTTTAACAAATTTTGCCAGCAGCTTCAGTGGAAAGGCATGTTAATTTGTGTATTTTCCTCAGATTTATGTAATGTAACCTCCTTAGCATGTGTGCGTGAACCACACGATCTTTCCCAGCAATCCTACAGTCCTGGAGGTCAGCTTCCAAAGGTCACGGGGTCTGGGTCCAGGAGCTGGTGTCACAAGGGAACCCAAAAAAAGGTTGCTGTGAGGAGAAGGTGCCAGCACAGTTACAGGTGCCTCACAGCCACCTTCCACCCCTTGGACCTGCTTTAGATGTGGGCAGTAAAGGGCAGGAAGACAGGAGTAAGTTGTTTTAAAAGATAGTTCCTGTCTTTCGCACCTGATAAATGCTGTATTTTGGAGCACAGGCTGAGAAACCAAACCTGCCAGGGAGAGGTTCCAAAGAGGTCGTTTAAAGATGCTCGGTTGGAAGATTTTTTTTTTTTTTTCGGTGCCTGTGATTTAGATGTGTGTTTGGAGCAAACACTGAGGAGAGGAGGGCATGTTTATGTGTGAAATGCTGCTGTTGGAACCCGGGGTGGCTCATGCCCACTTCGTACCCGCAGCACAGATGGAACTGCACGTACCTGCTGATGCCCTGGGAGCCAAGGGTGTTTGCCGAGGTATCTTTAGTGGGCTGGCAGCTTTGAGGAAATGCCAGCTCTTCACCCACGAGCAGTACTTACTTGGGTACTGGGCATATGGACAAGTCAGCACAGCTGCTCTGTCTTGAAAGTGCATGTCACCAGGGGTGTACCCCTGTGGGACCCGGGTCCAGGGGCTCTGCAGCCCCCTGTGCTCTGTGGCACCCAGGGAGAGCCACCTGCACTCCACCTGTGTCCTGGTGCCCTGCACCCCATCGTGGACAAGGCGGAATAGAGATGGCACAGGGCTGTGGGCAGGCAGGGAATGGGCAGGAGTGGGTGCTGGGCTGGCGTTGAGCACTGGCCATCCTGCCCTGATGGGTTTGGGTAGTGAAGAAGGGAGGGATTTCTTTCCTTTGCCAAGTTTTCTGTGACTGCTGTATTCAGCAGTTCTCCAAATAAACTCCTGCCTTGACCGAGAGTGGTTGTGACAAGCTGCCTGTCCTGCGAGCTGGCCTTCCAGGGCTGGGAGGAGGGAGTGTCGAGCTGCTGAGCCGGCCGGTGAGCCTTGGGGGAGGATAAAACTGGCTGCGTCTGTAGCATCTGCTTCAAAAGGAGGTTGTGGCAAATATTTTATTCAGCAGAGCTGGAGGTCTCCTGTCTCTAGAGGGCAGGAGTTTGTTGTTTTCCTCATGCAAGGCAAGCATTGCTTATGCAAAAGGAAAGGATGTGGAAATGGCCTGGAGAGCCCCTGTTTTTCCAGCAGGGATCCTCTGGAGCGAGGGCCCTGGCTCGCTCCCCCTGACCCTTGGCAGTGAGCCTCCCTCGCTCCCAGCGTGCTGCCTCCCTGGAAGTACCTCCCTGGCCTGGCAAGGTCTGACCCGTTCCTGAAGGACATGCTCTTGGTTCTGCTGTGGGCGCCTGCCAATGGAGGGCTCTTCTCCTTCAGCTCTCCTTAGTCCTTGGAAGGCCGAGTGAGGCCATTCCACTGCCAGAGGGAAGGTGCTCTGTGTCCTGGCGCTGGCCCAGTGCACACCTTGCCCGCTCACGCCGCTCACGCATGGACACTCAGCCGCTCAGGCACGTGCTGCCAAAACCAGGACACATCTCCTGCCATCTCCACAGTGACATACAGAGCTGTCCCTGGGACAGCTCCCTCTCCTCCCATGGGACACTGGGGGGTTGGGTTGTGATTCTTGCTTCCAGGTGAAGCTCTGAGAGTCACACATGCAGCACTGCAGCACAGGGGAAAAACGGAAGTGAGGTTTTGTCTGAGACATGTCTCTGCTCTTTGTGCTCTTCCCAAAACTTCTGGGATGAATCCCTGCTATGAGTGGGGATCCCATTTATGTTATGGGGGGTCTCTGCACAGACTGACACCAGGCCTAATCTCTAGTGCCAGTTTCCTCATGTCAGCATCCTAAACAACTTTGTGAGTTTGCGACATCTTTTTTAGGAAGAAAAGAAAGATAATATGCTACTATAGAGGCATCACACTTCAAGTCTCGTAGAATCAATAATCAGCCCGCTGAAACCATAAATTAGCAAATCCTACTGCTGTGGGGCCTTTTTTATTTATAAGGACAAAGAATATCCAAAATATGGAGTTCCTAGGGATGGCACCTCTAAAGCACAAGTTAAACATTCCCATCATTCTTCCTTCTTCCCATCTGTGCAGCCACTGTGAGAAAAACACAATTTATCCTTCTCTGAAATCAGGCATAGCAACAGATAAACCAGAACTGTCAGAAGACCCGTTCTCCTCAAACTCCACTGCTCCTCTATTATAACCTCAACTTGGGCCTCTCCTAACATCCCTTTCCTTTAGGAATACTTCCCAGTGTCCTTTTCCTGATCAATGCTTTAACCTGGGCCTTTCTGAAGAGACACTCTCCTCTTCAGATGGCTCAGAGATTTAAGACCTACCTGCTCTACAGCTTTAGGTGCGTAAGTCACCCAGGGTCATGTTCTGAGCCTGTATTGGAGCAATGGCACAGCATTCAGACCCCAGCCCAAATCCTGGCCTGTGGATTATCTGACTGGCTTTCTGACAATGGCTTGTAACAAGAGAAGGCAGCCCAGTTCTGTGGTATTCAGGACACTATGGAAATGATTTTAAGCTAGTTATCATACAATTACTATGACCAAAATATCCACTTTAGAAATTCTGTGGGAAGATGTCAACCAATTTGAAGTAGCAGGCAGGGTTTAAGTGGGGGCTCTTAGGAGGAAGACTGGCAAGGCTGCGGCAGGAGGGTGCAGCTTCCTGGGGTTGTGCCCACTTGGCTGGGGCTGGCTCTGGCTCTGGAGACAGGAAGGGAGAGCCCAGCAGGACCCTCGTTCTGCACACACACTGCACGTGGCAGCCCTCTAGATGCCACTGTGACCCAGCTGTCCCAGCTGGTGACAATTCAGTGCTGCTGACAGCAAGCACATGACCAGGAAGGACACGGGTGCCAGGCTGTTCCCCACCCCTCCACCACATCAGCTTCCCTGGTACCACAAGAGTAAGCTCTTCTTCCTGCAGACAAGCCCCCCAGCACATTGTTAGGCTTTGGCTGGCATGCCAAAGGGATTAGTAATTCAAACTTCTCAGATATTTAGGCATCCCACTCCCCAGCAGCATTCTCTGATTTTGTACTGCCAAGGCATTTGCTACGACTCCCCTGCAGGTGCCAGTGTCACTAAGTTACTGGCTCTGTTAATTTTTAGGCTCTGCTTCTGCTCCTGTGTGCCTTGTTGAAAATCAGGAACAGTTTCTTTAAAGGCAGCTGCAAAATGGCACTGGGATGTGAAGGGTCCCTGGACTGCGCAGTGACAGGGTGCGGTCCGTCAGGGGCTCCTTCCGGGCCCCCCCAGCTGACCCGTCACACACAGTGCTGGCAGCCGCCAGGATGGGTGCACTGGGCTGTCCTCTCTCCCTGCCTTCGGAATGCGGCCTGGGGCTGGAGGCTGTATTCTCTGAGATGTTTCTCCTCACTAGAAGCCACTGCTACAGGCGTGCCTATGGAGGTGCCCCTGTTCTCCAGCAGTCAGGACAGGTCTCCTGGGGGAACATGGTCAGGTTGCATTTCCTCCCTTCCCTGTGCATTTTTCTTGAATGTCCGTTTCCAACAACTACTGGAAAAAGGGATTTGGTGGGGTTTTTGGGAGAGCTCCAAGTGCTGAGGAGGGACAGGGTATTTATGGCATTTACTCCGTTGCTGTGCAGATCCCCTGAATCCCAGCTGCTCTGTGCTGTGTTTCCTCTGAGGAGCTCTCCCAAAACCCACAGGAATCAGTGCAGACTGCTGAGTCTGTTCTGGTTTTCAGTTCCCACCTTTGCCTTTCTCCCTTTTTTCCTTCGCTCAGTTTAATTTGTATAATGAGTGAGGGCTTTGGAGGGGCTTTGTTACACATAAACCCAGAGATGGTGGCATTAAGTGCATTTGCTAAATTAATAAAGAAATCTGCTCGTTTGCTGTAGGGTTCTGTTGTTGATTTGGGAACAGTGAGCTCTTGCAAATCTCAGCTTTCACCTTGCCAATCCCCGTATCCCTCTAAGTGCACTGCAGTTCCTTGGAACCTGTTGGGGGTTGGTGCTGGCATCCCTTCACTAGATCACATTTATGCATTAGTGCCATCTGTGCCTGCTGCACCTTCTGTGAGCCAGCCCGGCCAAGTGACTGGCAGTTATCTGGGACTGCACACAGAAGGAGAGGGAAGAGAAAGGGGGGAAGGAGGAAGTCAGTAAGGATGGCACCTGGGGCTTCTTGTGTGCCGGTGGGTCTGGGGAGCACAGACCTGCACTGGAGGTCCCTCCCTGCCACTGCCGAGTCCTTCCTGCGGCTTTCTCTCTGAATAAGAGAAGTAAATACCTGTCTCATGGCATTCAAACCAGTTCTCCCCGTCCTTGTGTTCTGGAGGAGAGACAAAGTGCCGGGACTTGAGAAAAGAAGCCGCTGCAGTCGGAGGACAGTGCTGGGCTTTGCACTGTGCGGTGTTTCCCTCAGGGCAGGGCTGGGCCCGAGCGGTGCCGTGGTTCTGTGAGCACTGGGGGCAGGAGGGAATGCAGGGGCGGCCATGCTGGTTTATCTATTGGCCGTCTGTTCAGGGTCTCTGCTGGTAAAAAAATCTCGTGCGTGAAACGACCTGTCAGGAGTTCTCCCCATCAATAACGGGACAGGAGGGCGTTTGCTGCTGTTCCTGTGCCAGGAGCTGAACTGCTCCCAGCACCCGGGTCCATGTGGATGGAGTCTGGGTGCATAAGAGATCATGAACTCCCAGCTGAAAGTTCAGATTGATTTGTCCTACACAGGCAGGTACAAAGTATAAGAGCAGATAGAGATACAAATGGAAGAGTTCTTACACTGAATGTAACTGTCTGCTAAGAATTTAGAAGTGAATTATCTGGCTTAGAAATTAATTAAATCATTGCAGCGTCAGTCTGTCCAGAAAAATAAGGTGCCTTACCCAGCCTACCTTACATCAGGGAAGGAGCACACGAGCTCCTGGCAGGGGGGCTGAGCAGCCTCCCGAGCTGAGCACCCTTTCTGACAAAGCTGCAGAGTCACACCTTCCTCTCAAAGCAAGACTCACCTGTGTGCGTGCCTGGACACTGCCCACAGTGAGGGAACTCTCCTTCTCCTAACTAGGTTTATAAATATTAACGTATAATAAGTACATCTTTCTGATTTTGTTCTGAATGACCACTTTCACACTGTGGAGTCTTTTCCACTTAGAATAAGATACTTGGAATTCAAGATTTGCTTTTTCTTTCTTTCCATATGTTCTGTGTTAAACATATGCTATACTTTATATTTAAAAACTAGCAGCAGACTGAAAAAAAATTGCCCACACTGCACCACAAAAATATGTTTGCTTCATTATCCAAAGCTTCTGGGTTTCTGTAGTTTTTTTTACCAGGCAGGAGGAAGCACCCTCGAGGGCACTCTCAGAATGGGAGATAACTCAGAGGAGCTGTAGAGAGAGGGAACATCTGGTTCTCACTAAAGCACGGATAAGGCTGGCCAGACCTTAGAGCTGTACACAGCCTGGCTGAGGTGGTGATGGAGTTGTCAGCTTTGGAATTAAGGAAGGAAGCTCCTCCACTTCATTCAGGAATTGGCCTTGAGTACTTGGGTAACACTTGAGCCAGCATCTCCTGAAAAGCTGCACAGATGCAAAAGGAAAAGGAGCAGCGTATGCCGCGTGTGTAGGTCCCTGCCCAGCGCCCTCCCCTCCCGCGTGGGCTGACCCAGAGCTTGCTCCTGGGCATGGAAGTGCAGATGGCTTGGCTGGGGGAGCACACACCTGGGCACAGCACAGGGCCAGGCCAGGATAGGCATCCATCCAGCAGCACTGAAACACCGAGGAACACGCTCCCCACTGTTTCATACCTGCCTGGCCTGGAAGGCTGGCTGGGGGCCTGGGGGATGGCACTGCCAGGGACAGTGTGCTCGGAGGCATGCCCAGAGCCTGGGGCAAGGCTGGGGGCTACTCCCAGAGCCCAGCCTGAGCCCTGGCTGCACTGGGCCACAAGGAAGGGCACAGTCAGATCTTCCCAAAGGAGCTGTGCATCCTCCAGAGGACCCTGACCCAGCTGGCAGGTGTGTGGGCACAGCACAACCCCTACAGTGTCATTGGGAGCCTTGTGCTGAGCTAGCTCCTACCTCCTGCCTGAGCAGACACTTGGGAATGCCAGCAGGAGGAGGACACTAGAGTTCCAAGGGATTTGACAAAAATTTGAATTATCCCACCTAGAGAGTTTCAAGTTGCCTGAGGGATCGGATTGGTTTCATTGGTCAAAGGAAAGGAACAGGCCCCCCCCCCCCCCCCCCCCGCCGAAATCCCTATGTGAGAGCTGGGAAATGGCTCACAGTGGTGAAAAGGAGGTAAGGTGTAGGAATGCCGTGATAAATGGTGAATTTGGGAAAGGTGGCGGGGTTTGTCACTGCTATTACAAAACTCAATTAAGCGTGGTTGCCACGGCAACGCCATGTTTGTTGTACACAGAACTGAGCCGTGGGCTGCCCAGCGCCCTGTTCCCCCTCGGGTCTGGGGCCTTTCCAAGACTGTTGGACTCAGAGTCTGGGAGGCAGGAGGCAGTGCCCTGGCACTCTCCTGCTAGGTATGGATATTTTAAACTTTATGAAATCACTGGTAATTTAGACCTTGTCTCTGGAATTACCTGGTAAATGACCACAGCAGCATTCAGAAGTAAAAAGCAATGAGGTGTGCACAATTACCTTCCGAAGCTGCAGCCACACACAGACTGAATTTAATTACAACACGGGTAGATCGGTGCCTTTTCTACATCCTTTCACTGATGAGGATGTCAGCTCTTTGGAGTTGAAAGCATAACAGAACCAAAGCCTGCACTGGGCAAATTAGAAACTTCTAAATAAAAATTCTCTGGCAGAAATGAAACATAGGTTCAATTATTGTAATTAGTTGCATATTTCAAATTACATTTTCAAACAGGTGTAGTTAAATGAATAAAAATAGCTTTGTGAACTGTCCTCAAATGGCTTACGTGCATTTAACTGCAGTTAGTGAAGGGCTGATTGAGGCTAAATGATTTCTAAAATTTTTAAATGACCCAGGCATGTTGTAAGGGGCCTTGTATCAGTTGTAATAAAGTTTAATCCAGCTGGTCTGTCCTTTGCCCATGCAAGGGCTTACTGACATAAATGGCCCTTTTAAGCCCACTTTGCCCGTGTAAAACCCCCTGGTTCTAATTACACCTTTGCATGAACCAGGCTAGGTGAATTATATCTGCCAAACAAGTACACAAATTCAAGTCCTTTTTTCCTGGACTGATCCTGGGGCTCAATTCACACGGGAAGGTGCACAAAGTCCAGCAGTGTCATGTAACACTCCATTAGAACATGTGAAATGTAAAGATACTGGGAAATACAGTTAGGAAATACACTTGTAAAATCTGGCCAAACAATCAGAAAAAAAATTCAAAAATTCAACAAACCAAAATCCAAAAACCAAATCCCAGCAGGAGCAGTTGGAATGTGGTCAGTCTCTACACTGAATCCAGTCTGATTCCAGAGCAGTGTCTTTCTAAAGTAAAGGCTGTTCCTGCAGTGCTGCAGCCCCGCTACCACAGCATTATAAATTAATGCTGAAGATGCCAAAAGGTCCCTTAAGTAGAAAATGTCAACATGCAAATGTTGAGCAGGAGATTCACAGGAGCGCTGAGAGTCTCCAGGTCCCCCTGGGATGGCCCCTGCCCCATGAAGCCCTGGGAAAGCCTGAGCCCCCGGCCCTGCCACAGCAGCTTTGCTGGTGGAAGCACATTCTCCCGCAGATGGGGGGAACTGTTGGAATGGCCACTTCCCTGCCATGGGCCCCGTGGGGCAGTGTGTGGAAAAAAATCTTCCACCCTGTAGAGAAGCACACAAACTCAGCCAGGGCCTCTCCACAAAGAGCCAGCTTGCGCTTGTGCAAAGCTGCAGCCTTTGGAGAGGCTGGCTGCGGAGAAAGGAACAGGTAACACGGAAAGAGAAGCACACAAAAATCCCTTTGCTGCTTAAAGTGAGGGATTTACGCTTCATTGATGGCAGCATTTGGTAAGTTAGGAGAGCTTAGTACGAACCTCTAATTTGCTCAAGGCAGAGCCTGTGATCTGTGTACAGTTTGCTGTAGGTGGAACACGAGCAGGACAGACAAGCGATGCTTCTCCATGAAGTGTTCCAAGGCCTGTGGATGTGGCACTTGGGGACGTGGGTTAGTGGTGGCCTTGGCAGTGCTGGGGGAGTGCCAGACTTGATGATCTCAGAGGGTTTTCAACGTGACTGCACCAAAAACTCACTGCTGTAATGGGTCGTTTCCTGGTGTCTTATTAAAGTGAGGACTGTAAACTTGGGTGTGAAATGATACCAGGAAACACTCAAGGAAAATATTTCTGTGGAAGACTGAGGTTTCCTGTACCACAGCACTGTCTGTGCTGTGCTACCTGTCCTGCCCTGTGGTACCTCTTTGGGAAGACATTCTCACCACGGCTTCATTAATACAACTACAGAGCAGAAAAAGTGTTGCTGCTCTTTATCTTTTTCTTTTTCCTTCCCCAAGACAAGTGATCTGGCTGTTCCTAATTAAAATGAAGTAAAAAGTAGCATAAGCCTAATTAAGATTTTAATTCAGTTAGAGCCTATAGGAATAAATCACTGCAGACTTGGTAGTGACAATCAGAAAATACAGTGCCTGTTCTTCCTCTGTCGCAGAGATGGTAACAAAGGATGGGGAATCCTGAGGAGACAGGGATGCAAGACCTTACAAGTGCAGGTGTGTCTCTAACCCAGGTAATAATCCTGTGTTTGCACCTACACTGGCCCAAAGCGCAGTGAAACTGGCTTTCCCAACTATAGGTTCAACTCCTGACTCTGGTGCTAACGAGGACCAGAACTGTTAGATTTTTTGGTGGGATTTTGGGACATGGACCCGTCTTTGGAAGCATAGGTGAGAAACTGCAAAATATGTGAAACGTTGCATTTTTCCTAAGCAAAATAATGGCTTTCCTTAGGATTTAGTACTGGTGGTGAGCACAAGAATGAAACACAAACACCTCTCAGCTGATGGCGGGACCATGGCAGGTGGGATGGAAATGGATAGAAATGAGGCCCAGGCAGCCTCTCCTCCTGAATCCGTGGAGAAATCCTGGGTTTGCTGTGTTCACAGAATAAAGCTAATGAAGATTCCCTGACACAGACAAAGTTCCTTTGAGTAGCACCTCAGACTGTACAAATTACATGCATTTTAAAACTAAAAACTGCAGTAATTTTAGCAGTTCTATGATTTTATAATGTTGGAATGTATCTTCGCTCCTTGGCTAGCAAATTCTCTCCAGCAAGTCTTATGCTCAGACTTTAAGCATAAGTTTTCAATTCCAAATGAGGAATTCCTTCAAATTCCTCCAAAGGAATTACCAGCACGTTATCAAGGAGAAGGGACTGCTGGTTTTACAAAACTAAGAATAAAGAAAATGCATCATAGGATGTTGAACAGGCACAGGACAAGTGCACTTCATTTTTCCTGACTGGGAACTGGGCTCCTCCCTCAGTTGTTCTCAGCTAAGTACGAAAGTCCAGGTTAAAAACTTTTGGCACAGGTAAACAGACCTGAAGCTAATGGTGGCACCTCACCTGTGCAGGAAACAGCAGAGGCTAAAGCTGTTCCCCCACTGCCCAGCCTCAGCTCCCAGGTCACGCACTCCCTACTCTCACATGGGCCCTGCCAATGGGAGCAGTGGCTGAACAGTCTGGCCCCCCGTGGCGTTGACAACACTCCCAGATCAGACATTTTCATATGGAAAATGCTGTCCCTGAACAGTGACAGCATCATTTTCCTTTGGAAATTTTGTATTTTCCTTTGGAATCAGCCTCGCTGCAGTTTCAGTCACACACTGTCATCTGAATTACGGATCCCACTTGGCTGGGTGTTCCCCTCTTTGCCTTGCTGAAAGGACGAAAAAGAAACCGCAGCAAAAAGAGGCAGAAATAACACACCCGTGCTGTGGCCTGTCTCCTCCATCACTGTCACCCCCGTGTGGGCAGGAGGAGGGACCCAAGCGCGGGCTGTGCCGGGCAGACTCCCGTCTGAGCGCCATGAACGCTTTTGCCCCTTGCAGGACGCTTCCCAGAGGCGCCATCCCAGTGCCTCGCTGGGCCAGGTTGGGCCCCGGCCGGCTCCCGAGGCCGTGAGGCCATTGTAGCAAAGTGCACAATTGCATTTTCAACATAATTAGGTGCCTAATTGTGCGCCTGAGCCTGGCTACTGTATTTGCACGTGGACCTAATGATGATTTATCGAGGAGCTCTCTGGCCACACCTCACTCTCCAGCCTGGCAGAGGCATCCAGAAGGGTGAGAGGTGAGGCTGAGTGCTGGCTTCTCCCCAGCTTTTATTTTAAACTGAACACCTGTTTTTCTTGGGGTTTTTAAACCATTGAAGCAATGGGACAACTCCAACCAGCAGTGTCACTGGGAGACGAGTGCACTGCTGCACTAACAGCTGGGAAAAAGAGAAATTCCAGGGAAAAGGCCGGGGCTAGGTTAATAAAAGAAATTTGCATGCAAGGCATCCAAACAGTGCTGATGTTGAACTTGTCCAGTGGTGTGATGTCAGGCAGTAAGAACCTGTACCAGCCAAGGTCAAAAGGGATCTTCTTTTAAGACAGAGAAATTCTCAGTGTCCTCTCTCAGGATTATCCAGCTGCCTTTTAACTCAGAACTGCCTGAACTGCGACACTGGAGTTCTCAGGGCCGGCTCAGCTGCGCAGCCACGCAGTTGGACACTTAATAGACACAGCACTGTGAAAATGTCTATTATTTCCCTTCAGTGAAACACTTTTTAACTACAGCATCCAATCACTCTTTATGGCGTATGATGTCAAAAACACTTACTGCACAAGCAGAGATCTGTGTTTCTTTTGCCACAGACAATAAATCTTTAGTGTCTTCTCTTGCCATGCATCACTCCACTTGCTCTCAGGAGGCACCATACGCCTCTCTTTTCCTCTGCCTCTTCTAGCAAGGTCACTTTCCAGTGATGAAACAACTTTTCCAGAAGGTATAGTGTTCAATAATTAATACCTACTGATAATAGCTTCCCAAAGCAGCGCTTTAAAGCTCTAATGCTCATCACAGACTTGGAGTGGGAAGAACCCTTAAAATAGATCTGAGTAGCACATCTGAAAATATCAGCCTCAGGAAGCTGGGGTGCGCGTGACCGAACTTACGCCATGGATACACACAGACCTGTAGCCCTAGTGCCAAAGGAAGCCCAGCCCTTCCTCTCGCACCAGGCAGCATGGCTGTGCTGCAGGTGTGAGCAGGTCAGGTCACCCTCGTGCACGTGCTCTGGGTGTCATCTCCTGAACAGGCACATCTCCTGCTGCTCCTGCACCCGCACTCGCGGGTTCTGCGGGAACAGGGTCCCCAGTGGGAGGGTGCTCGGCAAAGTGCCCAGCCACAGGTGCTGAGGGCTCTGCAGGTGCTCAGACCATGAGTCACAGGTGTGGGACAGACTCTGATCATGGAGCACAATTTCTTGCCGCTGTTGCAGAGTTTTCTCCTCCCACCCACCTCATTGCCACCAAACTGGCCTTTCCAGACTGTCTCCAGTGACAACAGTCTTTGACAAAAGCACAGAAAACGCTGTCCCTGAGCATGCACTGGTCAAACCAGGGGATCAGTAGTGTCAGTGTTTCTCCTGGCTGACAGCTGGTGCCACGCGACATAGGGCACGTGGCTCAGCCCGAACGCAGGAGGTGAAGCAGTTATTCATAAAACTGCTCTTCAGAGCCATCTCAAGAACAAAGCCCACTGTGCCACGATTTTCTACCTAAGCAGTGCGGTCTGTGGTAAATGCGGTTGGGTTTGTGGAGCTCAGTCTAGGCTGGCGTAAGATCTGACTTGGCTTGGCTTTTGTCTATGTACGAGGTGAAATCTCTGCGCCTTAAGCTCCGCAACAAATAAGAATGTATTGACGGGAGAAAACCTGTTTTATGTTGCACTTCTTTGGCACCAAATGCCCATGTCACTGTTTTTATAGTTTGACTCTCCCATGTTCATCCCCTAGAAATGCACTGTGAACCCCTTTACCTGGATCAGCGGCCCTCTGCTCCCATGTGGTGCTCAAAGGGGCATCTCTCCTTCCCCCTTCTGGCCATGGGTTTGTTTCATTACTTGGGGCTCACATCACCTCTGCACATGTGCCTCAGTTCCCCATGTCCCTTGGGAGAGCCTCACTGCTTTGCCCAGAGGACACGCTGCATTTAGGGATGTATGGCCATGGCCCAATGGGAAGGCACATCCTCCCTGTTGCTGGGAGGACACAGCACACTGCGTTACTCCTGACTTCTTTGAGCCAAAACCTAGTATTACTCTCCTTCCTCTAAGCAGAGCATTTATGGGTTTATAAATCAGGACGGACTGACATCAAACATGCCCTGAGTGTGCCTTAGAGCATTCACAGAGTGCCAGCTGGGCAGGTGGCTGGCTTGGAAGGAAAGGGCCTTAATTACATTCAGCGTAGGAAAAATAAATTTAAGGAGAATTCCCACAGTTCTAACGCACAGATTCCTAGGTACAATGGAAAAGTTATATCCATTATATTCTCCTAATCCTTTGTATGCCTTTCCTTTCTGTTGTTGATATCAGAGGGAAAAACCTTACTGAGCTGCCACAGTCATGGAGCTGATTGGCCCCAATGACCTGTAACCACCTGCTGGGGCATGGCCATGTCACCAGAGGGGACCAATGGCTGTTCCAGCATGGGAGCAGGTGGGCCAGGAGCGGAATTCCCATCACTGCCCTGGCCGCTTCACTGGGGAGCCTGTCTGGAGATGTTGACATGCCTTTTAGTAAAGGCATGACAGCAAGTGGCCTGCGACCGCTGTGGCTGGGAGATACTCCAGGTTTAAGACAGGCACCCAGAGCTCCCCAAGGGGGCAAACAGAGCCGGTAACAGGGCAGCAAGGCAGCCCTGGGAGGCAGGGTGGCAGCCCTGCGATGAGGAGGTGCCCTCAGACATCCTCTCTGTCTCTCCTGGGTGAGCAGGGGGGCCCCAGTGGCAGTACTCGGAGTTTCTGGGGCATTCCCTAGTGCAGGGGTGCTCGGCTAGGCTGGGAACATCCTTCCCAGAATGGAGCAATATCCTCAGAGCCCTTAGGCTCTGCTCCGAATGTTCAGCTCTAAATAATCCATTTTCTTTTGGATCATAATATGCTTATTCTGCTCATTATTTTACAGATTTTCCAGATTTTATCAGGTTCTATGTTTTACTATAATGTAAAATAAAATATGATCCATCTATTTGGGGACAGAAAGATATGAAACATGCTACGAGCTCCTGTGTGCTTTGCACCTTCACTTCCCCTCTGCTCACACAGGCACAGTTTGCATCCAGAAAGGGAACTTCTATTTCTAAATAGAAAGCAAAGAACTCCTGTTGTTTCATTTTAAAAACATGATAATGACCTCCAAGAAAATCTGATCTTTTTTCATTGGATCAAAGTGTTTTACACTGCAGCCTGTGGCCTGCTGGACTAAGTAATAAAGACAGGGCAAGGCTGTGGGAGAAAACTGCAGACAGAAAGGTGTTTGAGAAACAACCATTACCTAGGAAGGAGCAGTACTGAGCCCCAGAGCACCTGCGAAGCTGCAGCAAGGAAGCGCTATCCTAGGAAGGCTGTCACCCACCCCCAAGGTTGTGTTCACGGCCAGAGGGTTGTGTCACCCATCCTGAGGCTGCACACCAGGGACACTGCTCTTCTTCCCTGGTCACCTGTCTGGCACGGCCTGGAGCCCGGCAGGAGCTGAGCCCACCTGAACTGCAGCGGTTGATCTCATGTAGCATTTGCCCACCGGTTTCTAGAAGCTACAGAATTCTTTTCAGAGTGACTGGGAGGGGATAGACCTGTGTGCACCTACAAACCCTTTATGACAGGAAGCAGCACCAGTAACTATTGCTGTGAGCTGCATTAACTTCCTTGGAGCCTGTGTTTAAATTGCAGGAGGCTGTGACACCGCCAGCCCACAGGTCAATGGTCAGGAAACGTTATAGCTGGGGAACACCTGGCCAGTTTAAAATGCAAACAACTGAAGTGTACAGGGGTTTCTGCTAATGCTTTATGGATCCATAGTTCAGAATGGACTTAAACATGCAAAAACTGATTTCAGAACAAAAGTAATTTTGAATTATGGGAATACAGTAATAAGATCAGAGGCAACAAATATAATTTTGGATCACTTTTCTTCTCTCTCTCTCCCCCCGTCTGCCTCTCCCATGCAGCAGTCACATCCCGCAGCATGTGTGCTGTGGTTCTTCCCAACTTTTGAAGGGCTGTGGGGGAACAGCTCCCTCCCCCTGCCTTCTTTCGGAAAATATTGTGCATGAAAGGATTAACACGTGCCAATGCTTGCAGGCTTTAGAGCCCCCAGTTGCGTCGGGTCGGGCCTGGGTGGGCACATCTGAGCATCCTCTGAACTCCAGTAGCTGCAGTTTACCACACGTTTATAACAACTCACCCTGGGTGAGTGAATGAGCTCGGGCTGCCACAGCTACAGCAGGTGACACCATGCACAGAAACTCACTTTCTAAAAACAGCTTTTCCAAGGTGTTTTCATATGCCTTTGCTGGTGGTTAGAGAAGCAGAGCCCAGTGAAGTGAGAGGGAAACCAGCCTAGTTCTGTTCACCTCATTCTGTCACCGCCTCCCATCTCAGAGCCTCTCTGGCTCTGGTCAGTTATTTCCAACATCACCCGATTCTGTTATATCAAGTATTTGTGCTGATCTCCTCCAAATGGCAGTGAAACCACAACCTGGACCTTTAAAAACATGCCATGTCACTGTGGAAGAACACTGGGACCTCTCTCTTAAATCTGCCAAACCAAGAATGCCATTTGAACTCTAATCTAGATAAATGGTACATAAAATTGATCTGGATTAATACGCATATCAACATAAACAGAGGTATGCGTGTTCATCATGTGGGAATGTAACCTTTGTGCAAGGTGTTTTTTCATTTCCATCCACTTTTGCTGAGGAGGGTATGAATGCAAATGCTTCCTCGGCGCTCCGTGTGCGTTACCCGTGCGAGCAGCTCCCATACAGCGATGTATGTATGTGTAAATTGTGTGAATGTAAATATAGATAGGCCATATGTCCCCAAAGTCCCAAAAGAGCATCTGATGTTGATATGTAGACAGTGTGTTAAGGACCTTCCTAATTAATAAGCCAGATTAAAAACCTCTTGGCAATCAATTAGGATTAATGACAGAAGTCATTCTGTCTCCCCCTCCACCCGCGTCTCGGGCTGTGAAAACCCTGGGTTGGGAAACTTTAATCCTGTTATCTGCTGCCTCCTTCATCTGCAAAGCCTGAAGATTAGCTCAGCGGCCATTCCCGAATCGCGGCCAGCCGCTCGGACAGCTGCCCTGCGCCGCCAGATCACAGGGGAGGAATAATCTGGGCAGGGGAACAGGCCTGGTGCATCACTGTACTGCAGCTCACTCCATGAGAAAGGTTCGTGAGGATGAGGAAAACAAACGTGTTTGTTGCTTGGGAATCCTGCATAGCAAAACACTCGGTGATTACCAGCCCCTGCCCTGCCCATGGAAAGTTTTCCTTTGGCTCGGCTTAGGGGGCTGCACTGCTCGTGTGCTGGCAGGGAAGCTATAGGACAGCTGTGGCACATCCATGCTCCCCCCAGCACCGACGTTCTTTTCTCCATGACCATCATCCCGTGCCGCATGGCCTTGGAACTGGCAGGCAAGGCAGGTTGGTTTCTTCCTGCTCTCTCATTCCTACCAGTATTCACAGAGGGATGAGTCCCAAAGGCTCGTTTAAGAGAGCAGCAGACTCATCTGCACCAAGGGAGGCAGCGCCAAGAACTGCTGCCTACGTAGTTGGAAAAATATCCCTGTTTCTCCTGACACCAGCACAACATCCTCTCTTCAGCAAGATGATCCCTCCCACTTCCACTGACTGACAGCAAATCCAACTGCCAGGAGAGCCACTCTAGTTGGGATGGGCAGCCAGCCAGACCCTCCTGAGAGCAGCCCAGGTTATGGGGCAAGGTGGTGACTCCAGTGACCTGGAGCTTCCTTCTGGAGGGAGCACTGCTATCCACATCTTTCACATGCAGAATGTATTACTTTTGTATTATGCAGAGATGCTCCAAAGTAACAGTTTATACAGATGTTTGTGTTAGCTCTGCAGCCATTATTAGAAAAGACCTTTAAAGCAGCTAAATACTAATAGGCTTAAAATTAAAAACAAGTACAAGTGTCTTCCTTTTTAAAAGGCTGGTTTGTACATGGAAGTACAAGCTGGAAGCATTCTACAGTTCTCCTCTGTTCTGGTTCTCCTAGAATGAGGTACAATCTTTCTTTTACCGTTGACTCCTATTTGCATCCTGATAGGACAAAGTCTTCACTACAAGTGCCACAGGCTATTTGTGGACTTAAAGATGTTTGTGTGCGTAAACGCACACAGGATCAGAGCCTTAGCCATCATCACACTGCCACAAGCTCAGACAAAGAATCCAAACTCCTGATGATCACCTCTTGGTGCTAAACTATGACTTGGAAAACAAACACAAGGATTTAGAGGAAAAAACCAGGCCCCTGAGGCTGGCGCTGTGCCCCCGTGCCAGGCTGTATTCCTGGGCAGCCCCAGACTCTTGGGAAAAGAAGTTCAGTACCGACCCTCAGACACTGAACTGGCTTATCAGAGTAGCCCAAACTGCAGTGGCTTGGTCTTCTTTGCCCCTTTAATAAAAAAAAGGAAGGAAGTCTAGCTAGGAGCACAGACACAGGGTAATGCATCATTTATAAATTACCTTGTTAGTGCAGAAAACACCACATGGCTCTGCAGCCGAAATCTCCTGCTGCGGACTTGCTCTGTTTGATGGGAGCCCTTCAAAAGCGCTCGTGGCTTAATGGAGGCTGTTTGTGGGGCCCTCGATCTGTACCTGCTGTCCTCGTCCCTCACTGGGAGCATGGCGCAGCTGCCGCGGCGTGCAGCTGTCTCTGAAGTGGCTGCATGTCCTCAGCCCCCAGCACAGCCAGACCACGTTGGATCTCTGGATTTGTGCCTGAGGCGAGCTGGGGAGCAGCTGTGTCCAAGCCGTGCTACCTTTAGTGTTGCAGCCCCCAGGCCCCACGTGCCCTGGCCTGCCCCACACTCCCGTGGCCGCCACACAGCTGTGCCCGCAGCCTGCTCGGTGTGCCCACACCTGGGCGCTGCCCGTCTCCCGCAGCCGCGGCTCCCGAGACTCGAGCCGCCCTGGCAGCCTCCCGATACGGCCCTCACACTGCCTGCCACACGGCACAGCTGGGACAGCGCGGTGCACGGACAGCTCGCTCTGCTTTGATACTTCATGCTTAAATTTCAACTGCCTGGTCAAGGACTCAAATTCAGCACTGAATTCTTCTACGAATAGAACTGGCAAGTTCTTAAACAGTAAAAGAAAGATGGTGAAATAGAAGACTCCATGGCTGCTGTTTCCAAGGCAAGCGTGTGTGTGTGTGTGTGTGTGTGTGTGTGTGTGTGTGTGTGTCCCCATGCACACACGTGCACTGACACACACGCAGGGGCCCACCATGGCATCCCCACCCAGCATGTTAGGAACAAGGAAAAAGATACCCTTTTTTCCCCAAGACAGCAAACACCGCACAGAAATGTCACTCTGCTGTGACACAGGTCACATCTGACCCCACCATTCACTTAGGCACAGATATCACTCCTTTTTTCTTGAGCCACTGCTCTGTTTTTCACAAGTCGAGGTGCTGACCAGTGTTGCTCCTGTCAGGCCCAGAGAAGGCAGGTGTCTGACTGCACAATGGCTCAGCAAAGCCTACGCCAAGGGCAGTCCTTCCAGTAACTCCCTGCCTTAGTCAGGGCCTGACTGACACTTTCTTAGCCCTTTAAGGCACCACTTCTATGTTCCCGTTTATATTGAATTTACCTGTTAAACTGTATTGTGCCATGTATTTTGTGTGTAGATTTGCTGCTGTTATTGCTGCTCCATGTCACATGCATCATTCCTGCAAAGAGTGACTAACCTGCCACGGTAACAATGCTAACACCCGTATCCAGCTGTGTTCTCCACCTGCAGCACAGCACTTGGCCATTCTGCTGCTTCCAACACTGGTCTTACCTTAGTCTCACCTTTTCGTCCTTTTGAACAGCACCCAACTTCATCCCAGGCAATTCCCATTACCTCCCATTCTACCACATGTAACCTCCTCTTAAGCCCTCTCATCCTTCTATGTGGCCTTCATGTTGTATGGTGCATAGACAGTGTTCTGCACAGCAGTGCTCTGTGGTATGTGAGACTGTGACCTGCTGCCATCCTATTTAAAGGAAAGCATTTGCTCCTGTGGCTCTTCCCAAGTGCCACAGACAGGAACCTGAGTGGTCCCAGGGGATAAGTGCTGACATTCGAAGTGATACTTTCCTGAGGAGCAGCAATCAAAAGGACCCTATCTGGTTTCAATATCAGGGGTGCAAACAGCAGCTCTGTGTCCTCATCAGAGCAGCGTTTGATGGAGAGGCCCCTTTTTCAGTGGCCACATGTGTTCCAGGAGAAAGGATGGTCTGAGAAACGCATTTCCTCACCTGTTTGTTCTGTGAAAGGTGCCTTTGGTGTGGAAGTGCAAAGCTCTGGGAAGCAACTTGCATGGACATTATTGCCAGCCTCTGCTCTTACGAACAGCTGCATCTGAGAGCGATTTGTGTGCCCGTGACAGAGTTTACCCTACATGAGGCTGTGTTCCTGTTCTCCACCTGAGCACACACCACATCCAGCGCCCCTCCCTCTGCCTTCCAGAGCCCCGTGTTGGCACCGTGTCTCCAGGCCAGTGCCATGCCCCTTTCGCCGCACGGATTCCCCGATGCGTCACCCTTCCCACTGTGCTCTCTGCCCCCCACGCCAGAGCTGCCGGGCTGGCCATGCCCCAGCCCCTCGCCGGCCGCGCGCCGCACACCCACCTGGTCTCCTTGCTGGGGCCGCATCAGCGAGACTCTGTCATACTGGCGCCGCAGCAGCGCCCACAGCGCGTCCAGCCGGCCCTGCGGGGACACAGCGGCTCAGTCAGGGGGCAGCACACCCCACCCGCACGGGGGCTGCCAGGGGCATCCCAGGGACATGGAGCGCCACAACGGAGCACCACTTCCCTGGAGCCAAGCAAGCAGAGCTAAGCCTGGGCTGTTTTCCCCACAGCCACTGCAGTGCTGCTCCTGCCCACCTGGAGTGCCAGGGAGGGCACTCACCTGCCCAGGGAGTGGAGTGGCAGGGCCCAACCCACCCATACTCTGAGCCATCCAGGAGCGGTGCTTTGTTTGCCGTGATTTGGGCCGAATGCCCCCATGTCCAGCAGGGGTTTATCCCGCATCAATACATTTGTTTTTACAGCACACACGCGGGCCCTGCTGGGCACGTGGCACACGGTGAGTCCCACGTGAGCTGGGTGCGGCAGGTTCACCACAGGTGTGCAGCTTCGGCGCAGGACACGCACCGCGGCTCTGCTGCTGGTTAGGAGCATCCCGCTCTGCACAGATGGCTCCAGACCTTGCCTGTGTGCCTGGACATCACGGCTTCAGGGCTTTCTGGGGGTCAGAAAGGACTCGCAGGCACTTGGGAAGACAGAAGTATCCAGAGTCCCAGCTACACCTGTGTGTGTTCTTCTCTTAACACCTAAAGGCAAGGTATGTACAGACCTACCCTCCACTTGTAAGAAGTACTTGTGCTGTGTTTGCAGGTGACTCAGAGCATCGTTATTATGAGCCAGATAGAACAATTCACTTTTTGTCAGACTTCTTGCATTACATTGTTTTATATAATTTTTTTGCTTTTCTTGGTTTGTCATGACAATGTGTGTTTAAAACTTAGTGTAGCAGCTACAGACTGTGCAGTTTTGGGTTTAATTAGCTCCACTAAGCCAACAAACCCCCATAAATTTTAACGCTCTCATTGTACAATATGTCCCTTTTTAAGGAGAGGCAAACAGAACGTGGCAGTAACGATCAAGTATTGCATTTAGGGCTACAAACTGCTCCTGCCATTCCTGCTGAGTAGGTGTTCCCTTTGAGAATAGCACATTACACTTGAACAGGAACACTTGGAAAGTAACGCACAGCTCAGCATGCATAAGGCACAAGGAATCCAGCCCTCAGTAACAAATTGTACCAAAGACGGTCGAACAGATTACCTTGATTGGCGTGTACCACTTCTGCTGCATCGCTGGTGAGGTAGGCTTTGGTTTAGGTGGTTTAGGGTGAAAAGGTTCTTCTGGTTCTTCTGGGAGTTTCACCACAGCGTTCTTTGCTTTTTCCAACCTGGCCCCTTCTTCTGTTGAGCCTTTGTCACCCCAGCGCACCTGAGGAAAGGCAGAGTTCAGGTGTAAGTGCACCACAGGGCAGGGAAACTGCTGCAAATAACAGAGGGAGCTGAACAAGGATAAATTTGGAAGAGGTGCTGAGGAGGTGCTGAGGAGGTACTGAGGAGAACATTACCTCTTCATTTGTGATAACAATAGTCTTAGTTAAGTGTAAATAAGTCTCAGTAGTGATAGAAAATCCTACCGTGCTTCACATGGGCTGTACAGGAGACAGGGGATCTGTCAAATCTTCTCTAAGTAATGATATAAAAATATAATTTCCACTTCTTATTTATCCTAAAATACCAGACCTTAATCCGGCACACAGGAAAGCCAAGATTTATGGAACCCAGGTTTCCTAACCCAGAGAGCTTTCAAGAACCCCAGTGCAGATTAAATGCGATGCTTGGGCAGGTTTGAGCAGAAGCTCCTTGAACCTGCTCAGATTTCCATGTTGTCCTGCAGGAAGATACACACTGGAGAAGAGCAGGTGAAGCAGTCTAACCTGCCTAAGTGCATGTAGAACATGTAGCAATGTGTATGTTAATCACTGCTCCAAGTGTATAAAATATACACAAAGAGCTGAAAGAGAAGGAAACCTGGGTTATCACTGTTGGGGAGACAGACACGTATTCCGACTTCCATACAGGCTACCCTCATCGTGCTGTGCAGAGGAACTACATGGAAAAACCTTCCTGCTGCGAGGGATGATTCACCTTGCTGCAGGAATCCTATTTCACCTTGTAACTGGAAGCACCGTGCAGCAATCTCAGCAGGGGTGTTTGTTGTACTGCACTCAGAAACAAGCCTGGACAAGGCTGTTCCCTCCTCATCCAAAAAGGAACAGCTAAAAGCTATGGCTGGAGTTTGAGAGTTCTTAGTGAAAGTGGCCTGGATCATTTCACCAAGACTTGACATTATCATGCCATTTGCGGTGATTTGGCCTGCCAGGAGGCCCCTCAACACCTGTCTTTCACTGTGATCAGTGGTACTTTTTTGTCACGTGGCTGCTAAAATGTATTTTAAACACTGTTAAAACCATTAGATGGTGGATCTCTCACTGAAAAAATTACCTTCTCCTTCTGACAAAAGCCACTTCACCCAGAAGAAACCGGAATTGGTGGAGTCTGACCACCCAATTTTGACATAAAAACAGATTAACTCTAACAGGTGGGGTCTGGCAATGACATCACAAAACTTGACAGCAATGCCAAAAGACAGAGCTAGGGAGAGCAAGCAGCACTGCCCAAGCTATCTGGGACTGTCACAGAGGGGTGGAGCTAGTGGGGAAGGCAGGAATGGATGGGTACCTGCCCCAGCACAGGAGTGGGAAGGGCAAGGGTGCTTGTTCAGTCCCTCCCCTTCTCCAGACAGGGAAGCTGCCAGTGGAATCAAGCTGCTGGAGGAATGGCCGAAGAACAGAGGCCAGAGAAGCAATAAAAACCAGATGACTGCATTGCCACATGGACTACAAACATGGAAGAAACGTCATGACTGGGCCAGCAAGTTTGTCACTGGCCCCGGCACAGAAACCACCTCTAACTGCCAGGTAAGGAACAACCTCCCTTGGAGTGTTTTCTCTCGTCTCTGCCCTGACTCCCCAAAGGAGCAGCGTGCTCTTCTGAGCCAGGGAGATCTGTGAGGCCTGTCCTGCTCTCCCAACAGCCTGAGCCCATCTTCCCAGCCCCAGTCCCAGACACTGCAGGGCAGAGGTGAAGCTCCCCAGTCAAACCTGGAGGCACTGACCATCGGTGCCCAGCCAGACCTGTCACCGCTCTGGGGTCCCAGGGACAGACAGAGCCACAGCCCCACAGAAGGGGGGCCTTTTTCAAGGGCCTATGATTACGCTGGCAGGAATTTCAGTTGGTTTAGATCTTTAGCCCTTAGTCCTGCACAAAATTCCTACCACAGATGAAAAGGTTTTCTAACCTAATCATCAGTTTCTACTCTCGTTTGCATTTTTGCCATGGGCTGAACGTGCATTTCATTGTAGTCCTGACGTCACTTGTGTTCATGAGGTTTCTGCTCCATTGTGCACGATCCCATTTAGACTGGTTTAAACCTTGGAAGCCCTCCTGGAGCCCCTCCTGGAGGCTATCATAGTTCCCCTCAGAAATCCAGGCTTGTAATTCTTGATGTTGGAAAGCATTTCCTAGTTTGCCTCTGCAAAACACTGCACAAAATGTTTGCTTTTTTTGAAATCTAAAGCTCTTCTAAATTAGCAATTCTGAACTGCTGAAGAAAATGCATACAAACGACACAGCTTCAAACCTGCATGTTCTGCTGCTGCATTTAAAAAGTACTCAAGCAAAGCTGATTAGGCCAACACCTTTAGAGTTTCATCAAGACACCTCAGTATGGCCTAGGTGGGTGTTTCAGACAGAGACAGCTTCCTGGACTGCAGTTAGGAACTGCTTTGCACATTCCATAAAGGCTGACTTGACTACAAAACCTGCCATAAGGATGTGCCCATAAGGATGCACATTCTTCATTCTGTTTTAATTAACATGATGCTATCATGTCTCTTCAAAGACAGGCTCTGTTGTCGCTGCGAGTCCCTCTGGGATCAAGCCTCTCCTCAGCGTCACCATTGTCAGCGCATTTGGCTGGCCCACACTTGGGGGACTTATGTTTCACTGTAATTCCTTCCAAAACACGCAGAAAAGGCTCTCACTCTCTCTTTCTCATTAGCTTGATGGAAAGAGCATGTCTTGAGGCAGCTATTTAAAGTCCCAGTCAAATGGAATTACTGAAAGCTGTTCTTTCAGAGGCAAGGTCAGAATTTTTCGATATGGTAACGAATTTTCCAAGGCTTATGCCAGTGGGAAGACAAGCACACATTATGGCCTTGTATTTTCAGTGCACTTTCAAGTCTTTGTTTCCACACTTGCAGCCTCAGAGAGCTCGTGTTTGAGGGAACTGCCATCTCCAGATCATACCAACCTCCATCCTCTTAATTCCCCCAACTCCTCGTCCACCATAGTAGGAAGCATCCACCGTGGGCCACTTCTTGGAAGGCAAGGGCTCCTGTTCTTCTTCCTGTAAGTACATTCAAATGATACTTACTTTTAAAAGATACTTACACACACACTGAATGTCTTATCTGTATATTTCACTGGAGTTCCCGGAGCATACCCTGTTGGTTGTGAAAGGGGTGCAAACACTGAGGACAGCAGAGCCTCCAGTGCTTTACTGCCCTTCAGAGGGAGAGAAATTCCCTTGTAAGGGGAATTCCTCAGTGTCTGGAATGCCCAAGCTGGGTGAAAATGCTGCCTAAGTCATACGTGAATCTTTAGATGTTGGACAAGGGCTGTTCGGTCTTTCTGCTTTCAATGCAGAATGGTAAAAACAAATCTATCTTGGAATAAAGGCCCTAAGTGTTTCTGTGGATCTGGGCTTAATTCAGGCCACACTGAGCTGAGACAGTGCAGAGATCTGGACTTTGGCAACCCTGTTCTCTGCTGAAGGCTCCCCCCGGCGCAGTCCTTTCTCCGGCAGCACTCGGACAAGGAGCGGGACACGCAGCGCGCAGGGAAGCACAGGAGTGGTTTCATGTGAGCAGTGTGGTAAGATTAGCACCATCAGACCATACCTCTTTTGGGGCTGGCGGAGGTGGAGGGGGATCCTTGATGACCTGAAAGAGCCAAACATGGGAAAGAATAAGGTGCTGCACTGGCAGCAGCCAAAGGCAACAGACCATGGTAAGAGTGACCTGCTTCCACCCGAGCCCCCACGTCCACCGGCGAGCTGGCAGCTGCTGCTGCCCGCTCCCCTGAGCATCCATCAGTGAGGCCTTCTGGAAATTACCACCATCCATCTGCCAGAACATGCCATGCCTGGCCCACAGACGCTCTGGGCAGACGTGTCTGCCACCACACTTCCTGGCCGGATGAGCCTCAGCCGCTGTGAGGAACAGCCAGTGCCGAGACTCCCCAGAGTCCGTGAGCAATCCCAGAGGAAAAGCGTCCGAGGCCTGTGTGAGGTCCTGCACAGCCGTGGGCCGAGCTGCTGCTGCTGCTGTGCTGCTGGGGAGTCTCTGGCCCACTGACAAGTGTGAAATGCCTTCTGGCAGCTCAGGCTTCACCTCTGGATGTCCTGGATGCTTCTGCAGCCCTCACATTTCCCACCTCCCAGCTCCATGACTGTGCAGTGCCTGCACTGCAGTCACACTCCCACACTTCTGACACTGCTCCGGGTGAGGCCCACTCCCAGGAGCATTTCTTACACCTCTATTTAAATCTCTCCCTACAGTCTTTTCCCGTTCTCTTTGTCACATCCACACTGTAAAGCTCAGAGAATGGCCGGCACTGATAGTCCCAGGAGGGGAGAGGCAGGCAAGGGACCGACCCTCTTCACTGACTCGGCTGAAAACTGAATGCACAGCTGTTCCTCCATGAGAAAAGCAGGTTTGCAAGCTAACAGTAAGTTCTTCGGTGACATCGAGCCATGTTTTCGGCTTGGGTATTGCCTGGAAATTACTGAAAAAATACACCATGAATATCAAGGAGTCTGTTCTTGCTATGCCTTGATATACAAACATATCCAAAACTGTCCATGCTGACAAACACCTCAATCTAATACAGGTTCAGGTACCTTAATTGAAATATGCCTTATTTTACTCACTCTGTGCTATTAAGTTTAGTACTTTCATTAAACATTGCCTATGAACAATATCACTGCAGAGACGGTCAGCATAATACACAAAAGAAACATATTTTCCTTGACCAACAGAGTTTTCCATCTTGATTTACCTTTCAGTTCTTGGCGCCCCCCCAGATAGTTACTACTGACTGCCTAAACAGGCTGTGGACTTTCAGCACTGCATACAGGAATTCTCCCCAACAGGAGAAATTACTTATGGCACCCCTGCAAAGAGTTTCCCACAGCCCTTCAGGTTTAAGATATGGAATGGTTCACTCGTCAAGCTCAGAGTGCTTTGGGTGGATTGGAAAGTGAACTGTGGATTTCAACTAGACATCCCTTTGCTGTTAAGATGTTGCAAAACGATGCCAGGAGTTACTTTTGTGTTAATAGTTCTGAACACTTTTTCTTCCCAGCTATCAGGAGTTTCCAGAATACTTAACCGAAGGAAATTATTTAATTAGTGAAACATTCCTGAGAGCCACACTAGGAATTATTACCCTAACTTTACATGAAACAGCAACACAGAGGGATCATGGGACAGATCCTGAGAGATACTTGGATGCTGAGTAGGATTTTCCAAAGCCCGGAGATACTTCATTCTCACTGAAAACAATTAGGAGAGTGCAAACAGTAAAGCAGCACTTTCACTCAATGAAGGGCCACCTTATTAAATTTCTGTCCTTATTTCCATTTCACCTGTCCCTAACCATCATCCCAAAACAATCTATTTCCCTGTCAGGCATGCAAGCTGTACAGGAGGAAGTCCTCCTAGGTGGACTCGTATGTACCCATATGAAACGGCAGTGTCCTTCCCCTACTATAGCTGTGCCACTCTGAGACCTCGCATCTGTCTGAGCACAGACGCCTTTGCTCAGCAAACCTCTCCGCGATGACGGATGGAATTCCCGTGGACCATGCGCCCATTGGGGATGTAGGAATCACAATTCCCCGGACAATCAAGGGAAACCCGACTTGTCTGAGCTCACTGTGGCTTCCTAAGGCAATAGTCAATGGCAGCTTTTGCTTGTCTCCCCAAGTGGAGGATCTAAACCTGTGCCAGCTCCTGAACTCCTTGAATTTTGAGGGGAAATTCAGTTTAAAGCCAAGCAATTCATTAATTAGCTGTTATTTCTAATGGCTTCAGAAAATGAAACTTATTTTAAAAGTGACAGTGGTGTGAGAAAATAATCTGCTTTGAGTAGCAGCTCCTCACCCTGCTGACAGCACTGGAATGTCAATGCCTGCATCCTTATGCTTCCACAGGCTCTCACACTCACACACTTGAATCACACGTGCACACACAAGGATTATTTTCAATCGTGTGATATTCCAAGTGAAATCAGTAGAAAGCTGTTTATAAAAAAGAAAAATCCAAGGCACACATGCAGCTCTGCACGGAGCTGCACGCAGAACTGCACAGAGGAAGACCAGAGTATTGTAAATTAACCCTTCCTGAGCTGGATTCAGATTGTTTCAATGCAGAAGCCTCTGAATAATGCTGCTGTCTTATCATCCTCATGGAGACATGGGCTGCTTCCTCAGTTTGTCTGGTTTCATCATCAGCCTCTCCGGGCAAAGCTCCATCTCATTTAGTGAGTCGCAAAGAACGAAGGTTTGAGTTTGGAGAAGAGCTGATTTCTTTAAAAAAAAAACATTAAAAAAAAAAAGAAGTTGGTGCTTGAGGCAGCAGTGCCTCTGATCCACTCATTAACACTTTTCTGCCGCTCCATGATGTGGGCATTAGGAGATGTCAGCACGGAGCCTGCAGCCAGCTTGCTGCAATCATACGTTCCACAGCGAGGGACAAGTGACAGGACTGTCACAGTGAAACACTTGAAAGCGGGGAACAAGGAAGGAAGAGGGAGTCCCCCTGCCTCACCCTCTGAGTGTCCATGGGACTCACACCATAGAATGCTGCAAGGCCAAGCCCCAGCCAGGATGGAGCTGGGCCCGTGGGCAGGGGGCAACACACCCGCCTGGCTCCAGACACTTATTCTACCCACAACACCCTGTATCTCTCTTTTCCATCGGATTCTGACTTCTGTGCTTCTGCTCTTTGTTCCAGGAACCCAGGCGCTGCACTCTGCCAGGGAAGCAGAGCCAGAGGAAGGGAAGAACAGGTCCTGCCTGGCCATAATGCTGCCTCTCTCCTCAGGGATGCTGCCCTGAAGCCCAGCACTACTAAGCCACAAGTGGCCCTTCCAGGTGATGGATGTCCAAGCCTCACATGCAGGAGAGAAGGGCAGCAACTGAGGCACAGCACAAGGACCGGCCGGCAAAACCAGAAGGAAGGATCAGTATTCCGCAGTAGGTTCAGTGCAACAGTGTGTGGGCTTGGAACTCAGCAGTGTTGTAGCAGAGAGGCCTAAGATTACCTTTTGTTTTGAAGTAACAAGTAGTATCCACAGGAGGTGGGAGGAAACACAGAGGGAACAAACATTTGAAGAACTATGGTTTTATATGGCAGCAAATTAATACTATAGAACTATTCACTGGACTGCTTCATGTAGGAATTTTAACTTGTGAAGCTGATTTATGAATCAAGGTTAGGTTATTTAAAATAGGAAAACCAGGAACTTGCTTCTTACTGATTTCCAGTGTTCCTTTTCCACAGGGAGGCTCACCATATAAAATAAAGTGGAGGTAAGGTGACTAAGAGGAAGCTCCCTGGATTTCTGTTGGGTCTGTGCTGTGGAGAATGAGAACAAGCAAGGCTTTTTGTTCTCATCTCAGAAACCCCAGACTGTGAAGGTGCAGATGGAGGCTGAGGATTTCCTGCCCTTGGACAGCCAGGGGCCCGATGGACCCCCTGGGTTATGGGGGCTGCAGCACCATCAGGTGAGAAGGCCAGTTCGTCTCTGCCCCACATTCCACAGGCCCCAGACAAGACCAGGAACCCAGACCAGGGAAGTAATCTCCATTCCCAAGTCCTCCACGCTGTCCTTGAGCTGGATGAATAATAAACTTCAGCCATTTAACACCTCCCTCCCCCAGAAAGGAATGGAAGGAGTCAAGCGACCAACACTGCTGCTGCTGGGGTGAGGATAGAGAGTGCACTCAGATAAAGAGATGGATGTGTGCAGGGATTATGAAAACAAAGAGGGATTTCCAACCTGAGAGCCCATAATGGACTGCAAATACCAATTTTAGTGAGAGCACTTTTAAAGTGGTCCTTGATTTCAGGGTAACATCTGCACACCATTATGGCCACCCCATTCCCAGTAACAGCACTGTGCTTGTGCTGGTTGCTGTGCATGAACTCACAGACAGGCCCCAGTGCTGGAGCTGGTCTCCCCAGCCCTTTTCTGCCTGTCACAAGCTCCCCTAGAGCTGCCTCCCCATCACTGCAACAGTTTCCTGCAGGATCTGTGTTTCCAACCCATGGCTCAGGGTGCAGTCTGTACTCACCACTTTGCAGCAGAGGGGCCAGAACCACCAGAGCAAGCCGAGTGCCACCAGCAGCAACAGTACGAGGACAGCAATGAGCGCTGCCACGCCGCTGGACTGCGGAGACAGCAGGGACAGTGTCAGCGCTGCTTCACGCACTCACCCCAAAAGCCAGCGTTAGTTCTGCTCAGGTCAGGGGGTTCCTTCTGATGTAAAACTCGTACAACTGAGAGCCCCGAGATCAGAACGAGGCCCAGCTCGAGGAAAAGAGAGAGTCCGTTGCCTGCTAAGGAATGAGCCATCAGACACAGACAGGGGAAGTCTCATCCTAAGCCTGTGAATAAGAGGTGCCCTTCTCCTCCATGAGGTCTCACACATGGACTGGGGAGCATGTGGGGAGATTTTAAGGCATCTCTATGAACAGTACACCTGTGAGGCTCTGATGCTGATCGCCCACACGCCTGCACAGACTGTGGCACACTGACTCCCTGCAGCCATGCTGTGTGAACCTCAAACTGAAGGAGGGAGTGTTCCTGCTTCCACCAACACTTGTACCGCAGAACTGAGCAGCCCACCTCCCACACCTCCAACCCACTTCTTGGGGGTGTCTTTATTCCTACAGTCAGGCTTTTAGAACAACACTGACAGAAACACAACAGCGTCCCTAGGAAAATAAAAGTTATTCAGACTTCAGCTGGGAAAAAAGGAAAGGAGAGACCCAGGGAATCACTGAGACTGGAATACTGCGTGAGCAGTCCTGACCCAGTAAGAAGAGTTGTACTGGAGGTGCTCCACTGGACATGGGGGTAGAACAGAGGCATATCCCAGGTGCAGTGAGGGACACAGGTACAATGGGTGCCTAATGCTGTGTATTTTTGTTTGTTTTCACTGCAGTAGCGTGTGTTTGTTGGGAGGCTATAACTTGTAACTCATCTCCCAGTCAGCCATCAGCTGCTCAGCTCCCAGAATTAGTGAGCAGTTCTAGCAGTGACCCATTTCTTGAGTTGCCCATCTGCTACTATGGAAACAGCAGTTCTTGTGTGGAGCTGCCTTTGCTGCAGCACAGGCCAAGAGCAGAAACCAAATAGAGACAAAAAAGGCTGCTGAGAAGCTCTTCCTTCCTGTGCACATCTGTACCTCTCTGCTTCCTGCCAGGGCAGGCTGTGAGCACAGAGCAGCAGAGCCACCATGCAGCACAGTGGGAAGGCCGTGCCCAGCATCTCGCTCTGAGCTGCTTTCCTGTTCCCTCTCTGTGCACTCCTGGTAGCTCTTACAGGGGCACCATGTGCTGACTTCTCTGCGAGGGTTGAGGTACAGGCAGGCTGCAGCTGGGCTGCAGCAGCTCCCGTGCTGCACAGCCCTGTCACCCTGCTTGGTGTACGGCTGGCATGCTGCCAGCTGACAGAGGCCCTGAAATAGAGAACTGTGATCTGGGCTCTGTGTGTTCCTCCTGCTCCCAGCTCAGTCAGGCTTCCCCTCCTAAAACTGCAGGGCTGCACTGCGTCTCTGATTTCTACAGGTGCATGAATGGTGAGGTTTTAAATGAATAGAAGAAAAATGTCATTTTTTTCTCTTTTAGGTTACTGATCTATGAGCAAAGAAATTCTGTTGGGAGCAATGTGTGGTGACGGGCAAAAGAGACTGCTCTCTGTACTCCACGCCCAATGGGAAAACTGCTCTCATGTTACACTTGAGGTACACGTTTAAAGGCCCTCATGCACAGCACGTGCTCAACACTGTGGGCTTCTGTCTCCCTCCACAAATCCCAGCAGTCCTGTGTCATACAAAAGGAATTAAAAGAGAGCAAAAATGTGAGACTAGAAAATATATGTATTAAATCAGAACAGTCACTGGCTGCACAAGTGTGTGGTTTCTCCCAGAAGCAGCTTTTCTCTCTTCTATAACCTGTGATCAGACTTAGCGGGATGTTCCCACTGCCTCACCCCCAGGTGTAAGTGGGATCCTCTGGCCTGTGCTTGGACAGGCTGCCTCCCCAGATGAACAAGAGCTAAGAGCCTACACTCCTTCCTCAGGCTCCAGAGTTATGGAGCGTTAGTACCTGTGCAGGACTGTAACCTCTCTCCACACGCAGGCTGAAGGGCCAAGCTTGTGCCCATCTGCTCCCTCCAGTCCTACTCAGGGCAGAGCCATGCTGGAATGGTGACTGTCACACCTGGCCCTCAGGGCATGGCATCTACAGTGACCAGGTCTCTGAGGGCAGGGAAGCCTCCCAGTACTTTGAAAGCCACAGCTTTGCACTGGAAAGTGGAAGCAGAGGTTCTCTGCTCTGAGGTCTTGCAATGGCAAAGCCCAAAGAGAAACAGGGTGTGGGGATTTTACACAGAATTATGGAAGTCATTCACTTACACACTCCGAAGCAGTGATGGTTAACGAGCTGGACATGAAAGACTGGCCTTCATTCAAACTCACCAAAACTTCCAGGGTTCTGCCAAGAGACAAGAAGAAACATGAGCAGCCATGGAACAGCAAAGAAAGGCTCATACCTGCTCCGCAGGCACTTGTACTTACAGCCTCTGCTCCACTGGGAGTGTCTTCAGAGGGGAAATGGAAGCCTGTGCTTATTCCTGTTTGGGAATAAGTTTGGTCTCCTTGACAAAGAGCTGTCCAAGTAGAGAATATCCCTTCTCCATTCCACAGAGCAGAAAATACTCCCAAAAGTTTTACATAAAATAAATTGTAAAAGTAACATTGCTTTGTCTGTTCCATAACCATCTCCTTAGTCACACACAGACATTATGGATAAAGATGTCGGATAATTATAAATGGTCAGGACTTGCTATAAATAGCCCCGAACACTGCATACAAATGGTATGTGGTTTACATTTTACAAATTAACCCTACAAGAAAACAACACATGGTGGATGTTAAACAGAAGAAGACTCCTCAGCTTCTCTGGCTTGGATTCCCAGGATTCAGACAGTTTATGTTATGCATAGATGTAATTAAATAAAAATGTAGATATCCATGAACTAAAATGATTAATCATTTACACCGTTCTTACATGTAATGAGTTTTTATTCTGGCACAAACGCTGTAGTCAATATGGAGTTCAAAGCTATTTTAGCTAATTTGGCTAAATTTCTTCTTCAGTTCTAGCAAAAATGAAGTGAGTTGCTTCCACTAAACTCATTTTTAAATGATCTCTGCTATGAATAATTGATCCAACAGAAAGAATAACTCTGATTTCCTTCTAATTGGAATTCACTGGAATAAGTGAATCAGAACCAATAAAAAACCCAAAACTGTTCAGTTCCCTTGCAGCACAGTAAATCAAACCACAGTGAAACTTTGGTCGATTACGACTTTTTTTTAAATGTGGTGCTTTTTATTATTTTTAATTCCAATTATTTGTTTTGGCATTGTAATGAGGAATGCCAGGGGAAATTCCAGCATGAGGATTCTGCTCAGGTTTGGCCAAACTCTCCCAGAACTGCAGGGCAGGAGGGTTTCCTGCCTCTCCTGGAGGAGAGGAGGACCCCCAGGCTGAGCTGCTCACACACTCCTGCAGTTGCCCCTCCATCCGTGTTTGACCTGGCAGCCCTCTGAGTCCTGCCTGGAATGTCACTAGTGAGGAATGAGGCTGTTTTGGTGGATGGTCTCTGCTAGCAAATGGAGCACAACAGAGACATGAAACACACCTGGATAAAACACGTAACCCACACTAAAGAAAAGGATCATTCCCTGGCATCCTGGGGACCTCGACATGTCCTTGAGCTCACTGGGTTGTATGAAGCATTCTGTAAAATAGCAAAGATTTCCCAGTGGACTAGAGCCCATTGTACACCTCACCGTTTGCAACACAGGAACCGTTCCTAGTTATAATAGGTACTAGCTGGGATTGCATTTCCCAGCCCCGGTGCCATGTGCCACCCCGTGCCCGCAGCTCTGCATCCCTGCGCTCCTGCTGTTAGCACACTGACAGATCCCAGGGAGCAGGCTCACTGAGCAATCAGCTCCAGCACGGGACACGCTGCGGGAGAGCAGCCCTGCCCTACCCACTCCCACCCTGATATACCGCTGCAGGGATGAGCCACTGGAGATGTCACTGGAGCTGATCATACTCACTTAGCTCTGGAAGCCACAGAGTGAACTCACACAGATAATTACCTCATCTTCAAAAGGATGAACCTGTCAACACACAAAAGCACTCCTTCCCTGAGACTGTCGTGGCTGTAGGGGATACCAAACACGTTCTTTCATTTCTTGAGCAGCCACCTGTTTGCTGGGCTCTCGGTACTTACGATTCATACAAACACTGCCCCTTAAACTGGGAGTCCCAGAAAAAGGTGTCCTGCTTCTACTACTCATTCGCACACAGTTCAGAGACAGATGTGTACACAAACACATCCTAGTGTTTATCAGCAACCAGCCACGTGTGTGAGGCTTTTATCTCAGCACTCTGCCGAAACTGGAAATATTCTGAGATGAAAATGACAAGCAGCAGTGATCCCATTTCTCAGGACCCTGCATTTCCCACTGGTGACTGTCAGTGTTGTGCGAGGGCCAAGTGCCTCCAGCGGAGCTCAGAACAGCCAGGTCAAGAGAACATTCCTGTCCCTGCAGCCAGGCAGCCATGGGCATAGCCCTGGTTCACCAGTGAAGGCTGAGGCTGTACTAGTTTTGTACCAGCACAGATCCCAGCTGAGGGCTGAGCTCTGGAAAGCTGCCACAGAGTAGGGTATCTCCTCGGGGCCCCTCAAATAAACCCCCCAAGAGGCAGGCAGTGTTGTTGCTGCAGCCCCCCGGGGCCATCCCGCAGTGCCATCCTGCAGCCTGGCACCAGGAACATGCAGAGCCAAGCAGCTCCTCTCCGTGCAGCTGGACACACAGGGCTGCAGGGGCCAGGGTCCAGGGAAAGGCAGCGGAGCCCTGCTCGTGCCTCCTCAAAACCCCAGCAGCACCCACAGACAGTGGCTTTCCAGGGCTTTGAGCCAGGATGCTCATTCCCATCCTCTGCTCCCTTCTGACACCGCACCCGAGCAAGGTGGAATCACAGAGCTGGCAAAGGAGCACGAGCAATTACACTGCTGTGTGGCACAAACCCTACTGCTCTGCCTCTACCTCAGCCCTAACATGCACTTTCCCCGCAGTCTGTACTTCCAACCCATTTCACTGTACTAGGAAAAACTGCTTTTCATTTACAGTTCACAGCCCTTCCTCCGTGTGGAGGGGATTTTCCTATCCTTTGTCTGTGCAATATCACTTTTTGGATGGGAATCAATCCTGGAAAACTTAGTCTGAAAAGAGCTTTTTACAAACGTTCTGATTTCTGACCAAAAGTAACCACAAGACTCATGCAACTTGAAGCTTCGTCAGTCCTGGCCCACTGCCCATCCTAATACACAATTTACCCACAAATGTAACTTGAGGAGGCCTAACAGTTGCGATTCTTTCCGTCATGCCCACTGCTGGTTTATTGTGACAGCAGAGGGACGTGGCCCAGTGCCATATGTCCCTGCAGCTCTGGTCTAAAGCCTCCCATTCCCTGTGAAATACAGCTGACATTTCCATCCATGGTAACCTATTTGCAAAGTATTCGTTTGCTCCTTACTTTATGGGAAGCTACTAAAAGACTGCCATTTTATGACCCATTAAAAAAGATGAAAAAATTAAATACAATTGTGAAATACATTTCCTGGAAGTAATAAATAATTTACCTCCAATTTTCACGCACTGAAAATTAAACTGGCAACTGCTCAAAAAGTTACTAAAATTATGGTGACAAAGGTATTTCGGATTCAAATGCCTGCATTAAAATCACAAAAATGCTGTACATAGGAGGAAAGCAAAAAATAGGTCTGTATATTTAAAAGGCATTTTCCCTTCCAACACTGCCTTCATGAAATAATGGATGGCGTTATTATACAGGCTCCATTTGACCAGCCTCAGTCTGAAGTCTTTGGCCACTTCTTGCTGGGGTACAACTAACATTTACCCGTCCATTCTCCCTGACCCATGCAGAGAGGACTCGTTACCTGGGCTCTGTTAACAAATACTCCTGGACCACAGAGATGACTCTGCATCCAGGGACTCATCCCCGCTGCAGGAGAAGACAACACACAGAGGAAGGGCTTTCCAGCCTGGGCTTCTGGGTATGGTGCGCTTCCCAGACCTACAGCCCCAGCTGCACAAGGACAGGGACAGTTGGGACAGTTCTCCTGGAGCAGGGTTCCAGCCCTGCCTGTCACGTTTGCTGCAGTCCCACTTGTGCCAAAGGCCAGCTGTGACTGGGGAGCACTGGGACCATTCACTCAGTGGGAACTGTGCTGGGGACAGGACATAACCTGCAGTTAGGACACGTGATCAGAGGTGTTTTCCTCCCAGCAGCCACACAGACATAAGAAGGAGCACCGAGTATTTTCCTGAGGATAGCGAGACCTGCTCACCGTGGAATTCATTATGGTGTTTGGGGATTCTGGTAAAGAATTAGTACAAACTCTTCCCCTGCCCTTCTTGGTGTAGCTTAGCACTGATATAAACTCAGATGATGGTTCTTTAGGATCCCCTCTTGTTACCTCAGAACCCTCTAGCTTTTCCAGCCACATGTCCAATACACTGTCTGTCTGGGCTTGACTTTCCATGGAATGGGACACAAGTGCACAGAGACACAACTTTCACTGCTGGGAACTGCTAGGGAATATGAGAGAAATGGCAGCCAGCAAGGAACTAGCTCTGATGTTGTGGAATCATGGGAACCTGCAGTAACAGGGTATGAAATGTCATTATTCTGTTAAATTAGACTATTAATTCAGCTCAGGATCCTATGGCCACTGCATAATGCGCAGCACTTAGTTCTGCTCACACAGTCCTCGCTAATGCTCTGGGAACACTGTGTGCCCTCGAAGGGACGTGAAGGACTGCGCCAGAAATTACTACTGATCTTAACACCACATCCATATGGCTGAGGGGCCAGTTAGCCTATACAATTCATTGAGGATGTTTCCATCTGTGAATAGTTCCCATTATACCCTAATTGTGTCTGACTAAATGTATTTCTAAAATATTTGCAGAAGTTAATATTTATAACAGACATTAGGCCTAATCCAGCCCTACTTCTGGCTTCCCCATAGCTGAGTTGATTTCTCTGGCTGTTTTGGAGAGGGGAGGTTTTCCCATGCAAGCACCAGAGACTGGGAACCATACTGTATTTTATTTTTGTTGGAACAAAAGCTTGTATAGGGAAATAAAAGTCAATGCCTACAATAAACGCTTCATCTCAGTGAGTTTGCAACGGAAAGAACTGGTGCAGGTGGGAGTAGTTCTGACCCCCTTCGGCTCCCTGCCCAGGGCTGCAGGGCAAGCCCAGCTGTTTGCAATGAGGGGTAATGCCAATATCCCATCCAGGTCTGGACTGGCCATGGGCACACAGCAGTGATGGGAGGTATTGCCTTCACCTGAGCACAGGGGTTCCACAACAGTGGAAACAACAGTGAACAGGTGAAAACAGCCTGACCAAGAGCTGGCATCCTACCAGCTGCTTAGCAGCAGGAAGTCAAAATGGAGAAGCATGAGTGACTTCCTTTTTTGCTGGTGCTAGGAATGGCTGCATCCCCCACGTCAGAGAGCTGCTGGGCTGCTGGCCAGCAAGGCTGGAAGAAGTCTGAGCAGCTGAGAGCCCAGAGTTCATCCTGGGGGCTGGGACCTCCTGCAGCAGCAGCCTGTCTGCTCTCCTCCATTCGGTGCTTCTTAAAGGACAGCTGGCTTCTAAGAGGTGACTAGGCTATTTGTGCTTTTGCCTTTTCACAGTAGTGACCAGTGTTATGTGGTATGGGAAATATTTTAGTGAATGTGCTGCCTCTTAACTTGCAAATCCTATCGAATTCTCCTTTTAATTGGTCCCCTTGTCTCTGAACAATGTTTTTTTCCAACTGATAAGTAGTCACTGTGTAGGTTTCAGACTGAGGATGAGGCTTGGAAAATTGGTCCTTAAACCCACACTTGAATGCTGACACCAGCTGCCGAGCTCTTGAGTAGCTCAGCACTCAGCAGCAGCGCTGCCCCTTAAGTTGTGAGTAATTCAGCTCTGTGACCAAATGACACCCCTGCCTGCATTGTCACAAAGGCTGTGCTAAGGCTACTTAGTGAACAGCACCACAGAAAGAGCTCAGTGTCACTTCTTAGTTAGAACAGAAATGCTCAACACAGCCACAGCATTTTAATCCTTTCTTGAGTGACCCTGAAAGACATGTGAGACTGATCTGCAGCTTGCAAATACCCTGCCTTTGCTGGCAACAGCTTTTCTAAACTTTTACCTTCCTTAGCAGAGGAAGAGAAAGTGACAAACCGAAAAAAACCAGTAGTAAAGGTAGCCATAGCAAGCAACAGTAACTCTCTCCTCTCTCTGGTTTTGAGCCACTCACTTCCACGTTATCAGAAAACTCACTTAAGTTCCACATACCTTTCTTAGCACTCATTCAGGCAGGCAAAGGGATGTGCTGCACAATTTCATGACCAAGACCAAGTTCTCAGCCTGTCTGACTAAATAGGTGATACCGTGTGTGTGCACTGGAAATCACCAGGGCTTTGTGTATCGGAGTATTTGTGAGCGGTTTCTGTGGGGGAAACACCTGGGGTGGTTGTCAAGGGCATCTTTTAAATGTGAGTTTGGACTTACTTTGTGGTAACGCAGACTGTCTAAGGTTATTCCCTTTGTCTGTTTGTCTGTCTGGTGGAACACAGTGAGACAAAGGTGAGGTGTAACTTGCAGGTGTGACTGAGGTACCAGGTAACCTGGTGTTGCAGAGGGATGTCGGGTGAGCACCTAGTGAGTTCCACAGTTAGATGTGCGTGTGGGCAGTGGGACTGCTGGATGAATCCAGCTGTGAGAGGTGTGGCTGGGCTGTTCTGCCAACACTGAGCCAGTAAGATATGACAATGGCTGCTGGGTCAGGTGTAATTATGAGCTTGTTGCCTGCTTGCTTTTGAGGCTTGCACTGTTAGAGGGAAGTACAACTGTGCCATGTCAAGATGAGGCACTGACACTTGGTGTGGGAATGTCAGTGTGTCAGCCCAAGCATCCGAGTGCCTCCACTGAGAGCATTAACGGTGCCGGATCGGCTCTCATGCTATTCAGATATTTATTTCGTATTTGCTTGAAGAATCAGGCCAATGTTTTTGAAAGCACATTTAACTATACCATATGCCTACTTAAATCATCCCTATCAAACAAGTTGTGGGTTGCTGCTCTGGTTCATTCTGTTCTGTTTTCCCTCCCTTCCCAATGTGTTTATGTGTATTTATCCAATTTGCTCTGTTCCTCGTGCCAAATGGCAGGTCTGAGATCTCAGCCAGGCAGGGGCAGCTGTGCTATTGTTGGTGTCTGACAAAACAGAGGTCATGGGCTGGGCCTGCAACTCTAGCTCTAATGACAGCATGTGTCAGACATTCTGGGGCAGGCACAGAGTAATCAGGGTTCATGGGCCCTCAGAAGTAGCAATAAACCTTAACTTGCCCCTTGGCAACTAAGAACTCAAGTCTTACTTTTAAGAAGTAATTCCTGTGCAAAATAGCAAAATATTCTGCTGTTTGTTTTCTTTATTGCCGTTACTCCTTCCTCTGTCTGGAAAACAACCCCACAAAAAGCCAAAACCTGAAAAACCAGCCTAGTTGGAAGAAAGGGTGTCTCCTGCATGGAACTGATCCTAGCTGTTCTCACTTCTAAGACTGATGAGAGTTATCAGCTGTGCCAGCCTAGGAAGAGACTGCCTGAAGAACGGAGTAGGCTTTTGTCCTCCACCGGAGGAGTCTTCCCTCCCTGGAAGGTTGTTCCAAGGCCAGCCCAGCAGTTCCAGGCAGTGACACAATAAGGCGTGATCATTCCCAATGCCCTTTGTTCAGCAGGAGATCGATCCGCAGGGCTTGGGAATTCTAATCTCTCTGCTCCTTGGGTGGCCTGACACTTTATCCCCTCTCCTGCTACCTTTCAGCCCAGAAGGCAGGAGCCTCTAAGCTGCTGAAAAGGGTGTTCCTGGGAGCCACACGCCGGCTCTGAGGCACCAGAGCAGGCTGCAGTGGCTGGGCAGCTGAGGAGAGGAGGCACACATGCCCGGAGCCACTCGGGGAGTGTGCAGCTGCGCAAGGCTGCCTGGCTCCGGCTGTGGCACTGCCATGCTGCTCAGCATGGAAAAGGGTGCGCTGGGGAAACAGCACATCTGTCACCCACACATAGCCACAACCTCCACTCAGGGCAGCACCAGATGTGTTTATTCGAAGCATGTACTAACTAGCTACTTAATGGCTTAGAATTATTAGCCACAAGTTAATTAGGCAAACATATTCACCGTCAGTCACCTTACAAAGCATTGTTTCTTCAACACTGCTTTTACTTCCTGAGTGCCTTTATCAAGCCCAGAAGAAAGGAGGAGAAAACTAAAAATTCCAAAAAGGAGCTGCAGCAAGAAATAAATGTGTGGAAGGTGTTCGTGGTGTCTTAATGAATGCTAGACTGCCCAGGTAATGCCTTAGCTGAATGCCTCTCCATGCTGCCAGCACAGTGGCACAGGGGATGAAGCAGTGAGACTTAAGGGCCTGCAGCTGATGGGGAAGAAAAGGGAAGTAACAGTGGAAAAAATTACTCCTTGGTATAGTTAAGGCAAATTTGTGAAGGCTTGCTTCCGTGCTGCTGCATGTACTGGGTATGTGCCTGGGGATGGAAGTGCTTGCTTGGCATCCCGCCTGCACGATGAATTTGGGACCATCACTGTCCCAAGGGAACAGCTCTGGTGCCCCAAGACATGAGACTCAAAAGCAGTTTGTCAGTTCCTGGCTCTCAGGTCACAGGCAGCAGTGAATGGAGTAAAGGCAGAAGAGGCTCTATCTTTGGGCAGCGGGGACAGTCAGGATCCCTGGTTAGGAGCCAGCCATGACAACCATTCCGTACAACACCTTCCAGCTGCTCTCCAAAGGGACAGCTGTCTAGAAACCCAGTGAGGTAATGTGAAGGATGGAGCCTGCAATCCGTTCATGTTCTCTGTGCTTGTTTGCTTTCTTGTGTCCATGCTCTTCCCCTTAAATCTGGTGCTGGTATTAATAAAAATGACACTTAGAAAATGGAAAGCAAGATTAAAGGTACACCTGTTCCACTGTCATGGAAACATCTTGCACCTAGAAATCCTAGAGCACCTAGAGCTGAATGTGAGGCATGGGATGGGTAACAGATTACCTCCTGCATTGCTGTGTGCTTTGTGCCAAGTGAGCTGCCACAAACTTCATCAGCTCCTTGGAAACTGCAGGTAACCAAGAATTTGGCAATGCAGGAGTAGTCATTTTCCTTCCTACCACCCAGAAAATAATTCCTATTGAATCTTTGCTCTTTAAGTGCCACCAGCTGTTTGTGTTGGACAGGATGTAGGAAGGGATAAATGGAAGCTGAAGACAGCAGCATTTGAATAGAGGGCAAATAAGGTCATTAACAGCAGCAGTGTGGACTGTCCCACCTTGGCATGCAAGCTGGTCATCAAATCAAGGTACCTGTGATAGACCTTATACTCAGGTTTAGGCTGGGATTTGTCTTTTTTGGCTCTGTTATTCCTTAAGCTTCCAAGCCCAAAGAGAAGGACACTGCATACTTCTGTCCTAGCAAAACCTGAGTTCAAGTGCAGGATGCACAAAGATGGAAGCTGGCCAGCACTGCAGCTGCATGAAAAAATAGACTTCTGTAGTTCCCTGAACTATTTTAAGAACAATGACAATTCCTCAGCCTGTTGGTTCAGTTTAAATAATCCACTGCCTAGCTTGCATCCCTCTTTTCTTGCCTGGCTTAGAGGAGAGTCTGCATAAGATTAGATTGAGTGTTTGTAGTAGGCACCATCAAATCCAAAATGTTACTGTGATATTCCAGTGAGAAATGAGAGTTCAAACAGAGATAAGTAGTAGTCACATAACTATTCACTAGAAGCATTTCAGTAAAACAGTGTTTTGTTGTGCTAGTTTAAACTGTAGTTCTTGTCATCCACTCACCTAATAAAAGCAAATTTGTAAGTGTTCAGGCAGTGCGAGAAATGCAGATTTTCCTGCTGGCCTTTCCACGCAAGGCAGAGGGGGTTTCACCAATGGCTCACCAGAGCAGAAGGCAGCTGTAGGTAAAGCCAAGCCTACAGACAGATTGTTCTGAATGCAAACTCACAGAATTTAGGGCAGAAGTGAGAGAACAAAAGTGAAGCTAGCAAGGAATGTAGACTTCTAACATATCCCCATTTTTCCTGTACTAGTGTTCAAAGAGACAAGGGCTCTGATTGCTTTCCAACGCACAAGGACTACAGAAACACGTACAGTAATGGAGAGGTCTGGTTTGGTTTGATTCTCTCGAGCTGTGGTAGGACAACAAATCCAAGTCTCAGCTACAATGGGGAACTGATTTTCTCAAATACTGCGACCTTTAAAGTGTGACTTTTAAATGGGCATGTATTGACTTTTAAATGGGCAGAATCGGAGTCCTTTTTACTAACCAGCTTGATTGTGTTGCTACACCTGCCATCACAGTGTGTAAGTGATCTCTCAAAGCAATTCCACCTGGGTTGGCCTCCTCACCTTCCTGCAAAGTGTATGTGTACTTTCCCTTTTTGCTTTATTTCAAATTTGTTATGTGTTTTATAAGGCATGGGTTGCTTGTGTGAAAATCATGAAGAATTGTCAGCTGTTAGCTGATCAGGAGCCTTGTAAGTGAGCTGGGTTTGTAAGCAGACTATGGAATTTTGCACTTTGGAAGTGGCATGACAAGAAGGGATTTTAAATGGCACAGGCAAGCACAGTCATATTGTCACCCAACCTAAGGATGATACATCCATCTGCTACAGGGTACTGTGGAAAAGCAGGCTTTGAAAAGAATGCTTGGTTAAATCTACAGCTGCCACTTGGGAAGCTCCAGACTCAAAGCAGCCAACAGCTGGGAAGGAAGCAGAAATACATCATGGCCTAAGTCCAGGAGAGCAGGGGCTCACCAACCCAACATCCTGGCTACTTTGGCCCTTTACCTATTCCACACAGCTTAGTCTTGCTCTGCATGGGAAAACTGCTAATTCATCAGGCAATAAGAAGTGTCTCCAATTATGAAAAAATACAATGAAACCTGTTACATGAGTCTTGATTGCACTCAGAAACCAAGCTTCAGGTTTAGAAGTCACAAAGCAAGCTAACTTGGGCTGCTTGTGTTCTCTTAATTCCACCCAAAAGAGCACTAGAAAAGAACAGAGTGGTTGTTGTTGCATTAGTGACTAATATTAGCTCCACTACATGAGGAATTACTGGGAGATATCCAGCAGTAGTCTAGGCTTTGCCAATGGGAAGTCAAGAGTTCAAGTATGTACATATCTTTCATAGCTGTCAGTCTTCTGCACAGTAAACTGCTCAGCTCTGGGCCAAAGCTCCAACTCCTTCAATAGCAGGTTAGGGAACTGTGTTTCACGCGATAACTGCGGAAAATATATTTTTCTGTGAATCTGTGAAACTCCAGGTGTATTGTGCTGAGGTGCATTATCCACACTGCAGTTCCAGGGTGGCAGCTGTCTGGTTCAGTAACACTCCACAGTGTAAGGAAAAACGCAGCATGTGCAACTAACTTCCACGCCTTTAACCTATACAGACATGTCATGCATTCCACATGCATTTGACAGGACAGGCTGTTTACATACTCTGGGACAAACTGTGTGTGGAAAAGCATTTACAGCATCAGCTTTTGGGGAGCTTCATCCTGGGACCTAATTTGCTACTGTTCTTCTGTTGTACAGTAACTGCACGGAAATAGCTGGCCTGAGGAGGCGAGGTTTTAACCTGACTGATTGACATTGTTCTGATGACAAAAGCAGTTCCCTTACAACTGTGGTGGTGCTGACTGGTTTTACCTAAGCCAGGAGCTGCAGAGCTGCTGTGCTGAATGCTGGCACACCCCCAGCAGTTCCCAGCTGAGCACTGCTGCTGTGCTGTGGGATGCACAGGCCGCTCAGCAGGCACAGGGGTCTGACACCCTGCTGTACCAGGGACAAGACGCATGTGTCACACAGCTGTGTGAAAAGCAACATCAGGGAACACATCGGTATTGAATCCCTCACCCCCTCCCTCTGCTCTGTGCTTGCTCTCCCTGCCAGCCATGACCCAGCTCTGGAGGCAGCCCCTCTGCCCTGAGCCACCCCACTGGGGTCAAGCACTGAACGTTTTTCCTCTACAGCTTTCCAACTTCCCTCCCCCAGCCTTCCGTTTAACGCACAGACCAGATGTGTGTTCGGAGCTTTGCTATCCATCTGACAGCACAAGTGAGGCGGCTGATTGTTGCTCAAGTCAAAAATGTAACTACAGACAAGCGATCTATACAACCCACTTAGTTCTTCAGCTGCTGGAACTGCCACAGATAAATGCCAATGCAGAACTGCTGTGCTTCCTACTGGATTAACATTAGCCTCATCCCTAGTAAGTCTCTGGGAAGAACTACTTGCCAAACAGGGAGAAAGCCAACAGCCAAAGCCTTGGCCCTCCCACAGGACCCAGATGTGATGTGCAATTTTCTGACTTCAGATTAGCTTAGGGTCTTCAGAAATCTGCACAGTGAAGTCCAAGTCATCATAAGGCCCTGAGGCATGTTTGAGTTGGAGAGGAGGAGGGAAGGATTAGTTCTCCAAGGGCCAGAACTAATGTGCAGCCCTGGCCAGTGACACTGAGGATAAGGCCAGAGCTGCAGTTTAGCCCCAGTGCTGCAGCTGTTAACTCAGTGCCTTGTTGGATCAGGATGTGTGGAGCAGGGGTACAGGTCCTGACACCTAATTTTAATAATAGCTTGTGAGTGTCAGTGGTAATGTCATCTCTTTAACAGTGGGCCTGAAGATGATCCAGATGAGAGCGTATTATGCCCCGTTTAAACAGCTAATCTGCATAAAACTTATGACAAGCCAGATCTTTTCAGTATTTCATAAACTGGCTGAATATTCATTTTTAAGGCACTGTCCGAATAGGTTTGGTCACAGATGACTACTTAAAGCCCATTCCAAAGCTGGCATATACACAAGGGAAATAACACAAGAATGGGGAAAAAATGCAACACCAAACCACCCCCCGTAAAAGCAACAAAATACTAACATCAGCTATAATGGTGCCAAGTTCCAGCAAAACATGGCCTGGTATTTGGTTCAGTACTTACTGGCCACTTTTGTACAGGATCGGTGCAGGGCAGAGCAAAAAATCAGATTCTACTGTTTTAGGCTTTTCATCTGGAAAAAAAAAAAAAAAATCACATGATCTTACTATGCTGTGCAGCTTAGATGAGGGGCTGCCATGTGAACGTGCTGTGAGGTCCCTCAGTTCCCATGCTCCTTACTGGTCCGTCCTGGCTGGAACTGGCAGCAAGGCAGGCCCAAGGTAAGGAACACGGAGCCCCAGAGCTGGCTGGCTGTAAATGCCAGGTGAGCCCACATTACAGTGCTTATTTGAACTACTCGAGTCAGCTCATGCTCTTCCAGAGAGAACGTTTCCAACAATCAACAACTGTCTTTTGCAGAGAGTGAGTACTAACACTGTTAGTAGTTGCCTGGTAGTTGGAAGATGAAGGTTTGTTTCCAACTGGCTCCATCCCTGTGCATTGCATTACAGGGCTGGTTTATTAGCTGTGACCCAAGTGTCTTTTTCTCCAGTGTTTCTTCTGTTTTTGAGTCTCTGTGATTTGCAAACCTCTTACATGTTACATCTTACAAAGCACCTACCTGTAGAGCATATAAAGCACTTATTTGTAGAGCCTTGTGTCCAGTACAGAATTTCTGTTCTGCAGATGTGAGGAGGAGAGGACAGAGATTTTTTTTGCCTCACGTGTTCAGTAAGCTGGGGAAAATTCTGCTCCTGTGTGCAGAACCATCTGCACAAACTTCCCCACAGCAGGACTGATGATTTCTGTGCAAGGACTATTTCCTGACTGTGGGGTGAGAGCAGATAAGTGATCTGCCAGATCAACGTGGAGATGACTCTGTCCTGCATTTCAGGAACAGGCAGAGAGACAAGTGATTCAGGGGCAGCTGAAGGAGGAGCTGTTGGCATAAATGAGCTTTTTGTATGTGCTATAATCTGCACTGACTGCTTGGCCTAGATTTGGGGCTAGTTGTGAGGTGGAGAAGAGGGATTAGCACATTGCCATATGTTTTTGTCTTAATGGTATGTTTCATAGATTATTTTTCTATCCCACAGCTCCATTTGGCAGGTTTCCTTTCTAGCATTTGGTAATGGTTCTTTATAAATGCAGAACGAGAAAGATGCCAAACGCATCCTTTAAAAGCAGGGGAACTGACACAGTAAGGGTGTGCTCAGAGGCTGGTCCCAAAGAGAGCCCAGGTTCTCAGAGAGGGGAACTCCAACACCAGCAGATCCTCACCCAAGCGCCTTCTGTTTGTGCCCTTACATACTGAGGGTTCTGCAGAGGGACTGCCAGTCTTCTGTAGAGGAGACTGCAATGACACGGGGATGAATTGTCCTTCTCTTGGGACCATCTCCTTCCTCCTGCTACTGCTCCAAGCGCCTTGCCTACCTTCCTGTTCAACCTGGCTCCACTGGCCCCCTTTAGGCTTCCTCTGAAGCAGGCAATCAGAACCCAGAACAGAGCTGTTCTAGAGAATGACCTTGTGTACTGGGGGAAGGACCACTTGAAATTTCCCTGTTTTCTTCCTGTACTACTCCCGCTTTTCTTCCTGTACTAGCCACTCACTGTTGTCCATTGCTGAAGATGTGGACCGGGGGGATGTAGAAGGCCCTGGCAAGACCCCATAGAGCAGATTGTGTTTTTATAATCAATACATCACTGTGCCATTCCCCTCCCCTCATGTGCTTCAGCACACCCCCTTCTGAAGCCAAGAAAAAACAAGCAACCCAGAGCTGTAGTTGGCAATTCTCACATCAGATGGTAGCAAGTGTTTGTGGGCAATGGGAAGCAGAGGTGACAATTGTAATGGAAACTGAAGGGAAATTTATAAAAGCGGAATTGACTTACACAGGCTGCCTGCATCCAGAACTACTGGGTTATCCTGTTATTCTGGCAAATTAGTGTACGTATTTAACAGGCAGGAGAGATTGGCAGCCGATTCCAGTATATACGATATCCAGGGGTAAGGAAGAAACTGCACTGGAAACACAAGTTCGATTGTGTAGGAATTTAAGACAAGCTAATACAGAAATCAGACAGCAGGCAGGGAAAAAAAATCAGTTGTAGTTTTCACATTTTTGGTTGTTTTCCAGTCTGGCTGGCTTCTAAGGGATTCTGCTCAGAGCTAGAAGTTGGATGCACTTATCCTAGCCATCCACTTGTGTGTCTGGATAGAAAAAGCAAACTCAGATAAAAGCTACAGGGAAGTGTCTGTACAAGGTGTCATGGTCACCATCTGAAACAGAATTGCTTTGGGCTACGGCTGCAGTAAGCCCTGATGCTGGGGACACGGAGCTCATGGACCAGACAAAATACACCACTGTTCTGACCTGGCCTTTTTCTATACTGTTGCAGGGGGAGGATTGACGTGCCCCTGAAACCCACAGCACACCTGGCACACCACTCAGAACAGGCAGAGACCTTGCAAGAAAACAAGGTAAGTGCCTCTGGGAATTGCAATGAAGAGGTCTCGGCCAGGATGATTGTGCAGGAAGGGGCCTCAGTCAGTACACTGCAGCCACAGGTTTGTTCATGAGCAAACATCTGCTTGCCCAAACATCAGGAGCCAAACAGTTCTCACCATGCTAATGCCCACAGCCAGGGGGCTGCCAACACCACTCACAGCTAACGGCACTTGGTAGCAAAATCAAACCACTGAGCAGAGTGTGAAACAACTTTCCTCCCCTTACTAATCCTCAGAGCTTTCCTGTTCTCCTCCTCTTCGATATTTTTCTCTTTCAATTTTCATCAGCTGAGGTAACGAGAAGCAAAATCCATCACTGCCTCAGGACTACAAAGGCCAGCCATCTCAAACATCCACACTTACGGATTGTAGTTCCATTCACTTGATAGGTACAAGTCACGCTGTCGGTTCTCCCACCAAGGGTTAAGCCGCTTCCTCTGAGAACAACCTGAAACTCCTCTGGAGGGAAAAGCAAACACACAAAATCACCAAACTTCAGTGCACTGCAGTAAGTTACACCAGGGCAATTTCATTTAGTCTGCAATAAACAAAGCACAACATAGTAATGCTTCCAGCTTAGTGAGATCTCCTTTTTTCCTAAACCCTTGTACTGAATTCTCCTTAGAAATGGGGAAAGTCAAGATTTGTTCCCAAATCTTTATTGAGACAGCCCCATGAAACTGGAAGTGGATTCAGACTATCACCAGGATCCGGGGCTCAGCTGCACAGTAAGACACAGTTTCTCAGTGAATGAGAAATGAGAAATCTGGAACTCAGAACAAGAAGACTCCTCAAACCCAGATCAGGCTCACTTGAAGTGCCAGATGAAGGAAACATTTCTCCTTAGTACTATTTCTCTGCAAGTTGCCTAAGGGCCACGCTATCTGTGAGCTGTGCAGAGGAGGAGTGAGAACAGTTTTTTTACCAGGGCCAGTGACTTCACCCAGAGCATCCATGTTTTCGCAAAAATATCCAAGTAACGTTTTGCAACTACCTTATTTTGATTGGTCTCCAACTATGTGTGGATTGTGAAGCTCAGAAAGAAGACAAGGCCTTAAAATTCTGTGCAACTCTTCTACTTCATTAATATATTGCTCTTGCTGCCCAAAAATGCAGTCACGTGCTTTATTGCTTACACTCCACAGATGTTGGGGCACATGTGGGCAAGTGGAGAGTGAACTTATGGGAGAGGGGCAGGTAAATGCTCTCCAACTTCCACATGCATTACCCAAGCTATGGAAGCAAGCCCTGGTGGTCAGCTCCTCTGAGGAGAACAAGAAGCCAACAGAGAAATCCAGTGTTTCTTTAACTTCTTGAGGACTTAAGTTAGAGATGCTTTATTCTAGAGACATGCAGTTTTCCCTTGGATAAAACAGGGAAACCAGAGTCCTATAATAATTGAATAGTATATTAAAATTATAAAACCTTACCTCCTACGCAGACACTGGATGGCTCCAAATATAAGATCTCAGTGCATGATTGTTTCAAAACCTATTGCAAAGGAGGGAATAGTCACAAACATGTTTCATAGTGGTATTTCCATGAGCAATCTCACTTTAAAACAAATGCTTGTCCCTAGAACGCACATACAGCTACAGGTTTGGTTTGCTAAGTCTGACTTTGTAGGACGCTGCCTGTAGCACATGCAGCTCCTGCACATCTGCACAGTCACGTCTAGGAGTTCCTAAGGCTTGGATTAGTTTGTTAAACCCCGGAGAGCCTTCAAAATATAATGATGTCCAGATCCCTAACCTAATTTTCCATGAACCCTAATCTTAATATTTAAGCCAAAAATTAATCACAAACCTAATCCAGTCAAAAGCAGTCTTCCAACAATCAAGCCTGGTCAAGTCAAGTGCACGTTATTGCGAGTGCTGGCACCTTGCCCTACGTAAAGCGGCACGGGAACACGTGGTGTTCCCAACTGCGCTGCCTGCCGTTGGATGGGGATCTCACTTTAGCTCTCCCTGTTGTAAGTGGTATTTTTAGCAGGCATTTGTAAACATTCCATGGCATCGGTTCAGGTCCCTGTAATCACCTGCACAGCACAGAGTCCTGTTACTGTCCCGTCCCTATCTCCATTTGCCAGGTCTGTGCCTGCTGCTAAGCTGCCCTGACTTCCTGGGAATGTTCCTCTGTCTTAGTCTTAACTCCTGCCTTCCTCTCAGCAGGACTCTTTACACTCTGTCTACGATGCTTCCCAGTGGTCCGTGTTGCTGCGCATCCGGGCTCAGCAGAAACAATCATGTAATCACTGTTCTGACAAAAAGCACACTAAGCTCCAAGAAAGAGAGCATCCTGCCTCACTGAACACTGCCCATATTGCCTCTCTCCCCACAAACTGTTGTGCACAGTTTCATTTTTTAGTGCTTTAAAACCCATGTTAAATATTAAGTCGTATTTAAGAAAAATGGAGACCTTGCAGGCGAATGCATTTGGACGAGACACAGCAACGGAGATCTTAGGAAAGAATGTAGCCTGGAGTTCAGTGCAAGCCAAGCAGTTTGTATTAGCTGAGGATCTCACTTCCAAAAAAGGGCTTTAGTCTTTTGATTCTTACTGCAGTGTGGAGAGAAGCTTCCCGTGACTTGCTTGGGGGCTGGGGAATATTTTGTCTAGCATTTTATTCCTTTGCTGTAAAAGCACGTTCTGTTTTTTTCATTGACGAGTCAGATGAACAGCCCAAGTGAAGCTGAGACTAGAGGCGAGCTTTATGTGAAGCACAGACCCAGTAGGTGGCACAGAATTCAGTAATTTTGGCTTTAGAGGGAGAACCTTCCAACCCCTGCCCTGGTCCCATTTGCCCAGTGTCTGAGGAGGGGTCAATGGTATGAACTGGAGGTTGGGGAGAGGGGAAGACAGTGTGGGACAGGATCTGACTTCCCTTGCAAAGCAGTAGTTCTCTAATTGCATTACATCCCAGTGTGAATTTTCTAACACTGTGCTTCCAAATGCAATACAAATCAGGAAAAAACCTACCTAGATATAGTTAACCACCTTTGAATTTAAGAATAAACTGGGAGGGGCAGACAGAACAACCCCACCTGAGCGGAAATAGGGTGTAGATAAAATGATCATAAATCATGAACAAAAGCAAATTTCAATACAGGGTTCAGGATACACTGATTTCCTGCACGGAATCTATTTGCATACATGCTCTTGACTAAAGCAGGAAAATACCAGGTATTAATACTGCTCCTAGAATTAACTGCTTCAACAATAATTTTTCATAATTTTTATTACTGCCTTCCTCTGCTTAGTTTAAGCAAACTGTACTGTTTAGAGACCCTGACTCTTTGCAAGGGTGGTGGCCTAATTCTATCATTTTCCCCCAAACAAAGCTCATATTGGGGTGAAAAAAAACCTCTGAAACTACTAAAATTTGGGTTTGTAAGTTTATCAGGTTCTTTTCCATCCTTCAAAAACCCTCTTGAGAGTCCAGGCTTGAAAAAAAAAAAAAGGATAATGGTAGAGAAATCTGCCTTGTCCCCAAAAGCCCCTCCCTTCAACATCAAGTTACCTTAAAAAGCAGAAATCAAACCTCGTAAAAGACTAACTGGATTCAGGTGGAACCAATCAGAAGCACATAGATACAGTTCTTTGCTTAACCTCTGCCTGTGCTCTGGGTTCTCCTCAACATTTCCTCTAAGCAACGCTCAAACACTGCTCAGAACTGAGTTTTCCTACAGTTAAATACAAAACGTCACATTCTCTGCATGGTCCCAGCCCATGAGCTGTCCTGCGCACCACCTGTGTGTATGGTTTGGCTCACAAGGATTCTGCCACAATGGAAAACTGGGAATATTTTCAATACAGCAACTACCGCATGCACTTTCGTTGGGGGGGGAAACGTACTTGCACATCTTACAACGAGGTACAGAAACTTGATGCCTTCCTTTATTCCCACTCACTCTTTTCTCTCTGTTTTAATCTTTTTTTCCCTTTCCATGCAAGCTCTTCCAGCCAGCCAGCGCACCCCAGCACTCCAATACAAAGTTTATTTCCCCTGGTGAGAACTGATGTGAAGACATCTTACCCATTTTCCCTATGATCCACCTGCATTTATTTAACATGCCTTCGTGTCCCTGTCCTTTAGAATTTAAAACTAACTTTAAGCTATCCTGATGTGGAAACCTGGGCTGCAAAGCCAGCAAGACCAAAACAAACTCCACAAAAACGATGCTCCCTATTTGCCAGTTCAGGATAATCCAAGACACTGCAAATTCATTATTTAGAAACCTCCTGCCCACAAGAAAAGTTGAAATAATAACTCTATAAGGCCATCCTTGGATAGGATAGTTAAGCACTCTGCTGACATAAAGTAAATAAGACAAATTGCCTTAGTTTAACAGCATGCAAGGAGAGATTCAAAGAATTGATGTCATCCACTTCATCTTCAGAGGTCCACACCAAATACAGGACTCTGTGCCCAGGCTCACAAAAGCTTTTCTCTCATTCCCTGCCCCCTCCGCCTCCTCCCAGTGCTGGCTGGTTCAGAGAGAACCAATTCCCCACAAACCCAAATAGAGCAAGCACAAAATAGAGCAGAAACCTGTCACCCTTTGTCCTGCTGTGTTGCAGCTTCAGAAGTGGAGAACTGTGGTAAGACTAGAGGGTGTTCTTTGCCTTCTGAGGCGACCTGTGCAGTGCAGGACTAGTTCCAGCTGGAACCAGAGCCTATCGAGGTAAAGTGACCACAGCTGTGAGCTCGTTAACAAAGGTGTGGCTGCTGGGACAAGAGAAGGCAGTGGAGTTCTGCTCTTCAAGGTAGTCAGTCTCTTGGAGTGTAAGAAATGAGACATGGAATCCAGACCCCAAACACCCTCTTGTTCAACAACAACACAACAGACTGCTGAGGAAACGATTCTGTAGCTTCTCCATGTGCAGGACTTGTTACATTGCTGCTTCACTGCAGCAGCAGCAACCAAGCGTCTTAGATTTTAAACACTGCTGTTTTTTAGGGCCAGTTCTTAGAGCAGCCAGCACAGGAACCAGTGGCACGAATGCAGCTCGTGCTCCATGCTGGCTCTGCTGCCTGGCACTGTTCCGCAGGGACGCCTGGATGCAGGGCAGCCTCCCAGCCCTTCAGTGAAATCCCTTCTTATGCCTTTTAAGTGAGTGGACACTGTGCAGTTTCTATAGCATCTCTCAGTAAAGCAAGTTAATCATTTCAGAACACTTCCGAGAGCAGAAGTTACCAGAATAGAGGCATCCAAGATACCCAGGGGGACTCGCAAGCCAACTCACCCTTGATGCAAACTCGCTGGCACGTGTTGGGTCCTGCCTGCCCAAACAAGCTTTTCTTTGCTGAAAGGGTCATTTGTCAATCATCTGCTGGGCTGCCCAGCTCCTCTGGGAACACCATGGCCATGCAAGTGGGGCTGTGGACCTGTCTCCAGCCTATTTCAGTGGCTTACAAGTAAGCACACCATGTAAATCTTAAAACAGTTGTAGGAAGTTCGTTTATCAGGTCCACTTATCCATTACCAAAAGCTTTACCAGCTTTTCCATGCGGCCCCACTTTTCACCTCGTGCGTTTTTCCCAGACCAACCTGACAGTTAATGACTCCTTAAAATCCAAATCCATCCTCATGGCTTTCTATGCGCTTCCCACTAGAAGGTGCCTGAAGCCTCACACAAACTTCAGTGCACTATTTCTAAAGCAGTGGATTCCCATTTTTGTCATTACTAACACGTTTCCTCCTGTTACAGCTGTTTCAGAAACACTGCCTGTTTCTGACCTGCAGGTGTCTGAATTGACCTCACACTCGGGTTCTGTCAGCGCCGAGCTGCCACACCCAAATTCTGACATCAGCACTGAAAGGGCAGATGTCCCTGCAGCACGATGCACAAAGGCAACCAACTAACAGGCTGACATCAAGCTCCCCACTGCTCATGGTCTTAGCAAACTCCACCTCTGTTAATAAATTTAGCCTTGTCAGAGATCCTTCCCCTGCTTTATGCAATGTTCCTCTTGTGGAAAATGTGCTTTGCGGATCTTCCAGGACCTCTTTAACCTGTCACAGACCGGGCCTGGCTCTGCCTGGACTCTTTTTTTCACCCCTGCTTCTGCCTCTTACAAGTTCTCATTGTCTAACAGCAAAGCAGGATGGCTCCTGCAGCTTTTTGAGTATTTAGCCTGCCATACCCTCAGCACATGCTGTGGAACAGAGCTGTACCAGGCGGCACAGTGTTACACAAACAACAACTTTCCCTTCCAGAACTCTAATGAAGGTTGTGTTCTGTGAAATTGTGAGAACAATGCACTAGTAATAAGCCATGAGCAGCCCAACCATACAGAGACAATTAACAAAATACGCTAAGTGTCAATTTATCTTGCCACCTCACTCGGTTTTGCTTAGCCCCGTATGCAGTTCAAAACTATTTGGCAGCAGGCAGCACCATAAATCATAACTTGCATGGCATCTGTTCTTGCCCAGCACTGTACACTGTGCACAGGGTTTGGTTAGGTCATCATCACAGCTGGATTCTTCCCTGAACCACTGTCATGATTTCAAGTGTTGAAAATGCTCAATGGCTGTGTAAAGTGTTCGCTTCCTGGGACAGAGGTCAGGATAAGCAGGAACTGCTGGAGGGAGACAGCCGCTGACACGTTTTGGTCAGACTTGGCATGCTAATGAATCTGAACAACTCAGGATTTCTAGGGCCACCAGTGGCCTTCCCTCCCTGTGGATCCATTCAAACTTGCACCTCTGTTTATGTCAGTGCTCACCGGAAGCTGACCCCAGATCAGGCTGCTGTGATTTTTGGGGAAAGGCAGCATGAGCCTCTGAACAAAAGCATGCATACTGTAATAGAACAAATGCATCCGACCTGCTATTTCCAGAACCTCTTTTTAAAGAAAAGAAAATGTTCACCTTTAAAAGCTCATCTTTGTTCTACTGCCATATGCAAACCCACTGACAGTGCAACAGGATCGCCTCCACACTTTGTGTGCCCGCAGATTATATTCCTGCAGTTTCATCTCCTGGTCGGCACAGGAAGCCTGTGCCCGGAGCGCAGTCCATGGACACACTGCCAGCCAAACTGTGCCCGGTGAGTGTGCACAAGTCAGAGATGGCGGCACAGCCCTGAGAGCCCCCTTGCACGGCAGCCTCAGAGCTGCAGGCAGTAGCTTTTCTGTGGAGACTCCTTTTCTTTCCTCTCTCCCTCCCAAATGTGGGGTCTCTAATTTTCTCTAGGAATGCTACAAATGGAACAGCTGGTGAGCAAAACTGTAACCTCAAGGAAAACAGAGCTAGAAACTAAACACTGCTGATGGTGTGACATACCATGAGGGTGTGCTTTCCTCTTGTACTGTGCCAAGCTCCTCCCTCAGGGAACCACAAAACCAGCCTCGTCAAGAGCTGCATCTCTCATCAGGATATGTGTTTCAAGACACAATGGTAAGCACGCTCATGTACTTGTCACTGCAATACACGGATGTTCAGTGTGATAAACTTACGGCAAGCGGGAAGCAGGAATGGAAGGTGAGGTCTGAGAGGGCCCTGATAACACAAAGAGTGTTTAAATCTACCTTGAGCATTCTGTGCTTCGCATGCAGGCAAAGCCTTGATGACTGCCACCTATGGACCTTTTCTTGATGAGGCATTGCCTGCACCTTTGGGCTTCTGGTTTAGCTGCTCAGAATGCCACTGGCTGTGGGGGGCAGCTATTTAAATGGTAGGCAACACCAGGGCTCCTGTGTACACAGGTGGAGCAGGGCGTGCAGGTGGGATCCAGGAGCCCAGATCAGAGCTGTGGAAAGCTGTCCCAGCCTACAGAACACTGCTCTTGAGCAAGGCCATTCTCTGCTGAGTTAATGCCTTCTGGAGCCCCATCCCAGCTTGGAGTTGTGGAGCTCCTTGGAGGAATGGATGATGAAGGCAGCGTTGTGCTGGTGCTGGGTTAGCTGTGTCCAGCTGAGCTCACCCAAGCGCTTGGTTGAGTTCCTAAAACTATTCTGCTTTATTCCTCCCAACTGCCTGAATCAGGACTGGGCTTACCCCATGTTTCCATATGGGTTTGTTTTTCTATGAGTCACTTAGAAATACTACTGGCAGCTTGCTTCCTTTTTTTCTTTTTAACTCAAAACTTTTTTTTTTTCCCCACTATTGCTAAGACAGTTAAAAGGAAACAGAAGTAAAGCAGGAGGTGTTTAAGTGGTTCACTGGACTCACTGGTTTTGTTCTAGAGAATGAAATGCTGACTGTGCATCAAGCAGGATTTTTTGTGCTGAGTTCAGTGACTCTTATGGCATGTAAAGTGAACATGTGTGAAATCAGGGTGATGAAGAATTTAAGGTGTATGTAGGCTGGCATTGTTACAGGTTTCTCATTCACGAGCTGTTGCTTTTTTTACCTAAATATGACTTGTGCACCCTAATAGTGTGTTAGAATTAAGCTTTAACAAAAAAAACACGTGGAGTAGGTTACAAGAGAAAATAAATAGAGCTCTTGATTTCTGTGATTGCACTCGAGTAACCTTAATCAGACTTTTTAAGTGAGAAGCACCTTCACAGCCCACCTTGGGCTCTGGACATGCCAACCTGTCCATACAGGAATTAATGTTTGAACTCCCTGAAATTAACTGTTTCCAAAGCGAAGCCTTTTGTTCTTTCTGGTGTTGGTTTCACATCACATGCCTCTGCTGTGTTCAAGCAAGCTCTGTCATTTATTTCCCCAGTGCCAATCTGTGTGGAAAGCCATGAGGCAGCAGGACCACCTCACACTAGACAGAAGACAATCAATTCAGGGTGACTTGGAATGAAGCACATGCTTTTCAAGGAAACACCGTTTTGGTGCTTCTCTCCCACGAAGTCAGAGCAGGAACCGCAGCAGTTAATGTCTAATGGGTCCTACCTTTCTCTGCTGCCAAACATCTGTGCTCGTGACCACACCTTGCTGCCAAGGCCAGCCTGCTCCCTGACGCTGCTCGGCAGTGCCGTGGACAAAGCGGGAGGGGAAGGGGAAGGCTGCTACCCTGTCCCCTATCTAAGTGAAAAAAATCCCTGAGACATATGGTCTTGCATAAAATCACCACCCGAGAGAAGCCTGGCGCGGCGTTAGGTTAGTGAGAATATTCTAATTACACCAAGGCTGAGCAGCACCTCATTGGCAGCCACTGAGGAAAGCAAATGGAGATGACAAAACTGCGGGTCATGAGATGCGTATTTTAACAGCATCAGAACCTTTACCCCCAAATTACTAAAAACAACCCTAAACCCATTACTTACCAAGTAATGTAACTAGGAATCAAGACAAACTGTTACTTTCCATAACAGGAAAAAAGTTGTTCGGGCTATTTTTTTTTTCTAATTAGTAAGAAAAATCTGTCTCAAAGAAACTTCTCACTAAGGAAACACTGGATTTCATTTGGACCTGTGACTGCTTCCTTTGGACCAAGTTGTACAGCATCCCTTATGTAAGAGAGCTGCCAGCCATGCAGGGCTGGCTGACAAGTCCCATCCCAATCACAGGGTACAGGCACGCTCACACTAACCGGAGCCGTGTCAGTGCCGGTGCTGGCTTATCAAGCTCACTGTGCTCCAGGAGAACATTATGTGGTTTGTAATATGTCAGAGAATGTCAAATTAAGGGCTGCACGGCAGTGAAGGGTAGAGCAGAAAGCATTCTATTCCAGGCCATTGATTCCTTTTAACAACTACATGCAGTAATTCCCAAAACTATCTCCTCAGTCTCAATCACATGGAAAACATAGCACAGTGTTAGTTCTGAACCTTGCACCCAGTGCAGCTCGAAGATTAGACCGTCCAAGGGGATTAAAGAAGATGACTGATTTAATCAGAATAATTCTTTTAATGATAACTTGCTGCATTTCTCCTCCCCCCACCTCCTTAAATGTCTAATAGTTTGCTTCCTGGATTCCCAGTGCATAAACCGACCATATTTTCTTCCTACAGGAAATGATCCAATTAAGTTGATGTATAATTGATAATGAACCGTTTAAGCTGATTTTGGCCTTGAAAAATCTTAACCACACACAGTCAGCTGGCTGACCCCCCTTTATCTGCAGAGGAGGGACAGCACTTAGGGAAAGGGAGAGAGCAGGCTGAGCACACTGCCCAAGGAAGCGTAGGGAGGCAGCCTAGCTCGAAGGTGCTGTGCAGGCTGGACAGAAGTAGGGATTACTTGAAAATCATGTAGTCCCCGATTGCTGCTCAGTACCCAAGCTGCAACCTGGCCCCTGAGACAGCAGGGTTCGTACAGCGGAGCTTGGTAAGCACTCACGTTAGAGACGTGGAACCAGCAGTGTTCTCCAGTGTCTAACCTTCGAGCACTATTGTGGCAGTAGGGAAGTTTCCCACCCTCCATAAACACAAATTCTGTTGCCTTATAGCAGGTACCAGCGGGTGATGCTGTTGGACTCGTGTGAGTTCGGTAATTCACCCTCCCCCAGTGCCAAACCCAGGTCAGCCTGAGGAAGTGCTGCTGACAGCACAGCTGGAGCAGAAGGCATCAGATTCATGGAGAGAGGCTGGAGCACATCTTTGGGAAGCCATTGCAGTAAGTTTTATAAACATAAAGGCTAAAATTGTTCCTCATATGAATAGCTCTTGCCTACCTCAACAAAACTGACTCCCCCTCGCTAGGCTTTAGTTTTGTCCCTGCTTGGGCACCAACTGGCTGTCCAACACAGTTCGGGGGCTCCCTGCTGACTTCTTGGTGTTAGTAAGGCAAACAGGGACAGGTCTGCTCGTCACCAAGTCTTGTCAGCAGCCTACGGGCCCCACTCCCCTCTCTATGCTGAGCACCAGGGCACAGGAGTGGTGACAGTGAGTGTCACCACGCTCCAGATGAGAGGTGACTCCGTGAGGTACCGGCAGCGGCTGAGCGTGCCGCTGCCGTGCACGGTTTGTGCAGCGGCTCCCTGCGGGCCCTGCTGCGCTGGCTGTCACCAAGCCACGTAACTCCAAAGGAGCAATGCATTGCCATGCACAGCGAGTGTCACAGGAACCATCCAGCTGACATGGAAACCCCCAGGATATGCCATAGATACCCTTCACTGGACTGCTCTTTGCAACAAGAGCAGACTTCCCTCTATTACCCACAGAGTTTTACTGGAGAGAATTTATACTTACACAGCAGAGAATTTATATTTTTACAGCACTCCCTGCTTATACTCCTTTGGCCAGAGTCTGATACTGGGTGAATCTACGCTTTTTTTAAGGACCTTGTGCGCATTTAATCCTTTGTTTAGCCTCACTGGTCCCAGCTGCACTCTTTGGATGGGTCTAAGTAAGTCCATGTCAGCCTGGGAGTTTGCATCCTGCAAACCCTGAGGTCTCCTCTCCCCTGGTCACCCCTTCCCCAGGAGGCAGATCCTTAAGAATCCCAGTTCGCGACTTTTCCTGGACAAGTTGACAGCTTTATGCTAAGCGTTAGGGTTTTTCCCCAAGAGGCTCAGCCAGCTTGGAGAGAATTTTGCTTCAATTTACAATGTTCTGGCTAGTGCAACTACTCAGTTCACATGACTTGATCTATTCTTTTTTTTTTTTTTTTTGGTCCATTATGTCTAACAATGGGTTTCCCATGTAAAATGAGCAAAAAACCCCTGAGCACCCATAAAATGAACAAGCAGAAGGAGATTTTAGCAATTATATTTCTAGTCCTTTCCAGGCAGAAATTTTAAGAAATTTTGTAACACTGAAAGATAAAACAACTTTTTGCTGATCCTTTTTTGAACTGACAACTTCCTCTAAAGGTCTGCATGTCTCCGTTCCTGTAGCTTTATCTGATAAGTTTTTGTGGCATTTCCTAAGAACAAAATATATTTTAACTTCCTGTATTAAGCGCTGTCAACTTACTTTAGTATAAAAATGTGTTTGTCTACTTAGAGCTGTCACACACTCTAATAATGTTACTAAAGTGAACTCCCTTAATGTAACTTTTCAAGGTACCAGCCTTGTCCAATTCTGCCTGCAGAGACAACCAGACAACTTTCACTCACGAATCAGCAGGACCTGTGTTTAATTAAGGGTTTCATTTTCTTATCTAGTACTGATCTGCTGCATGGTGACAGAAATTGTGCCCTCCCAAAGCCTTCACTCTGTCCTGGCTGGCTCACAAGACTACACTCCGTGTAATAATCAGCCAAACCCCATCAGTAACTGTTCCTGAGAGTGCAGTAACTTGCCTTCAGCGTTTTGCTTTTAAGCTCTAGAGTCTTTCTCAGATTTATTCACCCTGACAATGCTGTTTAGTTATGACTTTGTAAGCTAGGTATGAGCAATGCTGGAGAGCAGGAAACTTCGCAAAGCAGCCCCCTCTTCATGGGTCTGCACAGAGTTTTAGAACTGGTAGAGGATGTTATTCAGCAGAAACACAACGGCATGGAGGTGCTTCAACCCTTCTCCCTTCTCTGGGATTTCGTCAGAACTAATGTGAAAACATGGCGCGAGCTCTCTGGCATGTAACCCAGGGTTACTCTAAATGTTCATCTTGACTGTCTTGAATGTTAATCCCTGGTCATGATTGAACAGACTTTGTGTATCTGTCCAGAGAAAATAAATTAGAATAGTTGCTTATACTGAAAGCAATTGCAGGAGCAGGTACTTGGATGATTCATCAGGTACTACAGATACTCTATGCTAAAGCCCATCACTTTTTTTTTATTACCACTAACAAACGTAGATTAACTGCTCAGCTCTCCTGGAATACAGTACAAGTATAACAGGATAGCAGCCAAATAGTCTCTCATATCTGGAGATATCAATGTAGTAGAGGCTCCTGCATCATTCCTACTCACCAGTTCTGGGCTGTAGTTTTGCTCAGGGGTTTTAACTGCTGGGTTGCTGCCATTTCTGAAGACAATGTTTTTCTGAACAGAAATTGTTCAACAACATTCACGGAGGGTTTCACAACTGCGCCTTTGACTCTGTACTTTGAGCAATACTGCTGCATGTTTGCGACATACCTCCTTTTCCTCTGGTTCGAAATCAGCTTTCCCCTTTAGATCAGTGTCTCTGAGTCTGTATTCTCTAGCTAACTTGCAAACTGAAATTAATTTATAATAGTGACTAAAAAGGAAAACTGTGACTATTTCATGTTCAATTAGATCTACTCATCAGTGCTATAATGTTATAAGAACAAATTGTCACAATCATTCAAAACCCCTGCAAAGAAAACTGAGTATTAACTACAACATATCATAATATCCTATTAATACCGCCACCACACATGCATTAGAAAAAAAACCCACACACACAAAATCCAAACCAGCCAGAAACCCTACTTATGGATACTTCCATCCATGCTCTGTGGTAAAAGCCCAGTGTCCAGGCTGTAAATAAACCCTGAACCAACTCAGCAGCTCAGTCTGCAGAAGCAGACCTTGCATCTAGCTGTAGAACAGTGTTTGCTTCTTCTGTCCCTGCTAAGCTGTTACCTTGAAACAATGCATTGCCATTCCGTGTGTCTGGTCCTGTTCTACAGCTATGGTATGACCAATCTTACAGCCGCGTTTTTTGTAAGTGCCAGAAGAAGCTGGATTGAGGCTTGTGCAAACACCGTCTGCCATATCTTATCAGAAAAGCTTCCCTCCCTGCTGACAGAGAAGTGAAGGTGCTTTAAAGTTCCTGGGAGGTATAGGAGCGGCAGGCTGGCACTGCCACTATCCAGAGACTGCCCAAAAACACTTTGGCTGAGAATGCGGGTAGTGGGACACCCTACAGCTTATGCTAACCTTCCATGTGTTTGAATGACAGACTCTTCAAGTCGAGCTCCTCAGAAACCTCAAGCAACCGCACTTCTGCTGCTTCCCCAAAGGACAAGAAGAGTGGGGAGACCTGATCCCTCAGAAGGTGCCCATCTGCAGGTCAGTGACCCTCGCTGGAGGGGAAACGCCGAACGCAAATGTCTTTACTCCTCTATCCCTGACATACTTATTTTAAAAGCAGTATCCTCGGAAACATAACATCATCAGCTGGGGTTAAACATTTGGCTCTTATAAAAAAGCCCAGCACTGGCACCTCTAACATTTGCACCAGCAGCATAGCTGAGTTCTCTAAGTCTTTCAAATGGCATAGAATGAGATTTTAAATAGTAAAGGTTTTAGGCAGTACCACATGGGCTGCGCTGTCTTCTCAGGAGAATAAATGTCAATGCATCAAAAGATTGCTTGCCTGTCTTTAGAAAGTGCAAGGAAGATTCTGAAACTACATTTATCTTAAGTAACAAGAAGGAAAATAAGTTGTTGCATTACAGCATTCACAAAAACCACACTGCTCAAGGGAAGTGATAAATTCATGACTGTGTAGCATCCTGTATGTGAGTAGTATCCTTTTGTTGTTTAAAAAAAGAAAAGGAAAGGGAAATGAATGATAGTGGGCTTTCTCTCAGAAGAAGGATTTCATTATTGCTTTTGACTTTACTTCTGCCAGTAAGCCTGTTTGCACTGTGCTGCCTACCTGCAGCAGCAGCAGCACTGTTAACCTCGCATAAAAGACACAGCCTTCAGTCTAAAATGAGACAAGTAAATTTTGTGTCCACAACCACAGGTGTCTTAACACACAGCTGAAACAGTGTTAAGCCACTGATCACAACCAAAATGTTTCTCTTCGATCCCTTCCCGCAAACCACAGCAATTGGCTGAATGGCCTCATCTCACCAATGGGAGTTTCTCATGCCATGCTGGCAAGTGGAACTGAGCTTTACCACTTACTGGGAGAACAAGTGGTTAAAGTCATGGATTTAAAACACTCCTCTCTGTATGTAAAGATTCGGCTAATTCCTAAATTGCACTTATTCCCCAGGATTTTAACGAGTTGTTCTCAACTCGCCCGGAGTTAACAGTCTCCATTTTTTCCGGACTAAACCCAAAGCAGCCATTCATCAGAGCATCCGCCGCACTTCCCACACGAACACCCCTCTCCTCGTGAGGAGTCCTCAAATTCCACACGAGGTCTGAGCATGAATAACTGCAGGAGGCGCAAGCAGTGCTGATTTACAGAACTGCATCTCTAAGGTAAGGGGGAGGGAACTTCATCTACTGCAACTACTGCCTTAGGAACCAGTTCTGCCTAGAAAAGGAAGTGGGACTGGAGACTATGCTCTAATCTTGAGGAAATGTAAAACTTATTGCCTGGTACTCACAGAATTGATTATCCCCTTAAGTGCTTGGAATCCTCCAGTGACAGGGAAGACTTGCTCTTTCACGTCAGCAATTCTTTCCAGCTTTGGAGAGAAAATGCATGCAAACACGTGAATCATCTGGCAAACTAAATTCATCATGCTGCTTTACACCCTTAAAATTTAAATGGATGTCTAAAAGCAACCCTCATCAACTCTGCAAAGAGAAGGAAACTTTAGAGCTCTCTCACAGCTAACTAAGAGTTTTCTGAACTGGAGGATATACCACAGCTGACTGCAGCTAACAAAATGGTGGCTAATCATCGTGGCAAACATCACACTGAAGAAACCTTTCAGGGCCTGTATCTTGGCAGTGATTTTGTACCTCTGTCCAGAATTACCTTCCCTGTTTGCTCTGCCTTTCACTAAAAACCCTTTCTCTGCATCTTCTGCAGGAAGGAGCCTTTTGTGTACCTCTCCATTAAAGCCACTTTGACCGAACAGCAGTAGCTACAGCCTTCACTGGGACAGAGAACTCTGGAAGAGCTTTTCAATGAAGGCCATGAAGCCCGTGCTCTTTTCCTTATCCCAAGACTGTTGCATATGCACTGCTGGAATCTTGTCTACAGCTCCTCTGTTCATGTGGTCAGTACCCTGACCTGGTTGCCATTCGAATGAGAGGGGCTTGCCTGCACCCTCTCTGTTGGCAGCTCCCAGTTAACAAGGGGATTTCCAGTGGGTCTCCTTGGCAGTGAGCACGACACCAACACGTTCTGTTTATGTCTACGTACACATCTGAGCGTGTTTCCTGAGCCAGAGAAGACATTACACTGCCTAATGTAAGTAAAATTAAATTTCCATACTACTTAACATTAACTCTGCAAAACCCTGGGTTCAGGTACTGCCCAGGACTCTAAAATAGTAATGTTCTTATTCTTACCTGTTCTTGTTCAAAATCCTGGACACCAACACAGTAAACTCTCGCTCCAAGCTCTCTGGATTTCCTTGCCTGTGGCATCATAGAACAGAGAAATAAGCATTTTATTTATTCAACAGGCAGCACCCAAACTCTGCAGAGCATGACGTATTTCCAGCTCATGCTCACCTCCTTCTCTGCATACAAGGGAATCTGACCGTCCAGCTTGCCATCGGTCAGTGCAATGATGATACTAGAGAACCTCGAGGCCCCTTGCTGCGCAATTTGCACATTGGCCTGAAAACAACAAAAAAAAATTATCCACCTGAAAACCACACCTAAACTTTTAACCGTGATGCATCTTCTAAGCATCTAATACAACATCTGAAGTAACAGCCTCATCCTCACCTCAAGCCTCTCTCTCCTGACAATCCTCTGACTCCCTTGAATTCACTACCAGCAGGGAAATCCCTCATCAGTCCTTTCCAGCCACCATTGAGCCCATCTCCAAAGCACTGGGGTCACTGAGCCGTCAACCCTTGCCAACACGCAGCTCTTCCAGGACACATCTCTTCAAATCCACTGTTAGGATTTCCTTTGCTATCCCCCAGATTTCAAACACAGTCAGTAGGTTCCAAGATATAAAAAGAATGACTTAAAACTATTTTTTTTTCTTAAAACAGCAACAAAATTCTCTTTGCCCAGCTTTTCAGTGCACAGGTCCTGGCTACGAATGTGGCTCTACAGCCATAGAGGAAGAACTGATTCGTCTGTAACAGTGAAAGCTTACACCCTCACCTTCAGGGCCAGGGCTTTCACCAAAACTGCATTACTTGAACTAAGAAAATATAAGCAGCTGGGAGCTCCGTAATTAAGACAGTGCAAAATGAAGAGCGTTCGTCTCGCAAACGCTGCTCGGTGCGGTAAACTCTCCCCAAGGAGAGCGCTCTGGAAGGCACCACAAGCCCTGCAGCCCTACCGAGCTGCATGTGATTATTTACGATGACACTGGGATGCTGGGTGAGCTCTGAGATCCACGACACAGATCCGTGCTCTGTGAGAAGGAGCAAGTCAGAGAAATTCCATATGGCAAATTGCTGTGATGGCTCATCATCTTCTGCATGGGATTTGCAGAGTGTCTGGGCAACCCTGGGACCACTTAGGCAACCAGAAAGATTTGAGCGTAACAGACTGAGGTGTACAATCAATCCATTTATGTTACAGGTTGTTACCCAAAGGGTGAGAACAGAGGATGTGTTGATTGCAAGAAGATGAGTAAAACCTACCTGTTTTAGTCCTTCATGTATGTATGTCTCACCTGCTGGTACCACCTCCTCCAGATCCTTAAGACCTTTCTTGATTTTCTCTCTGCAAACAAAAAAACAAGTAAGAGACCGTTAGTGTGACCTGAAGAGAGCAAAGGGTGTAATTTATCAATTGAAAAAAAGTATTTGTCCTCAAGGAGAACTGAAATGAAAAGCTGTAAATTAGAGCCTTTAGCTAGCATCCCACATGGAGGCAGACTGTGTATTCATGACAGAAGTGGTGCTGTGTGAACAGGTATTTCAGACCTATCTAATGCAATATGCTTCAGTGAGTCAAAAAGCTGGAATCAAAGAAAATGTTCAGGTGGAGCAGACATTGCAAAGAGGTGGTAAAACCCCAGCATTACACAGCCCATTGGAAATTCTGTTACATTAGGTCTATTTTGTTACTTTAAACCAACTTTGCTTCCAATCACACCGCAATCAAAGAAATCCCCAAAAACAGCAGTTCTATTTCAACAGAATCTTCCAGGCCAATATGCAGGAATTTAACCACGTAGAACTGAACTGCAACAATTAAAACCTTTGCCCTGAAGAAAATATCAATAGGCAAAGGCAGCATTTGCAAGACACCTTTTGTGCCCATGGGAAAAGAGCAGGATTGAGGGTAGTTTTTAATTTTTTACTGTCACTACCTTTTCGTGTGACCTTTCATAAGACATCCCACACAGATCCACAGCTCACTTAGATTTAACAGGAGAATACATCTGCACCATGATTTCTCATGAGCAGTACAGCAGATCCATCTATAAGGTGCTCATTAACTATGGGGATGAAAGGGAAGAAGTCGATAGACAGCACCACAGGAATTATTTCCAGTGAAAACAGCACAAGTGAGGGGAACAAAGGCAGAGAGACTACTGAAAGAATCAAATCTGGAGGGCCTTCAGTCTTCTGCAAGCACAGTTTCAGCAAAGTCCATGGAAAGTCATGCTAGGAAAGGATAAGCAAAAACTAAGAAGGGGCAAAATTTGGGCCAGAATATATAGAACACTGTGACAAATCTAGGTGAGAAAGAGGAACCCAGCAGGGGTGAGGAGATGGAGGGAAAATACATCGCGGGATGCGTGAAAGCTTTCCTTAGCCCAGACCAAATGAGAAAGAATGCATATGCCACACTGCCTGAACGCCACCCACTCGTCATTTGTTCCACGGATGGGCTTCCTCTATGTTTAGCAGCTCTGTTCCAAAGTACAATCCATAGCTGGAATAAGCTCCCCATCACAGGATCCACTGAGACAATCAGGGAGAGGAGGGAGTAAAAGAGAAACGTGGCATTGAATGTATGGAAGGGAACAAGTTATGTAAGATAATACAATCTGTTTGATCCAAATATTTTACATTCAGCATCTATAGAAACAACTTGCAAGTGATCATGTACGAACGCAGATTATAAACCACAGAGTTGGTGCTTGCCAGAAATGAGTGGCAGCACATCACAGGCGTTAGTGCTCTGCTGCCAAGAAACAAGCAGCAACTCAAGTCCCAGTTTTCTGAAACAGATTTCATTTTGCAAAAATAGCTTTTGTACAATCAGTTCGGTTTTATTTATCTGCAATGTCTTGTGACCCGGTCACACAGCAATCTCTGGTGTTGCCAGGCCTCTGCCTACAAGGGATTCCAGGAAAATCTTTGGTAGCATGAGTTTTTTTAGCTGCATTTAATCAGGCACCATCTCTTGCCCTCAGGGCACAGCTGCACTAGACAGACCTAGACAGATGCAGCCAGATGTGAACTCGCTCCAAGTGCAAGCGGGTCCTGGTCCAGATGTCAGAAGGCCAGTGTGGATGCAGGACTTGGGGCCCCAGAACCAGCAGGAGAGGTGAGCTCCATCACACTAAAACTCACCCCTGGCTGGTTTGGAGGCTGGGCACGGGGGTTCGTGCCTGCCTGCGCTGTCCCGATAATGGGACTCAGCAGTCAACCAGCCACAGCACTCAGGACCCCCGTTCCTGCTCCCCAGTGCTCTCACAACTTCCCTTTCTCTAGTTTCTGTAAGGCTTTTTGGTAGCCATGGAAATCCCCAGGGAAGTTCTGGTTTTATAACTCATCTGTACCCTGACAGCAGAGCCCTGCCCTCAGCTTGGATGCCTGGACATCTCACAGCACAGCTGAGGAATACTAACAAAGGCTGAGGGCCACTGGCTTTGTGGTGCAAGTCAGAAAAGGGAGGGAGGTAGAAGAGGCAAAACAGAATCAGCAACTCGCAGCCTGTCTGTGTTTGGGCTGAATAAGTGCAAATTTAATATCTTTTCCCCACTCAGCATATGTGCTGCAGCCCATTTCTGTGTTTTAGCACAGGCACAACTAATTTTTAATAGCTACCCCGTCTGTTCTCTCTCTAAGCTGTGTAACTGCCTCAGACAGCTCTTCCAGCAGCAGCCAGGCAAACACAGCTGTTAATATCCACACAGATTCCAGAACGGGTGTTCTTAGCTCCTCTGGGTGGGGGACAGTATCCTGTATGTCTTTCCCGTGGTGCATTCCACCTACTGAAGTGCTGGAATCTTGAATTATCTCAGTGTGTTGAGCATACGAGTGCTGGCAGGAGATGGTGGCTCTCACTGAGCATGTATTTATAGTGAGAAATGTGGCTGGGTGCTGCAAGGCAACGGGCTCATCTCTAACAAACGAAGGCAAACGAAACAGGTACTCGGGGTTTACTGCTAAGAAGGCCGTACAGTAAACAGGAAAACACACCGACGTGTCAGTGAAACCAAGAGGGGAAGTGTTCTTTGACAAAAAGGGGTGGCTGCAGCCCTGACAAGGCGAGCTGTCGTACTGGTGAAAGGAAACCCTGCACGAGCCTCCTCAGATGCGCCATTTGGAGGAGGCTCATGCTTTCTGGGCCTCTTAAATACTACAGAGGGTTGGTTCAATTATAGTAATTACTCTGCTTCAAACTTGAGGCCTCCTGCACAGGCTCCAGATGGAAACCACATCAATGGCCAACTCTGCTATACTTGATACACCCAGCAGAACGCACTCTCTGCAGATGAGTCTGTTTTGGCAAGCTGTTTTGGACCCAACAGGTAGCAGGGGTAGATCACGTGACTGAGCCTCCAAGCGCATCCATGTCTTGCACATCCCTGTGAAACCAGGAGCAGTAAGTGCACTGCCGGACTAGGGACAAGGACGGTACAGTTGGTCATGTACCAGGTACTCAAGCATCCTACTTTTCCACCTTCACTAACACAATCTCTTTATCTCTGGCGGGAGTTTCACCCAGGCAGAGCCAGCAGGGCTTGTCCTGGCCACGGGCACCGGTCAGTGCTGCCAAAGCAGGCTCACAGAAGCCTGGACTGCTGCTGGCCAAAAGAGAACAAAGGCAACATCGTGCCAGCTGGATGGTATTCCTGAGTGTATCCACTGTCCCAAACCCCTTGCTTTCCAACACTGAGCCCCAAAGGTGAGAGCACCAATCTTTTTTTACCACTTATTGCACAGTTTCCAGCTGAACTTCATGAACGTGTGTGTTTCAAATGGGCTTAAACCATCGTGAGAAGGCTTTTCCATCTGGGTGTTGTTGTTAGTCTATGGATTTATTATAGCACTGTGTGTACCGTGATTAACAATGACTTCTCTTTCCAGAGTTAGTCACAGAGCACTGTTCACACTCAAAAAATATTTGGCAATTTGGGGGCTTCGGCACTATTCTGTGGCCTTCTTTATATCCACAGCTTTATTGTGCAGTAAACCCAGCAAGAACTTTGCCCAAACAATCAGAAGGCTAAGGCTTTCCAAACAAAAAATACTGCCCTACTTTGATCTAACTGCTGGGAAGAAATAGTGGTTTCCTGACACTTGGGAATTAGCAGGTAAGCCAGGGCGAAAACATGCCTGCAAGTCCAAAGTGCACGTAACAAACCAAGGCCATAATATCCCATAATCACCCCCACAAACACCCATCCCCAGAACTGCACTGCGCTCAGCATCCTTATCTTCTCTTGGGAACAACGGGGGCCAGGCAGTCTCAGTATTTTTCCTCTGTTGACCTCTTTAGTATTTAAAAGGACAGCTGCTTCCAACTGTATCTATCCGTCCTTACCTATGTACATACGGTCACAGTTACCAGTCTCCTTCTCCCTTCTCCTTGTAATTCCTCCTGAACAAGAAGGGTGGCACTTCCCTTCCCCTGACACACTCGCAAGAGATCAGCCAGCCCTGAACTAGAGCCAAGACTCCCAAGGGAACCCACTAGAACTGCAGAGGTTCTTTGTGTGCTTTACACGACGTTCTGAAAAAAACACGATTCTGTCTGTGGCTCCAAGTGTGCCACAGACAGGCAATGAAAAAGACGCTTGTGTCCCCGTGGCGGGGTTCCAGCACCCTGCCCAGCATTTCAAATGGTCTGTGTGCTATCAGTGCTGCCTCTCATGCTTGATAAGGAACAGGCTACTGACGGCCTATTAAAATGGAGAGAAAGGACCTCATTGACTTCAGCAGGCCTCAGAACAGGCTTAAGTGTCCTTTCCTGACCCCTCTCAAGCCATCTGGAAAGATGGCTTATAAGCTTGTCTCTGCCCACAGAGAGCAGATCCGATATCACCGTCTGGATGGGGGGAAGTGGCTGTGCTCAAGTCAGACCACTTTTTAAATGCTAAAAGAGAAGGGGCTCAGAATTGAGTTTTTAGACGTCTCGGATGTCAGCTACATTTCTGTAGCATGACACGTGTCTGTTACCAGTGGCAGGTCTTTTCAGGAAGTCTTGTACTTGCTGTTATGTAGTATTTAAAACAAACAAACCCACAGCAGAACTAACCAACTACAGCAGACCACATTTTGCACTGACCCTACTAACGAGAGCAGAAAGGAAGGACCACCTCACTTCCACCCTGCCACAGTTCTGTGGAATGGCTTCTAAATGGCTTCTAACCAGAAGGTTGTGCACTGCAGTAGCTTCTGGACAGAAGGGAAAGAGCAGAGGTTGTGTTGGTTTTGAAAAGGCTGAGAGGACACCAAAGGACTCTGACACTGTCCTCCGCTGAGAGCACTCATTCCACAAGACGATTTCCCAATTTCTGTGAGTTCGGTAACTATTTTTGCAACATTCTCTTCTCCTCTCTTCTCTTCTCTTCTTCTCTTCTCTTCTCTTCTCTTCTCTTCTCTTCTCTTCTCTTCTCTTCTCTTCTCTTCTCTTCTCTTCTCTTCTCTTCTCTTCTCGTTTCTTCTCCTTGTTTCCCCCCGCCCATCCTTAAGCTATCCTAGCTGCTAATCCTTACTTGCTTTAGAAATCAGAGTGAGCAGCCTTGAATTCCAATGCCTTTGAAACCATCCAGTGAAAGTTCAGGCGCATCCATACATCACCACAGCGCCAGAAGGACCTCACACCCTTCAAGTGGCACCAACCCTACTGTCTAAAACAGATTCTGAAGTCCAGATTAGGAAATACAAAGCAAGATACTTACCTTATGTGAGAATATGGGAAACATTTATTTACCATTTTATGCTTTTCCTAGACACGAAAAACTCCTGATAACCATTCTAGGGACGCTGCTTTACAGAAGCAAATGGAAGAATCATTCTCACACTATGCCAAGGGAGATGCAGAGTCACACAGAGATGAAAACATTACTGGTGGTTTTTCTGCAAAGCAGTGGCAGAGTTAACATCAAGGATTTGTTTCCCATCATTCCTCTCCTTCCTTTTTTATGGCTATCCAACGATATGGTCACAAAATTAAATCAGCTCTGTAGGGAGGCTTCATGACTGGCCACCACTTAGAGATATCAGTTGTTGTTCTGTATCTGTTACTGCTCCTCTGATTCAGTAAGGGCAGAGGGAGAGAGGGAGGAAGGAAATTAAAAAAAGCAGTGCACTAACCTGTCTCCAGTTAGCGGCATAATGACATGTGCCTGGGTGGAAAACACGATAAACGACAATCTCATCTTGGGGCTTTAGAAAAGGGAAAGAAGACAAAAACACGTTTCAGAGAAACATACAGATGCCCAGCATTTCATTCACTTATTCAGGTTTCATTCACATGATCTTTATCCTCCAGATGCCTAGAAACGTACTTCTGAACTACAAACACAAAATGAGAGGAGTTAAAGGAGTTTTGCCCATCTTCTCCTTACCCAGATGCTTGGGGAACAAAGTAGCAGAATTATTACTCTCTCCCACATGACTAGTCTCCAGTGATGTGGCCTCCCCACACACAGAAGGTAAAGCACATCCTTTGGAATTGTCAGGGCCACTGGTGTAACACCAAGGCAGGGAAACCACTTGGTTCCCTCCTGCTCCTTTGGGTGCTAACCAGACACATTTCCCATCTTTGAAACTGACCCTGTCAATTTTCCCTTTTCTTTCAGGATGACACAATGTCTATTTCCAGCTCTGTTTATCAAATCCTCCCAGTCACAGAACCAGCACCTACTGACTGCCTCAGGCCTGAGAAAGCAGCATGCAGACTCTTCCAGAGTGAGACTGGTTTTGTTTCTCTGACCAGACACTTGTGAGACTTGAAAACAACTTCCTTAAAAGCATCCAGGAAATCTCATGGTAAAAACCAATGTTGTATGAATTCATTTTATTAAGGAATTCAATCCTTTTTTCTTTTTTTTTTTTAATTTATTTTTAAGAAGGTCACCTCTTTCTTTGCACAAGGTTACAGGGAATCATATCTAATTAGCAGTGGAAAATGCTTAGGAGTTGCTCTGATGCTCTGGAGGCCCAAGACAGGAACTTTCCCAAGGTAAGTTGTAACATCTCTCCTACATGATTTTAAATTTTATTCATCACAATTTTAATATATTCAATAACTTTGTAATTCACTGTGTATGAGTATCAGCATTAATTAATCAGGTTAAGATTAGTAAGGACTTAACACTTGTAAAGCTGAATGGCCATATGTTTTCAGTTCACTGATGTCAATGATGCAACTTAAAATTATTGACATCAAGGGAATATAAGTACTGCAAGTCTGCACAGAACTGCACGGACCTTGGATTTAAGATCCAGGCTTGCAGTCTATCCATAATGGCTCTGCATACCAAAATCTGAGATGCTCTAAATTAAATCAGAATTGAAACCAAGGGATTATCACCCTTTTGAACTGCCAAAAAAACCCAAGTACTTGCAATCCCCACCTCCGGTAATTGCATCACCGCCTACCTATTACCGCGAGACTTCCCTGTCGGAGATGCGCCTCCACGTGCAATAGCCTCCAAGCTATGTTTTAGACAACTTCTCTTCAAGATCCCCACAAAACCATTCTCTCCACAAGCCAGCCCACCCATGCCTCCTCTGTGAGCACTCGGACTCTGGGATGGGAATGCAGCCAGACCTCCACACAAGTGTTGCAAGAGGGAGTGTCACTTGGCTGGAGAAGATGCTGAACTGAAAGGTTTCCACTGAACAAGCACCACCCTCTCAGGGGGGGCAAATGTTTTACCACCTACCAAAAGAAGTCCTGCTTTGATATCAGGCTCTCTTTTTCCATTGTTTTTTTGTTGTTTTTTTTTTTTTAATTCCAGAGCTTACAAAACAACTTTGAAAAGTTTCTGTCACCCCCTTGACAGAAGTTTTATGTAAGTTTACAGAAGATTTGCTTTTGACAAGATAAAAATAAGCAATATTTAGTTATAAAAGCCTAATTGTACCCTTTTATTAGCAAGCCAAGATCACAACTGCACTCTGCACTCAGTTTTCCTTAGCAAAACCTACCACACCATCTCTGCCTGTGTATGGTGGGGGATTACTTTGGTTTATTCTGGATTTTGTCGTAGGGTTTTTTAAAGCAAAGCACTGCAATCCTCAGCTGTTTGTACAGAGCAGTCAGCCAGGATTTGTAGCTATTTCAAGAGGAGCTGGACTTGCCCGGCAACACCGCTGACAGTAACAAAGTTAATTACATGTAAGTACAACAAATGCCCTGGTTACATGGCATGGGCTTCCTCTGCGTTTGAGCTTTAACACTGCTGTCTTCCTTTTGACCTGCACTATACATTTACACATATGTTTACATGTGTTCAGACTGCTTCTTTATACAGATCTCCAAACATGGAATTTGAGCAGTACTCCATCAGAAATTAGGCACATGGTATATTGAAAAACAAGTTTAAAGAAAACTTTAAATCACATCTGAGAGTCATTTAAGAGATCAACTATTTAAAGACATGTATTGTCACCTTTTTGCTGAGCTCCAGGCACAAGAAAATAATGTAAAATCTTCCAGTATTTTCCAGCCATTTGGGTGTTAGAAGCCAAACTTTTAATGTGTTTGTGAAACACATCCCCTGAGCTTGCAAAAGCACGGGGACTGGAGGGGAGGGGGGGGAGGTTTTAACACAGCCCAGAATTACCCCAGCATCACCTCGGGTGTCACAAGCAGCACCACGCACCTCACAAATCTTTCTGTCAGCTGATATACAAAATTAAATATCTCTCGCCAGTTCGTCGCCACGCTCCCAGACCTAGAAGGGAAAACCAGAGCACATCAGCGGCCTGATCTGGGGTGACATTTCGGGGCGAAACTGACGATATTCGCTGTTCCAAAAATCTTGAGGTACCGCCAGCTCTTGCCGGTAAGTTTGTCGCGATTTGTGGCGCATCCCGCGGTGAGGCGGCCCGGGCCCCGCTCCCCCCTCGCCAAGAGGGCGACCGCGGCCGCCGAACTTCCCCACAAAAGCGCGGCCGCCGCGCCGGGGCGGGTGGCAGATGCTGCCGCCGCTCGCTCTTCCAACGTGTCCGGCCGCAAACGCACCTCCGGGAGGAGAACTTCCCGCGGCCCCTCTCCGCATCTCCTCAGCGAGGTCCCGGCGGGATTCCCGAACTTCCTGCCGAGCCCCTCTCGGTGTGTTTCCCGCCGCCTCCCCTCAGCGCCCCCCGCGCGCGCGGTCCCTCAGCGCCCCTCGCGCGGCCCCTCAGCCCCACGCAGCGCCCGAACAAAAGCGGCGCCGCCGCCGCCCCGATCCCCGATGGCGGCGATTCCCCCATCCCCGCCCGCCTCTCCCTCCCCGCTTACTTGTCCAGCACGAAGTACATATCGAACGCTCCGTGGCACGACGGCTCGCCTGCAGCCGGCGCGGCGGCGGCGGGCAGCGGCGGCAGCAGCAGCGGCAGCAGCAGCAAGGGCACGGCCCCGGCCATGGAGCCTGCGGGCGGCGGAGAGCGCGGGCGGTCGCTGCCGTCCTGCCGCTCGCCGGAGTGGCCGCCCCTCGCCGCCGCCACCGCGGCTCGCCTGGCCCGGCCCGGCACGGCCCTCCCTCCCCGCAGCGGCGGCGGCGGCGGCTGGGGCGGGGGACAGGGCGGGCGGGCTCGCACCGCCCCCGCTCGCCCGGCCCGTGCGTCCCCCTTGCGTCCTGTCGTCCCTGTCAGGAACGCTCCAATTCGTGTTGCTGCCAGCATTGCCCGTGTGCCAGAGAGTAAGCCCCAAATAAATTTAGTGTTGGGGGGGGGGGGGGGTTGGGGATTGCACAAACACCGGAGAATTGTGATTTTGAAACAGAAAAAAGACCGACCTAACAGGGATCATGTGTCTCCCACAGGCTGTGAAGGTGAATCAGACAGCAAAAAGGATCTTGCTCTTCCCTTCACAAGAGGAGATAGGGAAGTCAGAGTCATCCTGCTGGAGAGTTTTCCTTTCATCTCACTTCATCCCCATTCCTGCTGTTTCTGGATGGTTTGTTGTAGCCACAGCACTCTGACCTGACACGTCCGTGTCACAGTGCCTTCTCCATGCCGATCCCAACGCCAAGCCAAGCCTCCCTCTGATGCAAGCTGGAAACTTCACCAAGGCCCACGGACCAGCAGTGAATACTGTCAGCCAGGGATCTGGCTCACAAAGTTCTCTAAGCCTGTGAGCTAGCAAGGCCAAAGGGTAAACAAGCAGTGTTTCACAGTTCCTGTGGATACACAAAACATGGAAGATTAAATACAGAGCAGCCTGGGCTTCGCCAAAGACCCAGCCAAAAGAAAGGCCGTGCAGAGGCGTGTGGGACGACAGAGCAAGCTTGCTGAGCTTCCCAAAACCAGCTGCACTCCAGCTTTCCAAGCTGCACGAGTCCACCCCAAGCCCCAGGAGCACTCGCCTTGCCTGGGAGTACATGTCACATTGTCCAGATGTTGGAAATCTTGCTTCAAGCACATGTGACCCACTGTGTTTAGAACAAGCCACCACTGCCAGTTCACTCTTTACTTGTTTCCAAGTGTGTGAATTCCTCTTTTAGCCTTTAGTGGTTTCTGCCGAAGAAGCAGATAAATCATGGCTATTTTGCTGTAACGGCTGGATGAGAGGGAGATAGGCACGTAGGAAGTACACGGCAGTGGCTCATGGCTATTTGCCCACGTTTGGCTTTGTTCACACAAGGGCCTGGAGCCTCCTTTCCCGGTTCCCAGAACTCGTTAGCTGATGCTCGGCTCTCTCCCCACCCTCCTCCAGCGCCACAGTGCTGCATAAACCTTGGCCCGGGGTGCCCAGCCCCATCGGGACGGGCGTTTCTCCCTGTGTGCACACACAAACTCTCAGGAAAGCAGCCTCCTGAGCTGGTATCTTTCTGATGTCCAAGGAGCCGGACGGGGCATCGGCAGCTTGCCAATGGCAAAACAAAGACCATGTTGCAGCAGCAGGAGGGGACGACGCATGCTCTTGGCTGCACCAAGGGACCCAAGCCAGCTGCAGACCTCTGCCCCAACCCCAGCTGAGTCTCCCGCTGCCTCTGGGTGTTGGTTCCGCATCTGGAACAGGCACAGCTTGCCCTCAGTCTCCATCCTGTCCGTCTGGAATCGAGGTCACTTGCACGAGGACCTCCTTTACACTGGCTTCTTGTGCCTGGAGGCTGGGACGGCCGGGAAACCAGGGGGACTGGGACGAAACCACCCTCAGTCATTTAAAACAGAACTCTCAAAAAAACGCAGCTTCAAAGTAACCCAGCTCTAGAAGCAGAAGTTTTCACGTGGATGGTCGACAGGCAGATGAACACAAGTTCACTGCCAAGGTTTACTGCAGAGAAAGTAGTAAACGGAACAGCTTACAGCACCTTTGGGGTTACACAGTTCCCTTCTGCATCTCCAGCACTTGCAGATGATTTCCCCACATGTTGTCCCTTAACACCCACCAATTCCCACTTTCTTTTTGGCCCAGGCAGGTCAGGAAGACCTCAGGCAAATGGTGCCAAACCAAACTCATCGTATTTGGGGAGTGAGCAGTTGGAACAAAAAGTCACCCTTGGTGTAACCTGGCTGTGAGCCTGGCCCTGCCCGGGAGTCCTCAGGAATGCTGCAACAGAAAAGTGGTGCCTGGGGGGGTGGAAATCCTTCAGTGCTGTGGTGAGGTGACCTCAGGACCAGAGTCAAACAGCGCCTTGGTGCGGCCACACGGGCTGCCTTTTGCATAGACTACAGAGGGTCAGGAAGGCTTTGTTACTTGAATCCAGTTCAGGTCCAGGATACTTCCGCCCAACAGCTGTGAGCCAGGCTGTTTTTTTCAGGATGCTCAGTGATTGCCAACATTTTGTCCGGGAAAAATGAAACTTGGGTGTGTCTGTGTGTGTGGCTGCTATGCTGATTAATTAAATCTCCTTTCTGACTCAGGTCCGGGATTGCCCTTCTCCCAAATGATCCGGGAGCAGCATGGAAGGGGAGAGCTCCACAGCACTGGCACCAGCCAGCGCTTCCAGACGCCCTGAGCTGTGCAAACCCAAGGACGGGTGATGCTGATGGGAAGCCTTGAGCCAGGGCAGCTCACAGGAAAATATTTTTCTTCTCCCCTCACCGGATATGAACCACACATGGAAGTCTCATGCTTCATGAAAGGAAAGAGAAACCAGAGGGACTCCAGCAGTTACACAACATGCAGGAGCTGTTTGAGAGCTGCCTCCTGAAGGATTAGCTACAAATCCTTGTTCCCTTTACAGCTGTAGCCTTGTGCCTGTGCTCATCCTGTAAAACAGTGTAGAAATGAATAAATAAAAAGGACGGCATTAAGTAACACAGGAACTCTCGTGTCCATGTGGTATTGCCTGCATCATCCAGATGGAAAGTATCTGTCTAGACAAATCTGGGAATTATGCAAGCTCAGAATTCCTGAATAGCCTTTCCTTTTCAACATCAAGAAACATTTACAGTGCCCACTGAAAATACGCACAGAAAAACACAGGGGGGAAAAAAACCCTTCAATTCCAGCAACCAGGAAACCCAAATGCTAGCAGTGTGTTGGATGAGAGAAGGTATAAGTGCGGGAATATGGAGCAATGTCCCTGCTGTGTGCACGCTGACTCATCGGCTGCCCCCAGGAACCAGGATCATCCCTGGTACTCCTGCCTCAGCGGAAGTGGAGCAGGCTCCATTGTGCTTCTTGTGGTTCTCTGCTGTCCAATGCCCTGGACAGGCCGCTTGTTTCCACTTTTCCAGAGCTGTTTGTTTCCATGGTGCTCAGACAAGCAGAAGGAATGAAAACAAAGAGGGAAAGATGGGCTCTCCTGGTGCAAGCCACCACAGAATAAAAATAAATCACTCTTGGCCTGGGAGAGCAAAAAAAAGCAGGACAGAAAACATGGAAATCCCACTCTGGCCTGGAAGCCGCCGCTGGCTCTGAGCAGAGCCCAGGGATCACCAGGGCTGGGAGTTTAGCACAAACTCCTAGAGTTGTAGTGACCCTTTTTGGTATTCTTGGGAAACAGCGGCCCAGCCAGGGAGACAGAAGAATGGAGCAGGCAGGAATTCTCCCCGCAGAACAGTGCAACCCAGGAAAAGGATAACACATTTCTCAGTAGTATATGAAGAAAAGTCATGTTTAAAGGAGCACATGTCGTGATCCAGCAGCCATCCAGTTTGTGACAGTTTTATCACTGACTCCAGGTGGGCAGGATCAAACCGTCCGAGGATGCATCCGAACAGAAACATCACTTGTGTTCAGTTTGGGGTCACGTTGGAGGAAAAGGGTTGTTTACCAATCCGGCCTGGCCCCTTCAGTGCTGCAAAGGAGAGAGAGAGAGAGCATCGTGTCAATTCTGCCCTCCCAGCCCTAGGACAGAAAGAGCAAAGAGAAAATGGGAGGATGAGTGATAAAACAACTGCTTGTACCACTGTTTGGGGGCAATCGGGGCATTATTTTTGCAGGGCCAGCGGGCTGCAGCAGGACATTGTGCCCGAGCCCCTGCTGGATCAGCAGCCCGGAAAGCAGATGTGCCAATTTCCTGTCCTTGATGATGATGGGCCCTAATTACGCCAGAGCTGTGGCAATGTCCTTTCTTGTGCATGACCCCTAATTTGGTTTCATGAAGTCATCTGTGCCAGGTTCTTCCGGCTGCAAGGCTGGGGTGAGTGATAGTCACGGAGAGCCTTGTGCTCTGTGTGCCCGAACACCTGGCCCATGCTTTGAACAAACAAAATTCAACTGGGAACAAACAAAATTCAGGCAACCCACTGGGATTTGGGCCACTTGCTTGGCTTGTTTTACCTCTTGCAGGATAGCGTGCCTGCTGACAGGGAGCTGTGTGCTGGGGGGAACATTCCAAGACAGGTGTAGGCACTCAGCCGAGACCAGCACTTAAGAGACTGCTCGTCTGTGGGGGGATGAATTTTGGAACTGGGGATAAAACACACTCCCCTTTGTTTTTTCACAAGGGAGATTCCCTTGCCGGTATTGCTGCTGGTGCCTTTTTCAACTTTTCACCATTCCTTTCCATGGTTTTTGCAAGTTTATTTGAGTTTTTTCTTTCCCCTTTTTTTCCTCTTTTTCTTTCCCTCTCATAATTTGAGGGGTTCCCCAATTTTGATGTTTGCCGTTTATTTAGTTTATTTATTTAAACAGAGGCTTTTATAAGTTTGGGAGAGGCTTTTTGGATGGCATGGTGGGGGGTTTTCCAACTTTTTTCTTGCGTGACTTTTTGAGGAAGCTTCTTGGGGTTTAGAATTTTTATTTATTTTTACTTCCCGTCTTTCTCCCAGGAGCTCTTTGTGGAAGTAGGCATTTGTCTGTTCGTGCAGGTCCTGCTTTGCATGGGTAGGGTCACTGCTCCTGACTGCTCCTGGAGCCAGCCGCACCCACCAGGAGCTGTTTGTTGTTCCCTGACTGTGGGACTCTGATTACTGTACCGGCAGCTCCCATCTCTATTCCTGGGGGTCACCTGGGCTTGCTGCTGCTGCTGGTGAGAGAGGATGGTGCTTGGGAGTTTGGCACAGAGGTAGTGTGGAGGTTTGCAGGGCGGTGAGAGGTGGAGATACCGCTCCCAGGACATCACGGATGTGATATGGGGCCTTGGTGGCCACATGGTACCTGCTTCTTCCTATGCCTGGTGGAGCAGGTGCTGTCCTGAGGAAGATGTGGTGCTGGCACAGGGGTCTGGCCTGTGGGAGCCTGGTGGAGGAAAGAGCTGGAGGAGGAGGGCTTGGGGCTGTGTAGCACCAAGGGGAGCAGGTGGGGAGATGCCAGACTTTTGGTGGAGCTTCTGCAGTGACGTGCCTGCAGGCAAAAGCCAGGGCACATGGGAAGAGGGCTGACTGGAGGTGGTGCTTCCGTGAAAGGGGACAGAGGCTCCGCAGTGGTGCTGGGTGGCAGCTTGTGCCGCCTGGAAGCTGGAGAAGGGCTCTGACCCTGCTTTGTGTAGCAAGTGAGGAAAAGAGCACTGTGGAGTGAGGCTCTAGGTGCTGGGCATGCAGAGTGGGGGGGACTGGAGAGCCCTTGGGAGGGGTCAAACAGCTCCAAGGAATGCTTGAGCAGGTCCTTGTGGCATGGCAAGTGTGGGAACAGCAGAACTTCTGACTGTCCCTGCTGGTCCAGGAGGCTATGTGGACACTGGAGTGGATGGATCTGGGATCACTGAGGATTACCCTCTGTGGATGCAAAGCTCCTCAGGGGCAGGCTGGCTGTGTGCCTGAGGCTGGGAGAGGCAGGCACCAGGATGTAGGGGGGCTTTGTCACCACACAGCTGGAGCTGAGCACTGGGGAGCAACAGCCACAGAGGTGCAGTCAGGATCACAATCACAGAATATTCTGAGTTGGAAGGGACCCATAAGGGTCACTGAGTCCAATTCTGGAGTGAATGGCCCATGTGGGGGATGGAGCCCACAACCCTGGCATTTTTAGCAGCTGGCTTTCACCAACTGAGCTAATTTGGAGTCAGCTCCCTTTGGGGTTTTAAGGCCTGACTCATCAGAGACCTAGATTTTTGGTCTGGACTTGGTGACCATGCTTTGAGCAGGAGGTAAAACCATCAGGGGTACTTTCCAACGTGATTGGGTGATTTTCCTTCTTGCCTGCCCTTGGCTGCAGCACGGTTCCACTGCCCACCGTGTAACTTCAGATTAGTGAAGATTTGTACACTGAACTCCGGCCAGACCGTCTAGAGGACATGCTTGGGGAAACCCCACATTCAGAAGGTGGGATGGGATTTTTACTGCAGTCAGCTCCAGGTTCTGCTGCTGTCAGACCGCAGGGCAGGAAGGGTGAGTGTGGGAGTGTTTGCTGGCTGACTCACGGCCCTGCCTGGTTATTCACCAGCCGAATCGCACCAGTGACTTTGCGTACATCAGCCTTGCCCTGTTCGTGTGAGCTGCTCCCCTGGCTGCCTGGATGACAAGGGTTTCTGATCGTCAGTGTGACTATGCTGGCCTTAAGACAGGAGTGAAGCAGCTGGGATGTGTCTTATCTGACTAGTATTTACATCTGTGTGACTCTGAATTACCTTTTCCTCAATTTCTCCACATGTGAAAAGTTTAACTTGTGCTGTATGCACTCGTGTCCTGTTGTCTGTCATCTAAGATTTTATCCTTTTCTCTTCCTATGTCTGGGCAGTTAGGATGGGTGGAGGTGGAGCAGTGCTGACTGGACTGCAGGCTTCATTTTCTGCGGTGCTGTTGGCAGAGCAGCAAATGCTACAGGGGCAGGAAGGGTCGTGTCCCTTTCCCCGGGGAAAAGCAAGTGAAGCAGCTTGGCAAGCGCTTCATATGTTTTCATGGATCAGCTTAGCGGGGTGTAGAAGGTGGTGTGCCTGGCATTGCTTTTGGGGAACACTTAGAGCTGCCACACAGTAGTAGCCACAGCAGGAGAGCTGGGGTACTACACTGTCATCCCGATGCGGCAGCATTTTCATGTCCATATTGAATTCTTGTGCCTGTAAGAAGGCCTTTTAAAGGAAATGTTTTGCTCAGCAAAGCTGATCAAGAACAAAATAACTCATGGTACAACGGTACCATGGTACCATAGCCCAAGACACCTGTTGTGAAGCATGTTGACCAGGAAGGGCCTTCAGTCCCTGCTGAGGATATGCAAAGATGTGGTTAACTCCTTGGAAAACTCATTTCCTGTCCTGAGGCGGAGACGGTGATGAGCTGGTGTGCGTTCACCTGGGCAGCTCATCTTGTGGCACAGACAAACCATGGTTCATAAGCTCCTCAGCAGCTCCCTGCCAGTCCTGTGCTCTCCCTCTTCCTCTACTCAGGAGCATTTACTTGTTTCGCTTGTTGTTCCAGGATTTTGTGCTCCTGCCCTCGCAAGAACCATCAGAACCAGCTGCACCTCAGAGAGGGAGCCAGAGTCACTGTGGGCTTGGAAAGGTCCTGGGTGCACAAAGAGCACAACAAATGGGAGATGGTGTCAGCTGCAATGAGTGGGCAGATGTTCCAGGTAGACAGGGTTTCTTTGGAACCAATCTAGTGCTCTGCGATTAGAGTTATGTCCTTAGAAATAAAGTTTACTTGGGAGCTCATCAGTGGGGATCAGTGTGCCAGCAATGTTTGTCCTCTCCAGGTCTGCATTGCAATCTCAGCTTGTGTTCTCAGCACCTTCCCTGTTACCTGCCTGCCACCTGAGTGCTTGCTCAGGCTGGAACTATGGGAAATGGTAGTCAGTTCGCCAGAGTTTGGCTGGGAGAGGTGAACAGTGTGCCCCCCTGAGTTTCCTGTGCTCAGCATGTTTTCTCCCAGTAGTTTTGGAGCTGCTTTGCAGGCACCAGGTGCAAGGCTGGCCACAGGCAGGAGTTACAGAGAGAGCACAGCTCCTCTGAGCTAGAAACATGGCAACTGCTCATCAGCACTGTCGGTCCTTATCTGCAGGAAGTAAGGAATAACCCCCATAAATCCTGTCCCATAAATCAGACTGTACTGAGCTCTGCTCTCATGAGCCGCGTCACAGGTCCTGGATGAGCAGCAGGGAAAGGTGCAGCTGAGTCACCAGCAGGGAGTCAGCACCTTGCTGCCTCAGGGGAACTGTTCGTACACACAAACATCAGCCTGCTCTGTCCTTGTCTTAGACACCCTGTACACACTTTTCCCTGTACACACTCCAGATGGCCTGGTAACATTAGTGCAAGGTGTGACACTGGATGTGCATGTTAGTAACATGTTTGAGTGAGAATGCTGAGTGGGGCTGGTGTTGTCTGAGGAATCAACAGGAACGTGGATGTGAGAGGTCCAAGTCCCCTAGAGATTGCTAGCCAGCGTGGGCATGTGTTAGTAAGGCTGAGTGGCCGCAGCCGTGGCACTGGTTCCTTGCAGCCAGGGCAGCAAACCCTGCGGATTAATACTCACTTTTCCAGTTTCACTTATACTGGAGTCTCCTGGTGCAGTCACTGGGGAAAAGGAGTGTGTGGGGGGAGGTGTGGAGTGTAATGCTACGTTCTGGCAGCACAGGGAAACTGAGTCTGCACAGCATCCCAAGTGTCTGGATACATCACCCAAGATAACCCTCACCTGTAACTGGAAGCCAGCGTAAAAATAATGGCAAGTTTCTCTGGGGCCTTGGCTTGGGTTCTTCCCCCTGTCCTGCCTTACAGAAATTTGTGCCATCTCTGCTGCTGTGTGGTGAGAGACAGTTCCCATCTTCGGGTGGAGATTTTAGGGGTGTGCAGTAGAAAGGCTCAAATCTCTGTGCCTCATTTGTAAAGTTCCTAGGCATTCTGGAATAAGATGCATAACAAGAAACACCAAATAGAACGCTAAAAACACAAAAAAAAAACCCCAAGCAAAACAGGCAAAAAAAAAATCCCCAAACCAGTTTTTCAGCTGTTGTGCTGAGGGAATTTTCATTCAGCATCTTGTAGGAAGTGTTTCTTGTCTTGCAGAATGAAAGTCACTGAATGTAGCTCATCAAGGCAGAATGCTGTGATATAATTTAGAAGCTCATTAGAGATCATAATCACAGTGACAGATGTTGGTGGGAAGTAGGAACCATCATAAAGATAAATAGGGAGCTGTTTGTCATGAGGGTATTAGATCATACGGGGGCAACGTTTTCTGAGATATCTAAGGGGCCTGATTATCACTTGGAGGTTTCCAGCTAGGTTTTTTAGTGTATCAATCGCTTGGAAGATAAGACTGAGGCATTCAAATATTGAAGACTTTGCTTGTAAGAGCCATAAATTGACATTGTGTCTGCTAACCCATGTTGGAGCAGGACATGCCCTTCTCTGGGGTGAGCTATGCATACCACAGCATCTCTGAGTGTCAAATACTGTGGGATGGGAGCTGTGCTGTGAGGTGGGAGAGCTGTGCCTGGGTAAGGAGCAATGCAAGCAGCTGGATTGTGCAGGTAGATGGAGCATGGGCTGGTGGCATGTGCTGCAGAGAAAAAGGTTTTTAAGGGCCACCAGAAGGTATTACTTGGCCTGTTACTGTGTTAAGTGTGAAATCATCGCCGGATTTGGAGATGCGCGCTCTTCCTTTGTGCTACCCGCTTCCTCTGGGTTGCACCATGGAGATTGAGACGCAGATCCCATGCACGATGAGTGACTCGGATGTGGATGCCAGCGTGAGAGGCTCGTGCGTGCATGGCTCCGTGGGGACGGAGCAGAAATCCTGGTCCGTCAGAAATCCTGGGTGGCAGGGATTGAGCTGGTTGAGCAGGGGTTGAGCTCCCATTGCTATTGCTCCTGTGTGATTTGGAAGTGCAGAGATGGCAAAGGGGCCGGTCGCCAGCCTTGGGAAGCGGGCAGAACTGCAGAGCCTCAGAAGTGGAAGTAGGTTAACAGAATCATCATTAGGCTGTGCTGGCATGTGGGTCACTGGGGTGTGAAGTCACCTGATGGAAGCACTGCCCAATAACAGAAATTCCCTAGCAGAAAATGAGCTTTTGTTGCTGTAGTGCTGTTCTTCTGAGGTGTTCCATCTGCTTTACAAAGAGCGTCTGACTGAGCCCAGCAACGCTTCCATGAGAACAGCATCTCTAGTGACAGCTTGCAGCTGTCTAGCAGATGAGAGCACCCAGGTGTAATGGCAAACAGGGAGGGAATTACAACCATCCCATTTTGCTGAGGGAGGGATGCTCTTGCGAGACAAAAAGGGACCACCTAGTAGGTCTGTTTGACAGCTGAATGTCCTTAAGTAGGCACTGAAAGTGTGGGTGTGGAGTGTGCTGTAAGTTCATACAAGCAAATATAAGAGAATAAATCCAAATAGTTGGATCAATTTTACCTTTGGAATGGTGGCTAAGCAATTGTAGACAGTTGCTCCAAATGATCTTTAAACTTTTGTGTTAAAAAGAGGAGAGCCCAGAAGGACCACCTTGCAGCTCAGCCTGGCGCAGCCGTTCCGGCTCTCGGTGGCCCTGGCAGGGCAGGAGGGGCTGCCATGTGCCACAGGGCACAGAACGCATTCAGAGCCCTGAGCTGGTGCTGTGGCACAGATGATCTCCATAAACTGTGATGACATTAATCTAATGTATGCATTCTCCTACGAATGTGAATACCAACAAATACAAATCCCATGCAAATCAGGCGCTCGCGCAGTATGTGCAAGTGGCTGAACATCTGAGGACTCAAATATTATATCAGAAGTTGTTCGCAGACGTGCCTGTTCCAAAATTTGCTGTTACACTGCCCTTCTGTGTTCCCATGGGAACTCTCAGGTAAGGGAGAGACACACTCCAGCTAAAAGAAGTGTGTGAAGTAAAACCTGGCTTCCTTGCTGGATTCCTCCTCCTTCCCCGAGCCTGCAGCTCCTTCAGATGCCCGGCTGCATGGAAAGGCTCCCCCCAGCCTCTGTGGTTTCCCCTTGGGATGGGGGAAAGGTGGATGTTAAGTGTTCCTCAGAAAAGGAAGCGGTACCCTCTGCCAACTGGCAAAGAGCAAGTGCTGGCACTAACTGCGGGAGAGAGATTATTCACTCATTCTGCAGGAGAGCCTGTTGGGAATCCCTCTCCCAGTCCTTGCCTGGCTCTTCCAGCTGTGCCTGCTGCAGCCCAGGTGCTTGAAGGGGCATGGCGGTGTGTGTCCCAAAGGGGCTGGGAAGCTCCTTGGGATGGTGTCTCTCGGGTGAGAAATCTTAGCATCTCTCAACTGAACGAAGAGGGAAGCAGAGGGCAGCTGAGAGCTTTGCAAGAGGCTGCAGGAAGGGAAGAGGGAGCGAATTAACTGCCCCTGTGCCCTCAGCCAGCACCATGGGGAATTCAGTTTGCAACAGGAAAAGAAAGAGGTAGGAACAAGTGTGAAGTGTGCAAGAACACCAAGTGTAAAACCCCATAATCCATGTTTTGGAGTTGTTTTTTTTTAGTTGCTGGGGAATGCTCAAGGGTTTCAAAATGGAGCTGGATCTTGTAAAACAAGAGTATGATGGATGCAGCAGGGTTCATAGAAACGTCCCAGGAAGAACAGGGGAAAAATAACCCAGCAGCTCATGTACAGGCAGTCAGAGAGGATGCGATCCATGTGGAGGGACTGGGGTGCAGAGACATGGACGTCAATGAAAACAAGTGATAGGAGAGGCAAAAGGATGTGTTGTTGTAAATATCAAACCCCTCAGGTTATTCTTTCCTCCTGAAACCACAGTTGCTTGTGCAATCAAGACAGGGGATTTAGGAGAGGGAGCAAGCCTGTGCAGGTGGTTATATCCCACATGAAGACTGTTCTCCCTTAAAAGTGGCCAGATTTTGTGGTGGCACAGGGAGACTGCAGATGGGAGCTGTGAATGGCCCTGGAGAGGGGCCTGTCCTGACAGTGGCAGTGGGTGCTTGCCTGACTCCAGAAAGGGGGTGCGTCCAGAGCACAGGAGTACGGCTTAGAGGGGCTGTTGGGTTTTCTCTGCTCGTCTAGAGCTCACGGATATGACAAACAGTGTACCACGAGACCCCTGCCAGCTTTCCCCTCACTATCCCCTCTGTGCCCTTGGCTGCTCAGAAGGTTCCAGGGGACTGCTGACTTCGGTGCTGAGAGAAAATAATCTGTTGTCTCTTAGGCAGTGGCAAATTGTGTGGGCTGAGATCACATTTACTCTTAGCCTAAGCCTGCAAGTATTCCATGCATAGCCCCCCTTAATGAAAAGCCTCAGCCGCTGCCAGCGGGTTAAGAGTTAGGGCCAGCAACCCCTGGCATGTCAATAAATCTTCGTCCTTAGCTCATCAAATCCCCAGCCTGCTCGTTCAAGAGGGATTCACAAGAGGTGATACAAGACTGACCTTTGCTCTGCCGTAAATGCAGGTGCACGTGAACCAGCTCAATCAGCGGGCTCTTTTTTTGGCTCCCTTCGCTTGAGGTAGTTTATCTCACCCGGCGGCTGCAGGACCAGTGCAGCATCCTGGCAGTATGCTGTGACATGCTTGGCTTTCCCTCTCCCCTCCTTTGTCAGCTCCTTCAGGTGGCTTTTCCCAAGCCTCCCCTTTCTGACCCTGTGGAACTGTTTTTCCCTCTCCCCATGACTCCCTATCTTTCAAAATACCTTGTAATTTTGACAATGTTGATTTTTACTGCGGTAAAGGAAAAACGTGGCTTTTTTTGACAGCCAGATTGCATGTTTGTTTGTTCTTTTATTTTTGGCTTCTTAGGAGCTTTTTGCCACTTCTCACTTTCTAATTGTCTCTTTTTCTAATCCAGGCACTTATGCTCAAAGCCAACATTTCTTATGGCAACTTTTTATCACCTGCTGGCTAGAACAGAATAGCAAAAAAAAACCAGATTCTGGCTGAAGGACCTACAAAAGCAGGAAAATATAAAGGCTTATTTTAAGGATAGAATAGAAAAAGTGTTTAGAGGTGAACGACCTGGCTGCATGCAGAGATCTGGCTTAAGCTTTAGAACAGAGTACCTCTGTAACTGGAAAGGAGGAAAGTGGGATCCCTGTTTATGTTGCAGGGGAAAAAACCTACCAAAAAGGAATTTCTTGGGCACCCAGATGGTTTGCAGCTCAGGATAACGCACTGGGGACTGGCAGCAGACAGGAGGTAATGAGCAGGTCTGATGTGCAAGCGAAGTCAAGCAGAAGCAGCGGTGGGCACGGGACCCTGGTGGGGGAGGTTGTGCTTGCTGAAGTGGGATGATGCAGTGCAAGACTGGCAAAGAAAGGAGCAGCAGTCCTCGATCTCTTGGGAAAAAGGCATCTGTGTGTCTTGAATAACGCTGTTCGTGTCTGGAGACGGCTGAATTTTTTCAGGACCCTGTAGGGTGACAGTATTTTGCTGAGACTATGTGCAGGGAGTCATGGGTTTGTTGTTGTTTTTAGCTACATAAGTTAAGCAATAGACTGGAAAAACCACGTGTTTCTTGGAGGCATTGGTATCTGTCCCCTCCTGCCGACGTTTGCCTGGTCCTCTGGTGTTGCCAGGGGCTGTGGTGTGCTGTGTGCCAGCTCGGGGGATGTACAGCAGCCCTGCTTCTGAGGCAGGAGCGAGCTGCAGAGTGACCTGTGAACAGACTTGATCCTGTGGATTCCTGTTTACCTGCTGGTGCTGGCTCTGGAAGGAGGGCTTGTGCCTTGGCTGGTGGGGTCTGAAGCCTTTAGTGATGCACAAGCGCTCCTTGTGAGCCCTGTGCACTGCCCCGACACCTCGGTGTCGGTGCTGCCAGCCCTTCTGGGAACAAGCCCCTGACCACAGACCGTCCCCTTTGTCCGTGGCTGCTGGCCGAGCCCTGGCTCACCAGGACCGATCCCAGCCCAGGTCAGAGTTCGGCAGCCATCATCCGCCTTGGACCACATGTCTGAAGTCCTCAGTTTCCATCCCAGCTATTGTTTCCCAGGGCCTGTTCACAAAAGCTGTGTCCGCCTGCTTGCTTTGCAGTAGCCCGCGAGCGGGGCCAACCCACCTGTGTTCCCCGGGAGGTTATTCGTGGCTGAACAAGCTTGGCTCCACACAACTGATCTGCTTAAGTGCACTTCCCTTCCTTGCTTTCATTCCACTCGTCAGGCTGCAGAGATAACGTCTGTCTTTGTTCTGATGCGAGACCCTTGCGTAGGTACCCAATCTTCCCCATAGCGTATCCTTTAAAATAGATAAATTTGCCTTTTCTGAGTGGCAATTTAGATTGATTTTGATAGAGAGGATGGCGGAATCATATACAGAAGAAAAAAATCTTTTAAAATGAGAACGGAAGCAAATATAGTTTAGTAGTATACTCGTTACAGAATGAACAGCATATTGTATGTGCTGTGTTAGAGGTATGTTATGAATAACAAAAGCACTGGAGCATTTACATATTTGTTTTCAGAAATCCTGGCAGTTGGATTTCACCATTCTGCGCCTCTTTGCCAGAATCACTAAACAGTGGTACATATGGCTTCTGAAGTACCATATGTCGTGGAAAACGTTAGCTGATGCCTATACTGATGCGATACGCTATAGTCTTTATTTAGATTTTTTTGCAGTTTTGAACAAAGAATATTAGATCATGCAAAACATTGTGCAAGCAGTATGGAGTAGTACATACAGGAAAACATAATGCATTGTGCCCAGAGAAAAGCCAGCTAAGAAAAGGGAAAGAAAGGGTGGTGTCGGGAATTAGAATGTGCACGTGCCAAGAAATGCATCAAAGGGTGGGACATGGCTTTGTGCGGCCAAGGCAGGAGGTTTTCCAGTGCTTGAAGCAGAGTCAAGAGCCAGAGCTCCATGGATGTGCCGGTTTTGAATCAAGTCCTGTTTCTAAGAGATGCTTCCTTTTACAAAAAGTAGTACTCAGGCTTAAATCTAAGTACATGCTTGAAATCTTTGGAGAGCAAAGGAAACCACGTGCATGAGTGCTTTCCTACAGAGCCCTCCTTGTAGGAGCAGGGATAACTCTGCTCTCTCTCCCATATCATTGTCTGAAAATAATGACGATGAACACAATGAGTTTTATGAGAAGCATCTTGAAAACAAACCAAAATATAGTTTCCAACACGGCGACCGCAAAGCCCAACCTGGCGTTAAAAAATGAATCCAGGGTTTTGTTTTGACAAGTTTTTAAAGCACTTCCCCACCCCCCCACCCCGCCCGTCTCGCCTCATCTTCACTGCACTCACATCGCTGACGGTGGCAGCACCAAACACTGAGGGGAGCCTGGTGCTGGGGCTGTCGGGAGTAGCCGGAGGAGAAGGTGACCCTGAGGGGAAGGAGAGCAGGGAGGTGTTTCTTGCCTCCATGGCTCCCTGCTGGAGCAGTGCCCTGCTCTCCCCTTTCCCTTTTCTTCTGGCTGCTCTGTGTGCAGACCACTGCTCCGTGAACACTTAATAGGCTTAACTTTAAGCACCAGAGTAGATCCAATGGGATTACTCACATATTTAAACGAAGGTATAATGTTTGGAGAGGCGGGAGAAGCGTTGCATCTCTGTCTCTTGATTTGGCTCCTGCTCTTAAAGCCGCCCAGTTCTAGTGTCTGAGGATGGGAGGTTATGGGATTCACACAGCCTCTGCCACAAGCGTGTTGGGGTGTGTGTGGTATAGTGTTGGGGAAGATGAAACAGGAAAGCCTTATAAATATGATTGCCTGACAAAAGATTTTGGGAATATGAAAACTACAGGCGACATCGAAATGAAAGCCACTTTTGAAATACCAAATCTTAGTTACTGAACAACTGGAAAACAATGGTATGGCCGACTGAAGGTAATCCCCTCTTGATTGAACAATACCCTCTGCTTGCAGGCAGGTCCAAGGGTCAGAGCAGACCCTACTAGCTCAGCAGAAGGGGTCCAAAGAGTAGTTTTTAGAAGTTAAGATGTAACACTCTATGGTAATATAAGAACTCTTATAGGCTGTATGTAAATGCTATAGGATTTGTATCTTGTATTAGATTGGTTAGTGACAATTAGAATATTCAGTACAGAAGATGATTTATTGTATTGTAACCAGGACTTCACCTTTCCATTCCTCTCTTACTCTTCGCACACTCTTACACTCTCTCTCTCTCTCTCTCTCTCTCCTTACTTACCCGCTTACTCTCTTGCTCTCTTGGGCCTGCTCAGAGCTGCCAGCTGCAGCTCTAAGCAGTGCCCCTATACCCACGCCCTTTGCAATAAACCGCATGTGTTCCAAGATCTGACTATAGAGATCTCTCGTCACCGTCCGTCCCGACCGTCCGAACCCACACCCCAAGCTCCCACAGTATAGCGAATGTTAAACCACAAAAGGTAGGAATTTGGGGAAATCTCTTATAATGTGCAGACATTCCTTGGTTGAGGCCAACCAACTAACCAAAACAGAGACAAACCCAGCACAAAAACAGAAGGGTGAATAAGACTCAGTCCAGAATGCAGCCGGAGCAGAATGACTTCCTGGGGAGGTGGGAGCAGAAGGAAAGGGCTCACAGCTGAGCTGTGCCGCAGATGGCCAGGCAGGGGACGTCGGGGAAGCCGCTGCCTGTGGGAAGAGCACGTGTGGTGTCAGAGATGGGCTCCACCGTGGAACAGTTGTGCCGACCTGGGAGGGCTCTTGGTGTACGTGGGGGTTTAATAGCACAGGTAATTGCAGAGAGGCCAGCGCTGGGGGAGGAGCCTGTAATTCCCTGCCTGGCTGAAAGAAGCAGGAAAGGCAGTGCAAGCTGCCAGTGGTCTTTCATGGTGCAAGCAAAAGTAGTGGAACATTTAAGAAACTGAGGCTGTTTCACAGGAATTATCTGAGGCAAGAGCTGCGTGTGTGTGTGTAGGTAGCATCTCACACGTTTTATGAACCACTCCCTGAATGGATGTAAACAGAAATAGAAGTCAGAATGGAAGCTAAGGGAAAGCAGGGCTGAGGGGAGCTTTCACTGAGCACCTATTTGAGGTTGCCTCACAGGTTCCCTGGAAAGCACCTAGTGGCTCAAATTCAAGCTTCATTATGCGGTTGTAAATTGGTTAAATTTGTAAGAGGGGAAGATTAACATTCGTATGCCTACCTCTGACTGAGGTGTTTTAATTCCTTTGTAGGATCAAGTACCTTCCCAGAGCTTCCGAGCAGAGAAAAAGGGAGCCTCTCTTCCCAGAGAATGATGTTTGTAGCGGTGCCAAGCAGGTGCCCCTTCCTTCCACCTCTGATCTCCACATCTCTCATAGGGGAGGCCGGTGAGTGCCCAGCCTGCCCTGGGTGTGCAGCTGCCCCTCTGGGCTGTGAACCAAGCTGTCAGGGCCACCACTGAGCCCACTGTGTCACAAGCAGGGCGGCTGTCCAGGCTGCAGCAGGTAGACCCCCGGAGGGGAAGGACACCTGAGCCAGGCTGCCCACTGAGCGGGTCAGTGCAGCTCCCTCCCCTGGCCTGGGCCATTTTCCCGGCTGTCCTGGCATGGAGCTTCCTGCGTTGTTCTCTGTGTCCTCCATGAGCACAAGCAGGCCATTTGCTGCATTAGCCTCATTATGTTTCCTTTCCAAAAGGATCCACCGGTGTCTGCCCTGTGGTTTGGAAAGGGGTTAATGCTTTCCCCTCCCAAACCTCAGCTCACCAGCACATCTCCCTTGTGCTGCAATTATTAAATGACACTTCACAACTTCATCTCCTCTCCTGCTACATCTGCTTGCTGCTCCCATGTGCAACCCTGCTCACGTCCCAAACATCTAAATGCATTGTTTCCTCTGTTTCTCCTGCCAGCATGGAAAGGAGCCATCCCTGAAGCAGGATTGCCTTTGAGCTGGCAGCGACGAGTGATTGGCTTTGGGCAGCGCTGCTGAGACTCTGGCAGGCCGTTTAGCAGAGAACCTTGGCTAATGAATGTCATCCACACCTAGCAGATGTGCCACTGCCTGCCATGCCAGATTTTTGACATAATACAGGGCTGCTGGACACGACAGTGCTTGGGAAAAGCCAGGGAGTGACTCGTGCCTTCAACGTGGCGTTCGGTCCCGCTTGTGCTCTGCAAGAGAAACGAAACCAGAGGGAGAGAGGGAGGGAAGTGCATCCGTGTCTCCCAGTCCTCGACCCCGGTTTTATCGGTGCAAAAATCGTATTTGTGTTGCTTTCACTCACGTGCCAGGGGATCTTGAAAGAAGAGCCCACCACCTTTTTTTTTTTTTGGTCCCCTGTGCTTCCAGGCCCAGCTCCTGCTGGTCCCTCCAGCCTCCCGCCGGCTCCCAGGATGGGGAAACGAGCAGGGGGCTGAGTGCCCCCCGGGATCTGGGATGGCTGCGAGCAGGTGCCTGGCACCTGCATCTCGCCGCCGGCAGTATCCCGGGCTTCGTCTTTCCTCTCCTGCCCTCCATCGGAGGGAAGCAGCATTCGCCGGGCACAGCGGGGGGCCGGGGGGGGACACCGACCCCCAGGCGCCCCGAGACCCTCCGAGCTTCGGGGACTCCCCCTCACCCCGCCCGGCGCGGGAGTGAGGACGGGGTTGCCTCCTAATCCGGGCGTAATCCCGGAGAGCGGCAGCAGAGCGGGCGGCCGCTAATCCCGGCCCGCCGCCGCTAATCCCGGCCCGTGTCCGTGGGTCTCTGCCCGTGTCCCCGCGGGCTGGGGGCGATGTCCCCTCCCCAGAGCGTGCAGTGGGGTCCCGGGTGGAACCCCCGGCTCTCAGGGACGTAAATCTGTTAATGACCTAACTCGGTCATTAACCCGCTGTTTGCCCGGCGGGCGGCGGCGCAGCAAGGGGCGGGGGCCGCTCTCGGGTGGGCGCTGCCCGCCCGGTGCTCCTGCAGCCCCCCCAGGCTTCTGCACCTCCTCTTCGGTCCGACACTCTCCTTTTTGGGGTGACATCGTTGCCGGGTTTTTCTGTGCGCCCGGGAGCAGCTCGGCCGGGGGTGCAGCTCGGAGGGGTCCCCCCAAGCACCCTCCGGGGGCAGCCTGGAAGGCCGCGGCGGCTGCGGGACGTGTCCTACATTACGGGGAGCTCCGAGGGGGGAGCCTGGGGGGTTGTTCCCTCCCAGCCGGCTGGAAGCCAAGTTCAGTGCGGCGTGGCCGAGCCGAGATGCAGCCGGGGAGAGTGCTTGGGGCGGTCGGTCCCGGGAATATCGTACCCCAATGAGTAATGCTCCGGCTCGCTGGCTGCGAGATTTCAGGCGCCGATGCACCGTGTAACGCAGGTCGCTTTGCCGCTCCCCCCGGTTTTTTTCCTCGGCCTCTTTATCTTTCAATTGCAAAGCAATTAAAGGTCTGCGAGCATCCCTCCCCGCGGGGCCCTCTGATGCCCGCTGTATTGCCCTTTAGATGCCTCTTCCTTTTTTTGTTTTACAATTGTTGTATCAATATAATGCTTCCTTTCTTCCTCTGTCTCTATAGATACAGATATACAAGGCAAACCAAAGGTTTCGGCTGCTATTCAGTGCCTCCTCATTTGTCCCGGAGCCGTAACAGTGGTGCCCTTTCTCTTCTGGCTGCTTTTCCCTGCTTCTGGAGCAGCAGTTATGGGAGAAGCAGATGGCTACTGATTGGGTGAGCTTTGTGGCTTTAATACTGAATACTTTATGGAAAAGGACTTTATCATGCTTGGTTGGTCAGAGGAACAACGGGATGAGATTTATGACTAGAGAAAATAAATCTTTTTAAGTTTCAAGCTCCTTCACACACCCCACGTCAAGTTGCTGTAGCAGAGCTGGAGCTGAAATGCTCAGCATCTTTATTTTTTCCCGCCCCCTGCCCCGTCTGTCTGTCCTTTCACTGCTCTCCCCACCCCCTCTGCGCCAGGCTTTAGCAAACCTTTGCTAACTTTAGGGACTGTCACTCACTGGAGAAGCCAAGGCCTTCAGAGCCCCCAGGCAGCACCAGGAAGGGAAAGGCCATCCCTGCGTGGGGATTATCCACCTGACGGGAATATGCTGGGCAGTCAGCTCCTGCCAAGGCTTGGCCACACGTAGCTCAACGGCCACCCAGTGTCCGGTGGGGAGTTGTGAGTGACATCCTCATGGACATGACAGCAGGGAAGCCATGTGGCCACCAAAGAGATGTCCGGGCCACCGCTCTGAGCTCAGCTCTCCTGAGGAGATGGAGCCCAGCACTGCCTGACCCCATGCACCCCACACTGGGCAGCACTGGGCCGAGGGCTGTGGGACCGTCCCTCCGGGGCCTGTCCTCTGCGCTGTCCTTCAGCTGCAGCGTGGCTTCTGCCTGGCCTTACATGGAGGCATGGCCAGGGCCGTGCGGTGGGGTGGGCTCAGCCCCAGCGTGGGACGCTGGTGGTGGCACACAGGGACAGAAAGGCCCGAGGGTGTACAGGAGGCAGAAGCAGATTTCAGTCCTGCAGGGGTTCCCCTTCTTCCATTTCTCTCCCTTTCCTGTCCTTCATAGCCAATCATGTCTTCTGTCAGGCTGTTAAACACTTAAAGGAAGGTGAAGCTAGGTGAAAGCTTTCCAGGTTTTAAACCTTGATGCTGCTGTCAGGCCAAGTAAGGAGGAGAAGCAGAAAGCCTGAGAAAAATAATTTTGGGATAGAAGGTCAGCAGTGATAGTGGGCTATGTATGAACCTTTTCACCAGCCACCTATATTGTGTTCAGTGGTCTAGGTTTTGGTCAGTAAAAAAAAATATTTCTGCGACCCTTTGGTGAATATGCAAATTAATATTTCTAACTAGGCTCTGTGTTTGCTCGGAAGAAAGTAGAGGGGAAGTTTGGGCACCATCCGAGGTGAGGAAAGAGCCGAGGTGCCTATGGTGTGCTGAACCATGAGAAAGCAGGTGAGGAAGGTATGTCAGGTTCCGCTGGGGTTCCTGGGGAGCGGGAGCATTTGCTCCTTGGGGTGAACCACAGCTGAAGCTGGTGTCCGGCCTTTTTTAGGGATTAGCGGTTTTGTGGCGTGGCGGTGGCCTGACCTGGGAGTCCAGCATTGGTGAGGTGAGGCTGAAGGGTCAGAGGGAATAGGAAGTGACAGGCACGCCCGGTGTGTTTGGGAGCTGAGCTGGAAACAGGACAGGACATTGCTGGTGTGCCTTGGCCCTGGCAAGGACCTGGAGCTAGGCAAACATTCATCTGGTTGTGGGTCTGAGGATTCCCAGTGGGATCCCCATGCTGCTCGGCAGAACTAGCAGTGGGAGAAACACCGTTCCTCCGTGCGCCGTGTCTGCAGTGTGCTGGTGATGTCTCTGGCACCCCCAGCACAGGGCTTCCCCAAGAAAGGCGCCATCCACGAGCCTGGTGACAAGCAGAAAGGACGGTTTGCCATTCAGCTGAGGCCCCGATTTATTTCCACTACAGAGCCTGTCTGTCTCCAGGGAAGGGAACCATTCTGGCTGCATTTCTCCAGGCACCAGGAAAGCTTGTGGCTCCGCGTTTCGTTTTCAGTGGATTTTCCATTCCACCTGGTGTGCACCTCCTGGGGACCACAGCTGACCCTGCCTCGGGCAGCAGCAGGCAGAGAGGGCAGCAAGGCAGTTTTGAGCATCCCTTCGTGCCCCTTCCCCACGGTGCCCTGGCACCGCAGGAGTGAGTGTGGCTGGGCTCGTGTGCTTCTGGGAACTCATGTGTTCTCTCGGTGATTTTATTTTATGAGTGACTTTATTGCAGTCACCTGGGAGCTCACTCTCAGCTGTGTGTGCATGTCCTCATAGGAGTAACCACACACCCGTAGGCCTGGCTCATGTCACAACTCAGGCAGTGTTTCCCAAAGGATACAGGAGTGTCTCTGAGCGCAGGTTGAGCAGCCTTTCCTGGTCTCTCTGCTCTTCCCTTCCTGGCTGAAGCTCAGGGAGGAAAGAGAAGACTGACACCCCCGGGAGCAGGTTCTCCGTCCCTTGCAGCCATCCCCATGATAACGCAATGGTTATCACGGTGGTTAGTGATAACGATGTCCAAGCATCCGGGCATCCTCACTCTGCCAGCCCTTCGGCCCCTGCAGCCGCCTGAATCCAGGTCCCGGCCAGGGAGCAGCGGACCTTGGGCCACCCCTCCGGGGCTTGATGCCCGTGAGGGCTGGCCTGTCTGTGGGAATTTGGCTCGCCAGCCCAACCCCTTCTGAGCCCAGGTGCCGGGCTTGTCCGCTGCTCCTGGGGCGTTCCCTTGCCCGATAGTTGGTTGTGCCGTGCTGGTGCTGTCGAGAGGGGCTCGGCAGAGCAGGGGCTGTGCTTTTGGAGGGCGGGGAGTGGCGGGGGTTGCCGGCTGCGGGGTTCCCTGGGAAAACGGCCGGAGCTCCTCAGCCCGGGTTGTCCTTGGCTCTCCGCAGGAGGTTTTCTGGAAAAATAAGCGAATAGAAAATGCAGGTATCTACCGAGATAGGAGCGTGCGGCAGCCGGGAGGCGGCGGGGAGCGATCGCACGGCCCCGTAGGGTGACACCGCGCCCGCTGGCAGCGCGGCGGGAGCCGGATCGGGCCCACCGCACCTGCGCCGTGTCCCCCAAAAATCCCGGTGAGGCATTTCCAGGAGGCTGGGGGAGCGCCGCCGGCACGGGGCTCTGCGGGGCCCCGGGGTTTGCGGTGGGCGCTCCCGGCGGTGGCACTCCCCCGGCAGAAACTTCGAAAGAAAGAGCCTGCGTCCATTCCAGTGTCCTTCTGCGGGTCGAAGGATGCTGTTCCCTGGGATCCCCTTTTAGAGTAGCATCAGAGGCTGGATAAAAGCTCAGAAATTCCGCCGCGGTCTTTTCCAGTCCCAGGGAATTTCGGTAGTTTAGATCATGCCGAAGAGATTTCGAGATCGTTTATGTGCCGTGGTGTCCCTTAAAATCCTCGCTAATAAAATTAGCGCGTAGGTTTTCTTTCCCCCCACTAATGACAGTCACTCGGACAATTTATATCGTACAGGGAAAGCTGCAGCACTGAAGGAAAAAAAGAAAAAAAAAAAAAAAAAACCAACCAGGAATAGGAAAAAAACCCCACCACATTAGAAGCAGGAATTGACATCCAAATTTTTACAGACTCCCATATTTGTAATATTATGAGACTCTCCGTTTTAGGAGACACTGGGTTTTGTCGAATTAATAAGATAAATGTTGAAAGCATATTATATGCAGCCTTTAATCCTAATGCAAGGGAAATCGTAATTATGTGGAGAATAAGTGAATTTGAAAGCCAAACATCAGCCCACTCTCTGATTGCAAAGCCCGCTCCGTTCGCCCCTGGAAAACGCTTTGTCTCTCCTTTTGTTTAGTTTAAAGGGTTTCAAATTCTATTTTTAATTATTCTTTTTTTTAATCTGTTTTGTATCTGAAATGACGACGATCAGGGAGGGACCGATAAACACTTTTCCACGCGGTAAACCCCTTATTTCGGCACAGAAATGAGTGCCCGCGTGTCGGTGAATGCGGGAGCCTCGCGTGCACAGGGTGGAAGCCCGTGGCCGTTCCCCGCCCCGGAATGGCTGGGAATGGGCTGGGGGCTCCGGCCGGGGCTGCCCTCTGCCCCGCTCCTGCGGGAACCCGGCTCCGGCGGGGAGCGCGGGGCTGCCGGGTGCAGCTTCTCCTCACGCCGGGCCTCCGCCGGGCGCCGGCAGCGCAGGAGGGCCGCTCCGCGGAGCCGGGCGAGGGCATCCCCACTCGCCTCCGTCCCGTCGAGGAGGTTTTTTTCTGCGTGTCCGATTATCCCTACCTGGCAGGTGCGGGGACAGGGCGGGAAGGCGCCGCCGGGATCCCAGCGCCGGGCGGAGCGGCCGTCGGGCACCTCAGCTCCCCGCCCCGCACCCCCGCCGGGCCGAAGTCGCGGAGCCGCGGCCCCAAACACGCCCGCTGCCCCGGGAGAGGGTCGGTGGGGGGGCGCGCCCCGCATTTCCCACCCCATTGCCCGAAGGTGCCCGGTGGCGGCGGGTCCAGGTGAGGGGCGGGCGGGCCGCGAGCGGGCAGCCCTGAAGGGGTTAACGGGAGGGACGTGGGCTGTCACGCGTCATTGGGCAGATTATGTGCAGCAAACAAAAAGTGTGTGTCTGCGTGCCAGCCCCTCACTGCACCGGGTCCGTCTGCACCGCTCGCCTCCCGCTCCGCCGCCCGCACGGCCCGGTCCGGCATGGAGCGGCGCTGAGAGCCCGAGGCAGCCAGCCCGAAGCCGCCTTTGTGCCACTGTCGGGGCGAGGATTATCCCCACCGTCCCTGGTGAGTACCGGCGGAGGGGCCCCGCCACCCCCCGCCGCCCCGGAGCGGGAACAATGCCGGGGATGGCCGTGCTGCCGGCGGCCCTGCCCGGGCTGCGGAGACCGGCGGGGGAGCCTCCGGGAGCGGCCCCGGCGCCGCCCGGCCCGGACAAAGGGCGGCCGGGGGGAGGCAGCGCCGCGGGGCCGGGGGCGGCCCGGGGAGTCGGGGGGATGCGGCGCCGTGGGGAGCTGTACGGGGCCCGCCGCCGCCGGGGGGAAAGTTCGGCGGGGGCCACTCACTGCCGGTGGTTTCGTTTGCCGAAATCATTCCTTCGGGGAAGGGATGCGTCGGGCAGCGGCGGAACGGGGAGGGCGCCGGGGAGGCGGCCGGAGCGCCATCCCCCCGGTCTCTGTTCCCGGGGAGGGGCCGGGACCCCCGCCGCCGCTCCGGGGGTATGAAGTTCCCGGCGGTGCGGGGACCCGGTCGTACCCCGAAATCGGGGGGGAGCGGCGGCTCGGCGGAGCCGTGCCCGGCGCGAGCGGCGGCAGCCGTCAGCAGGCGCACCGGGAGGAGCACCGGTCTTTTCCCGAGCCAGCCCCAAATGACGGATTTCGATGGCAGATGGGGCGGGGGGAGGCAGCCGTGCGCTAATCTGGTCGGGAAGGGCGAGGGCACCGCAGCCGGGCGCGATGCTCCCTCCCCGGCCTCGGCGCCGCCGGCCCCGCACCCTGCCCGCTGCCCGCGCCCCACCAGCTGCCCGCCGACCGCATCCCTCCCCTCGAAACGCGCGGCAGCCGGGGCTCACCCTGCTCCATAAATAAGCGTGTCGAGGTAAAAATAATTACCTCTGCTTGCTGCTTTTAATTAAAGTCTCGGAGGGAAAGTGCTGGATTATGATAATGAGCAGCCATACGTTCCCCTTGTCGCGCGGAGCGGGAGGTGAGCTGACACGCAATCGGCGACAATGACAAGCCACTGGAACCCACCCGCTCCCCCGGCATAGCCCGCAGCCCGGGCCGGCTCCGGGGGTTACCGGAGAGAGACCCGCCGCTGCTGGGCGCCCGGCGCCTGCTCGGGACAGCACTTGGCCGGTGGGATTCCCGGGTCCCTGCCCGGAGCTGGCTCCGCCGCGATCGCTAAAAAAATTGATCAGCGCGGCAGAGTCCCCGCACCTCGCCTCCGCTCGCAGCTCCTAGCCTGCTTTCAATTTTTTTCCACACCGGATAAACTGCTGGCCTGCCTTTTTTCTTTTATTTTCTTCTTCTTTTTTTTTTTTATTTTAAATTTTTGGAGGTTTTTTGTTAATGTTTTATTTAGCAATTCAAGTCGATTTTATTTTGTTTTCCGGGGCATCCCGGTGTACCGCTGAGCGGGACCCGCTGCGGTAACGGCCCCTCTCTGCCCCTCTCTCCGCCCGCAGGGATGGAGGACGCCGGCGTCCAGCGGGGAATATGGGACGGGGATGCCAAGACGGTCCAGCAGTGCTTGACTGACATTTTTACCAGCGTTTACACCACCTGCGACATCCCAGAAAATGCCATTTTCGGCCCCTGCGTCCTGAGCCACACGTCCCTGTACGACAGCATCGCCTTTATCGCCCTCAAGTCCACCGACAAGCGCACCGTCCCCTACATATTCCGGGTAAGAGCCACTCGTCCCCGGGCCCAGCCGCTCGCCACGTCGGCCGGTGCCCGAGCGCGTCCCCGCCGCGGAGCGCAGCTCGGCCCGGGGAGCCCCCGCCGCCGGGAGGCTGTCCCCGAGGGCAGAGCCGCGCCGCCGCTGCCGCTCCTACTCTTGCCTGGGCCCGTGCTGTCGGTCGGTCGGTCTGTCGGTCCGGTGGATTAACGCGGGGTTTCAGGTGGACACGTCGGCGGCCAACGGCTCGTCGGAGGGGCTGATGTGGCTGCGGCTGGTGCAGTCGGCGCGGGAGCGGGAGGAGCAGAACCTGGAGGCCTACATCAAGAGCGGGCAGCTCTTTTATCGCTCCCTACGCCGCATCGCCAAGGACGAGGAGCTGCTGGTGTGGTACGGGAAGGAGCTCACCGAGCTGCTGCTGCTCGGCCCGGCCCGGGCCCCCGCCCGCACCAACGGTGGGTGCCGCGCGCGGCCGCCCGCGGTCCCGGGCGGGAGGAAGGAGGGGGATCCCCGCCGACGGGGGGAATCGGGAGGCGGCGGTCGGCTTCGGGATCCCCAGCTCCCGATCCCCAAACTCTCGGCGGATAGCCCCCATCGGCGGCCCCGGCTGACGGTGCTCTCTCTCTCGCTCTCTCTCTCTGTCGTGCCCGCCCGACGCAGGCTCGCCGCCGTTCGCCTGCCCTGAGTGCAGCCAGCGCTTCCAGTTCGAACTGCCCTTCGCCGCACACCTCCGGTTCCGCTGCCCCAAGAGGCTGCACGGCCCCGACACCGGCCCCGCCGCCGAGGCCGCCGGCGTCAAGGACGGCGCCGGCAAGGAGCAAGAGCCCGGCAAGTTCGGGAAGCCCGGCGGGCCGCCGCACCACCCCTTCCCCGGGCCCGACGGCGGCCCCGCCGCCAGCACCAAGCCCTCCACGGACTTCCACAACCTGGCGCGGGAGCTGGAGAACTCCCGCGGCGGGCGCGGCGGGTCCCCGGGGCGGCCGGCGCCCCCTGAGGCCGGCCCTGAGGCGGCGGCCGGGAAGGCGAAGCGGCGTTTCCCCGAGGAGGAAGAGCGCGGGCCCGGCGCGGCGCGGGGCCGCTTCCCGGCCGAGCGGCCGGGGCTGCCGGCGGCGCCCAAGGAGGAGCCGGGCTGCGCCCCGCAGCAGCAGTACCGCGCCGCCGGCTCCTACTGCGGGCTCGAGGAGGGCGGACGCCTCTTCGCGCCGCCCAGCCCGGAGACCGGCGAGTCCAAGCGCAGCGCCTTCGTGGAGGTGAAGAAGGCGGCCCGCGGCCCCGAGCCCGACGGCGGCTCCGAAGAGGGCCCAGAGCGCGGCTCCCCGGGCGCGGGCGGCGCGGAGCCGGGGCTGTGCCCCCGCGGCGGTGCGGGGGGCCCGCTGGCCGCCCGCCTGGACGGCGGCAGCCCGGCGCGGGGCAGCGCCTTCAGCACGGTGCCGCAGCTCGGGGCCGGCCCCGGGGGGCCCGGCGGCGGCGGAGCCGAGGAGCGAAAAAGCGCCTTCTCGCAGCCCGCCCGCTCCTTCCCGCACGTTCCGCCGCTGGTGCTGGGTCCCAAGCTGGGCGGGCTGGGCGAGCCCTGCCCTGACGGCGCCGCCGCCCCCGCCCGTCTGTACGCCGCCGAGGCGCTGGCCGCCAAGCTGCCGGGCGGCGGGGAGGCGGCGGGCGGCGGCGGCGGCGGCGGCGGGGGGCTGCCCAAGCAGAGCCCCTTCCTCTACACCACGGCCTTCTGGCCCAAGAGCTCGGCGGCGGCGGCGGTGGCGGCGGCGGCGGCGGGGCCGCTGCAGCTGCAGCTGCCGTCGGCGCTGACGCTGCTGCCGCCGTCGTTCACCTCGCTGTGCCTGCCGGCTCAAAACTGGTGCGCCAAGTGCAACGCGTCCTTCCGCATGACCTCGGACCTGGTCTACCACATGCGCTCCCACCACAAGAAGGAATACGCGCTGGAGCCCCTCGTCAAGCGCCGCCGCGAGGAGAAACTCAAGTGCCCCATCTGCAACGAGTCCTTCCGCGAGCGCCATCACCTCTCCCGCCACATGACCTCCCACAACTAGCGCGGACAACCCTCCGGCCCCGGGAACCCGCCCGGGACCCCCGCCCGGGGGACCCCCGCCCCGCCCGCCGCTCCCACCCATCCCCTTCGATGCACGCGTTTCCACTGTCCGGGGAGGGGCGGGGAGGGCGGGGGAGAGGAGAAGGTGAAGAAGAAGGAAAAAGAGAAGGTAAAAGTTAAAAAAAAAAATAATAAAATAAAAAGAGAAAACAGAAAAGAGAAAAGAGAAGCACCGGGAAAAAGGAAAAAAAAAATCAAATGACTTTAAAAATACATTTTTTAAAATGTCATATATTGCAACATATTGATGCATTTGTCATACGTTTCTACTTAAATTATTAAGCACTTATGGTTTAGATGTAATAATAATTCTATGTCAGGGTAAATTTTTATTTTGGATATGAAGCTAAGGGCGAGGGGGGCGCGGCGGGGCCGGCGGGCGGCGGGCCGGGGTCCTGCATGCACCGGGCGCTCCCCCCGCCCGGCCCCGCCGCCCGCGCCCCTTCCCCCCGAGTGTCACTGGTGCCCGTGGAATGGAGTCTCGGTAGTTCCGTGTTACCTTCCCTTTCCCATTTGGGTTTGTTTTGGTTTTTTTTTTCCTCGCCCCTCTGGAAAAAAAGATTTATTAAACTTTATAGTTTATCCGGGTATGTTGGATGCTTTGACAATAAATGACTTTATTTTCTTCAAAGCACCTGGACGTTAATCGATGCGGGGGAATGGGCGGTGACGAGGGGGTGGCCCCCCGGCTGCGGGGTGTCAACGGGGCCCCCAGCCACACCGGGCCGCGGGGAAGGGCAGAGAACCCCGACCACGCCGCCTCTTCTCTCCACTCTCCTTCCCTGCTCGCCTGCCTTCCTTCGGCCCCTGTCCGTCCTTCCTCTGTGCATCTTTGCTTTTGTCCGGCATTTTATTCAGCCTTTCTCTCTTTCTTTCATCTTGTCTTTCCCTTCCTTTCCTCTTCCCTTCGTGTTTTGGGTTGTCTTTAATTTCTTTCTTTTTGCTTCTCTTTTCCTTTTTGCATGTCTTTCTTTTTTCTTTCTGTTTTTCTGTATTTTCGTATTTTCCCACCTCACCTCTTCCAGGACCCTGTGTTGCCTCCCACTCTTGCCAGGGCTATTGGTGGTCCCCGGCTTGCAGGGTGGGCACAGCCACAGAGGTTGCCCGAAAGTTGCCCGGGGTGACAGGAGCCAGGGGAGCCCCCAGCCCGCGGTGTCTTAGGGTAGGGAGTGCTGACGGGGCCGGGGGGAAGGGGGGAGGGTCCCCTCTGTCCTGCTGCATTACCGGGATGATGGCATCGCAGCCGGGGACACACGGGAGGACCAGAAGAAGGGGGATGGGATACTCCCGGGCATGGGTGCACAGCCCGGTCCGAAGGGCACCATCTGCAGCGGGTGCATTGTCAGACCCGCGTGCTTTGGGGGGCACGGGAGGGCCCTGGGGGACGCAGCAGCTCGGGGATGTGCAGGAAACCCATTTCCACATACAGGCTGCCATCACCCTGGCACCGAGGCTGTGCGTGGCTCAGCAGGTCACTGGCAGGGAAAATATCCCAAAGCCGGAGCCGTGCAAGGCCGGAGCCCGCGGCAGAGCGTGAGAGCCCCACAGTGCCATGTAAATGGGGTCCGGGTGCCACCGGCGTCTGCTGCCATGGGGTTTGGGGGTTGCACGGAGTACCTGGACCTGCTGCAAAGCCTTTACAGTTCCTGGGGAAGTGCATGCAGCTCCAGGTAGGAGAGCCTAGGAAAGCCCTTGCCACGGACAGTCCAGCTTCCCGCTGATGCTGCTCACCTCTCAGCGCACTGACCCCGGCACGGTACCAGTAACCCCTAGCTACGCCGGGAGCCGAAGCGGTCCCGCGGCTGTCGTTCCCTCCTCAGGTATACGCATGGCTCCACCTGCTGCCGTTAATTGCGGGGGCGAGACACTGATTATCCCGTGAATTTTCCTTAAAAGCGGTGCCACCCCTGCCCGTCCCTTTTTTGGGGGTTCCCCGGGATGCTGCGCCGGGGCTCCGGGGGATGCGGGCGGGCTGCGGGGATGCCGGGGGCGGCAGAGGCGGGTGGGCACCGCCATCTAGTGGGGCCGCCGCGGGGCTAACGGGAATGCTCGGGGCCCCGGCGGGCTCCTTCCCCGGAGATCATGCTCCGGACTCCTCTCCCGCGACAGCTTCGCTTCTCCAGCAGCCCCGGGACGTCTTTGGCGCTGCCTCCCTCCTGCACCCAGGGAGGTTCATAGAGGCGGTGTTAATTATGCTCTCCCTGACTCCCTGCGCTTATCCTGGATCCTGGTGCTGCTGGAGGGATGGTGCTTCCCCTGCACGAAGGAGCACTCGGGAACCCAGCACACACCTACAGGTATCAGAATCTCTTCCATCTACTCCAAATATTTTATGGCCTTTCACCGCCCTGTAGTGTGCTGTGCCCCTGCCCTGCCCTGGCAGCATCCTGCAGCATCTTGCTTTCTATGTGTTCCTTGTGACCCTCTCAGAAGGCGCGGTGTTAAGCTCCAGGACTTTTCCAATTGGGTTTGGACAGCCTACAGTCAGCCCCCTTAAAAACACTGTTAGGCAGGGCACGTGTGGTGCAGCGGGTGCCTGCGTTGTTACTGCAACAAAAAGCTCACACCATTTCTCTATGGAAGTACAAAAATCTACGGACTAGTGAGCAGGAAATTTAATCCAAGATTTTGCTTTGGTGAAATCGGATATCAAACTCCGAAGTGATAAATCAAACCCGAGCTAAAGCTTCTTGTACAAGCAGAACATGCCATAATAAAGGCAGGCAGTGCCCATGATCCTGTACAGTTGGGTGTTGTATGGAGGGGGCTCAAGAGCTCCCTTTGGGCCATTTGGGCTCGGAGCTTGGCCACAGCAGGTCCCTCACTCCCCAGAGCTCTCCTCAGGTCAGCCTGAGTACCACTGCCACACACTGCTCCTTTGTCAATGTTGCTGCTGCTGCATGGGAAACAGGAAGAGAATCTCCCTCTTTTTTTTCCTCCTTTTTTTTTTTGTTAAATGTCTTTCCCTGTCAGTGGTTGATGCTGTGCTGTGTCTCTGCACGGCGCAGAAGCTGGCTGGGCTGTGGCACCAGCTGGCTTTCCCTGGTGCAGGGTCTTCATCAGGGCATCACAGCCCAGAAAATTCAGCGCCGGGGCATGGCATAGGCATTTCTTTGGGACAGAACTGCCCCTGTAAGCCTGTGCCAGAGCCCACAGATGTATCTGTCTCCAAAACCCACCCACATCTTCAATGTGCTGCAGAGGAGCAGTAAGTGGGAGCTGGAAATAAGAACAAGCAGCCTTCAGATTTGGGGAGCCCCTTCCCTGCACCCTGCAGCACTTAAGGTAAGACTGCTCCATCTGACCTGTAGCCAGGCCACACTGCAAATAACAACAATAATAATAATTCCAGCAAATCCTGGTATTAATGTTGTTCCTGGGGACCAGAAGGCAGCTTTGAACCCACAGAGGTTTCTGTTTGAAAGCGCAGTAGTCGGGCAGCCACGGGCAGCAGACCCTACCGCCTGTGCACCTTTGGGCTGGAGCTGGGAGCAGCTGCCTGCCTCAGGGCCTGATCCCAGCAGGTTTGGGAATGGATTAGCATCGGGCAGTTGGACACAGGCAACTGAACTCCCCATCAGCGTGGGCACAGGCTGTACAGAGCTGCTTTCACATGGACTCCTTTCCCTAGGTCTGGAGAGAGGTGTACAAACAAAGCTTTCACTATGCAACCTCTGAGCATCCTCACAGTTGGGATGCGGAGCGCATCCCAAAATCTTTGTGTTGAGTTTTCTGCTGCGCATGAAGATGCCGAGCAGCGTGCTGGACAGATGGAGATCTGCTGCCCGGCCGCTGGCACTGTTTGCTGCCATTGTTGCGAGGAGACTGAGCTCCTCTTTGTACGGTGTCTATCTCTAGATAACCTTTAATTGGTTAAAATTGGAAAATCAGCTCTTAGGATTTCATTGCAATACCCAGCTCTTGAAAATGCATTGTTCAGCTGTGGATGTCTAGGGAAGGCTGAACTAGTTCCCTCATTTTGAAAAATCATGTGAGCTGTACAGTATTTCTTCCCTACTTTCCCTGCTGCTAAAGTCTGCTTTGGAATGGGGAAAGACCTGACCCAGTACAGAACGTGTTGATGGTGGGTTTAAAACAAATACACACAAAAAGCAAAACGCATGGGGGAAGTTTCTGTTAGATACAGTGCTGTCCTGCAGAATGCTGGAAAACGCCTGGCGTGCTCTGAGCTTTATTTGAAGAGATACTGCTTTTCACTTGTTAGAATTTGTATTATTTCCTTATCTAGGCTTGTGAGGTGGCTTCCGAGTGATCTTGGTGACATTCATGCCCACAAGGGCATGTTACCCCCTTGCACCTGTGCTCCCCACAGCACCTGGGTAATCATCTTAATTGAATTAACCTGTCTCAATGCCCGTCCTCCTGCTAACACATTTGGCTCTGCCGAGCTCCTCAAGCAGCCACCGTTTTCACTGTTTCCAGGAGTGGGGATATCTCCAGAGGGACTTGCAGGGTGACCTGGGGACCAGGCACCTCCACTCAACTGTGGTGAGTCTCCTTTAGGCACATCCTCCTCGCAAAGGGTTTTTTTGCAGGCTCCGCTGGCCGGTCCCGTGTCTCCTCACGCTTTGCCTTGCATATTTTTAAGTGGCAATTAAATAGCACCAGGCTGACATTGGGAGGGGGGAGCACTCCTGCCGTGCAACTCACAGGCCTGGTGCGCTGCAGCAGATCAAACAGGCTCAGAAGAGTCCTTCTCATCTTCAAATGGGGAATTTTACACTTGAAACCCAGCTTATCCTCTGCATTTGCTGAGTTTTCTCTGTAACCGAGCCCTGAATAATTTAAATGACATAACATCAGCACTAGGTTTCCAAAGCTGCTAGTGTGTGTTTGTGAGTGTTGCTACTGCCAAAGGCAATTACACACAATTGCTCCGGGAAGTTCACTATTACATCTACTTATTTATTTAGATTTAAACCTTGCGTTCAGTTTGTTTTTATGTTGGGATTTTTTTGGAGTTGTGCTGCAGGAGTGCCTGGAGTACTTAAAATCGGCATGTTGTGCTGGCGAACAGGTCCAAATGGAAAGCACCCAAAACCATACAGGTCATGCCCAAAGCACTGCTTGTGAGTTCTAAGAGTTTCATGGTGAAGATGAAAACACGCCACGTGCCACAGGGACTTGTGTCAGTTGTTTTTCCGCAGTGAAGGTGGTTGGGCCTTGCTCTGGTGGGGAAAAGGGAGTCCCCAGACAAAGAGGATGGTATCCTGCGGTTGTCCCACTTCACAACAGAGAAAAGAGGAGTACTGGGAATGATACTCTGCTGCCTCACTGTGCCCCCCAGAAAGGGTTGGGAACGTGCGCTGCAGTGGGGTTGCCTCCCAAAAGCACCTTTTGGGGACCAGCCTGGGCAAGCTCACCTGGCTGGTGTTGCCTCTTTGATGGCCACATCCCACAGGAGTTTGGATTTTCTGGGAATTTGTCACTGGAGGGGAAAAACAGACGTGTGAGTGAGCAGAGGATGCCTGGCAGCCGGGGGGCACCAGAACCTCTGTTGGAAACTCCGAGGGTGGACAATGGGGTCTAAATTAGGGAGGCTGGACTTGCTGGTGAGCGCCTCACACAGAAGCCTTTTTAATGGTGGATATCCCCGCCCAGAGCGTGCAGGTGCCTCCTTTCTGCTCCTGGGCTGCTGCTGTGCCCAGTCACCCCCGGGATGGTAAGTGTAAACAGTTGACCTTAACTATCAGTGGCAGAAGTGGTTTGTGGTCTGCTGACCCAGACGGAGAACAGGGATTTTGCTGCCATGGTCCTGTACCAGCTGCAGCCTTTACACCAAGATGCCCAAGAGGAAATCCTCCTGGAGCAAGGTGGCCATGCCTTCCTCAGCTGTGCTGACACAGAAAGTCTTGTGCAAACAGCATTCGAGAGGTTAAGAAGTCCTGCAGATCCTCATCCTCCTCATGGATCCGGATTCGGAATTAGCATGTGTGTGTAATTCAAGAGGAGGTGGGTAAGTGGAAGTCCTGGATTTTGCCAGACTAACCACTACAGCTGGGAGAAGTAAACAAGATTTGAGTGCCCTGACCTTCCTTCAGGTATGTGCATCTATATATAGGGCTGTCTATGTATACATGGCTATATATAACACGTGTGCATATAGCTCTGTGGATATATATATGTGCTGGGAAATGGTTTGAAATTGCAGCAATGCTGTGAGATCATCTGCTCACACTAGGCTGTGCCAGGTGTCAACCAGGCTGGATACAGCTCCTTAAGTGCGTGTCCCTCTCTGTGCCCCTGACCTTCAGCTTCCTTGGCAGGCGAAGGTCACCCTCCGACGTGCCACCCGCTCTGCCTCCTTCCTGCCGAACCTGATCCCTGGGCGCGTGGCCTGGATGAGCCTGCCAGCCAGAAGCACCCCTGGGGATGGCTGAGGGGCTGTTCCTAGGTGGGGTTTAGGGGCAGACACCGGTTGGCAGGAGTACTGAGGGCACAGAGGGGTGGAGCTGGGGCTCCAGACGGGGCAGGGCGTGTTTGGCCCGCGTTGGCTTTTGCAGAGGTGAGGTTTTCCCAGTGGTTTTGAGGGCCGGGAATGGCCCTCGGAGCGGAGAAAAGCATAATCCATGCAGAGTTGTGCCAGGGCGATGGATGGGCTGTTGCTGCGGCGTCTCCTCTTGCGCCGCGGTGCTGTGTGGTTGTTGTCTTTGTAATCGGGAAGGAATACAACCACTGGTGCTGGGGGGCGACCTGGCCAGTGTGCGGGTCACCCTGACAGTGGCGGGAGGCTGGGGCCGTGTACCCCCTGCCAAGGAACCAAGGAGGGTGTTGTGAACCGACAAGAGCCACCACTTTCCTGCAGGCCGTGAGATGCTGTTGGGGGTTCGTGATGGGGGACCCCCCCCCGCCCCGTTATCCCAAGGGCTCCTCTGAGGGTCGAGCATGGCCCCGCGAGTGACGGAGAGCGGCTTTGCGTTTCGGGGGGTTGCCCCGAGCTCCCTGCCCGAGGCTGGACTGGGCGTGCAGCTGCTGTGTCACCCCCCGAACCCCAGGCGGGGGGCTGCAACCCGAGCCTGTCCCCAGAGTCCCGCAGCTCCGTGGCCTCGTCCCGGCGAGGAGGACAAGTTAATTCCCAGATAGATGCTCCCCGAGTCCCGCATCTGCCGCGGGCACGGGGGATTGGGGGGGGGGGGGGGGGTGGGGAGCGGGGGGCGTGGGCCCGGGCACAGGTGCGGGGCCGCCGCCCGGTTATAAATAGCGGGGAGGGGCGGCCCGGCTCCCCCCCGTGCTCGATCCCCCCCTCCAGGGCTCGGAGCGGAGCGGGATGCGGCGCTCTCCCTCCCTCCTCCCGCCCGCCGGCAGCATGAGCCCGTCCTTCCTCCTCCTCCTACTCCTCCTCGCCCTGCCTGCCCGCGCCCGGCGAGAGCAGGTGCCCGGCGGGGCGCAGCGGGGCCGCAACGCCCCCGCGTCTTCCTCCTCCTCTTCCTCCTCCCCGGCGGCGGCGGGGCCGAGCCGCTTCCCGCGGAGCCGCCCGGATCGGCGGCGGGGCCGGCTGTACTGCCGGGTGGGCATCGGCTTCCACCTCCAGCTGCACCCCGACGGCCGCGTGGACGGCGCCCACGACGCGAGTCCGCTCAGTGAGTGGGGAACGGGAGGTCTGGGGGGCTGCCGTGCCCGGGCCGGGATAGTGGGGCTGAGCATCCCTATCCTTGCAGTCTTCCCGCTCCCGCGGGGGGTGACAGAGCCCCTCGCTCCTGTCGCCCTTGCCTGGGGTGAGCTGTGGCCCTGGCGGGCCCAGGAAGGGGAATTTGGGGTGCCGGGAGGGCTGTGTTCTGCGGGCTCCGTGAGAGCTGCCTGTCTTCCTATGGGAAGTACCACCTGGGGGTTCGCCCGGCCCGAGGAAGTGAGTCCGTGGGGAAGGTGTGGGAGCATGAGGTCTGCACTCCCACCACAGCCCCTTGCCAGGCACCGGGGGGAGAAGATGCTGCCCCTTTTCGGTCCTTTCCCTGTGGAACTTTTCCATCCCTCTCTCTGCATTCTCATTCTCCCAGCACAGTGATAGGATATATTCAGTTTAAAAATAGGACTGAGGCTGACGTTCCCCTGAGAGAAAGCTGTGCTAACTCATGGCTTATCCTCTGGTCGGAGTTGCCATGATATCCTGCTAGAGGGAATGAAATGGCAGGTGGGGATGAAAAATCGCTTCAAGAGCCCAAGGGCTCGGGCCCGAGGTGACCCTGGCAGCGTGCGTGGCTCAGCTGTTGGGAACGCTCACGGAGCAGCCGCCACATCTGCCCAGGACCGAAGAATTTGGGCCCTAGACTGTGCCGTGGCCCCACGAGGCAGAACAACCCCTGGGCAGAAGTGCTGGGAGCCCGGGAGCTCTGCTTGGGGCTTCATGGGCACGGCAGGCACATGGCCTGGAGAGGTTTAGAGGATGGATAGGAAAACGGGGCACCCACGCCATGGCTGTTTTGGGAGACATGAGTTTGGAAGGGCTGGCAGAGGTTTGGTGCTACAGCTGTCTTGCAGAGACCTGAATTATGTGCAGTTCCTTCCTCCTTAACCTGAGTTTTCCCCCCCACCCCGGAAAGGCCACGGTGACACCAGCTCCGCAGATCGGAGCAGAGCCAGCCCTGGCTGGGCACTTGTGCTGGTGGGGAGGGCGCTGTGCCGGAGTGCTGCGGTGAGGAGGCCCTCAGGAGGAAGAAGTTGGCTTTTGGCAGGGAAATCCCAAGTTTGGCTCCTGGGAAACAGGGCTTGACCTCGGGCAACCCCAATAAACAGGAGTATGTCTGCCACGGCTGCAGGGCCACACTGCAAAAGGCAGGAGGGTTTGGGGTGCCCTTGAGGACAGACACGTGTTTGACAAGGTACTTGCCTTGCTGCAGTGGGGCCGCAGAGCCTCATGGCTTGTGGCCTGGGGCACATGGGGCGAGGGGCGTGGCAGCCCATCAGCCCCCCAAGGTGTCCCCCAGGCCCTTGGTGCTGGGACTTGGGTGCCTCAGGGAGATGCACTTCCTCCTTAAAATAAACATGGGAAGTGGTGATCCGATACCCAGCCTTGGGGGATTTAACGTGGCTTCGTGTTTGCTCCTGGCATGTTAATCCCACGGCCCTTTAGGGGCCAGGCGAGATGCTCTGCGGGCTCCTTCCTCTTGGGCCAGGGCACATGGTACTGCCCCCCAGCTTGCAGGGTTTGGGGGGATGCCTGGCCCTCTGTCCGAGTCTCCCCACACCACCTGGGGAGGTGATGTGTCGGTGCTGTTTCTGAGGGATGCTCGGAGGTTGCAGCTCTTGCGTCAGATGAGTTGCAGATCACACGTGCCCCTTCAGGGGCCGGAACCCCCATCGTGCTCAGAAAACTCCCATTTTTTTCCATGGCTGGGCTGTGCAGTGTCCCATTCCCCAAGTCCTGCTGAGAGGAGGGGGTCTGAGGGAGCAGCATTGGTACCTCTAGTCCCAGCTAGGTTGTGTGACACTGACTTCCCGAGTTCGGTGTCTGCGGGACGAGGATGGGCGACTCTGATCCCAGCAGGCTGGTGTGGGTACAGGGGGCTTTTCCCACCCTTGGGAGGGATTTCCCCAGGAGTTAACTTGTTCTGCTACAGCCAAGCCAGGAATTGTGCCCCGAAATGGAACTTTAAAAAAAAAAAAACAAAAACAAGTCCCAGCCACCACCCTCGATCTGTCCCAGAGTGGATGGAGGGTCGCTCTGTGGGGCAGAGGGATGGAGCAGGAGCTGGGTGGAGCCAGGCAGCTGAGGAGCAGGGACATGGGAGAGGAAATGCAAACCTGTCAGACTGAGTCATATTTATTTTTTCTTTGTCACACCGATGTGAAAAGAACTGTGATTTATTCTGGGATTTCTGTCATCCTAGGTATTTTGGAAATATTTGCTGTGTCTCAGGGGATTGTAGGAATACGAGGAGTTTTCAGCAACAAATTTTTAGCGATGTCAAAAAAAGGAAAACTCCATGCAAGTGTAAGTAAACCCCCCCTTATCAGTACGTGTTGTTTATTAAAGGCTTTGTGACACCTCCACAAGTCGGCACAGCAACAGTCCCAGGCAGGGCCCTGGCGTGACGACCCCCTCGGGCTGCCGGAATGACTCCGTGCTGGGCAGCACCGGCGCCATGCAGACAGATAGGGGACAGGTGGAGCTGGAGCTCCCCAAGCCCACCTTCCTACTTAGTGCATTTAACCGTGCAAAGTGGGCCTTTTTGTGTGCAGTTGGGTATTTGCATCAGCAGAGCCTGTACTTTGAGCACGGCTGGGTTATTTTTAGCACCTTCTGCAGCAGATCGCGCAGAAGGATTTAGCCAAATGTCTCCCGGCGAGCGGCACGCACGGCGCCGGCAGCCCTGGGGCTCGGGCCGGCTTTGCCCTTGGAGACAGAGAACCCTGGAGAGGGCTCGGGCAGGTGAGGTCCAGACTGTGCAGGTGTGCTGCAGCTAGAGTGGGAAAACCCTGGTAACTTTTCTCTGCAGGATGTTCTCCTGAAGGCTGAGGTTTCCTGCAGGTCTCATTATGCTTTTTCCAGCTTTCTGTGTTGAATGAATCCACACGTCGATTTCGCTGCTTGTTTCAACCTCAGGATGTTGCTTCCCTGTTCCTTGTTGCCAGTTCCAGAGATCATTCAAACGATCACAGTGAACTCCTGTGCTTACACGAAAAGCAGTGCCTTTGAAAGGCGTGTATACATGCACCACCCCAAGAAGGGCATTTTTAAGGCAGCATCTCCTCTCTGAGGGTGGTTCTCAGAGAGCCCGGTCAGGGCTGACGGCTGGGGAAAGAGAAAAGCTGGTTGCCCACCCTGCAGTTCCGAGACAAACCTCCCAGTCCCAGAGCGGATGTCACGGATGTGCTTGCACAGCCAGACACCACAGACCACTTCCAGCGAGATTTATGAACTCACCTCTCTGTCCCTTAAGTCCTTTTGGAGTGCTGCTCCTGAAACCTACTGATGCTTAAAGGGTGAGCACATGGTTCCTTCTTTGAAGAAATAAAGTAGGAGCATGAATGGTGTCTAGGGGAAAAAGGGAATGGTTTCATGGAGGAAAACCCTTGCCAGGTGAGGCAAGGGGCAGAGCAGGAGGAGAGGGAAAGGATGGAGAGGAGAGGGAAGCAGGCAGAGAGAGATTCCCGGACCCACCAGGGCCTTCCCTTCTGGCATACAATGGGCCTCTTATCTGAGCTGAAGCCTTGATTTATGCCCTGGCACAGGCAGAAATTAAATCAAGCCTCATTGGTGCATGGTTAATTGTTGACACACAAAGGGCAGGGCCAGAGAGGGACTTCAGTCAGGAGGGTCAGGGCAGGGGTGAGGACACACGATGCCCCGCTCGGGTGAAAGCCGCAAATTTGTAGAAACTTGACCCAAATGCCTAAAGACTGCTGAACTAAACAATGCCAATAATGCAAACCCAGCATCTGTTGTTCTTTCCTGTGCTGGCAGGATTGAAGTTATTTCATGGCCTAATGAGTTCTGAGCAGTACAAAGCACGTCCTGTGCCCGTCACTCAGGGCAGTGCTTTGATATGGGAGGCAGGCCGAGAACTTTGCGCCGAACCACAGACAAGCCATTCCTGCAGGAATTTGGGCTTCTTCGAAACTCACTGTCAGGCTCAGCTCCATCCCAGCTTGGTGTTTTACAGACTCTCGTCTCCTCTTTCTCTTCTTTTTTTTTAATGCCAGCTTAATTAAATTACTGAGTGGTTCATTTTTAGAGGCACCAGCTTCAGAAAATGACAGTTATCGCAGCAATTATCAGTTGTGTGCACAGATGGCTTTTTCCTCGTTGATAAATCCTCGCTCTCCTGTTTGTCCATTTTTAGCACGGAGCGGGTGGGAGGGTTCTGTGCCTGTCCAGCATGGACCCCAGGGGACAGATTTGCCCAGGTAATTCTCCTTTTCCAGGAGTCGCCACAAAGCCGCATTCCTGGCTGGAGCAAGTCTCTGCTCAACTGGATTTTGAAATTTAATTGACTTCAGGACTGCTCTTGATGATTGTCTCTGGAGCTCTGCAGTGCAAATCCAATGCCAGACATGTGCTGTGGCTGCACTGCCGGCCCCATGCAGGAAAAAACAGCTTTTCCTGAATGGAGCGGTGCAGGGATGAGCCGAGAGGCCGGGACGTGGGGAAGTCTGACAGGATCATGGTGAAGCAGCTGTTGATCCACTTCCCAGGCTAGGGCGAGGGCTTCCCTCCGCACATGGGATGTCCTGCCCGAGCACTGCCATGCGCACTGGGGCTTTGGGGAGCACCAAGAGTCAGCAAAGCCTTGCTGGGGAAGGTGAAGGCCTGTGCATGGGGGAAACAGCAGGGAGGGTGTATGAAAGACAGGGAGAGCAAAAATGGGTCATGGAGCTGATGTCCCGTGGAAGCGGTGAGCTAAAGAAGACCTAATTCCAAGTGCTATGAGGCGAAATGTGCACAGCAGGTTGAGGGCTCTGTCACTTGTGCTATAAGGCTCCACTTCTTTGGTTAAATTAGGGCTTTCAGACACTTTCCTTGTGGTTACAAAGCCCCCCTGGGATTTGGGTCTTGTACTCTGTCTCTGCTCAGCATCTCCTCCATGTCAGTGGTTTGAGTTAGGGTTACTGGTTTGGAGGTATCACTGTGGAACTGAGCTGGGGAAGCTTTTAGGGCACCTGATAACTGTGCTTGCCATCAGGTTAAAGTATGGCAGAGGATTCTGGAGGGGCTGCTGGAAGCTGTAGCTGGGGATCCCAGGGCTGTGGGCACACAGGAGAAGTGCTAGGCTCTGCTGTTTTGTTTTGGAATGCTTTCTTTGGAGGGAAGGGAAGTGCACTGCTGGGAGAGCCCAAGCCTTTTTATTCCCAAGAAAGCCCAAAACTGGGTGGTAAGCAGCTACTGAAGTATCTGCATTGGGGGTTTTCCAAACTGTCAGGTGCCTGGCACCCTCAGTGTTGGTGCCCCGTGTTTCCATGCACTCCTTAGGGCCTGGTTTTGGGAGACAGGCAAACCAGTAAGCATTGGGGGTGGGGGACAGATACCACCTGCCCTTTGCTAATGGTGTCCCCTCTGTCCCCGCAGGCCCGGTTCACGGTGGACTGCCATTTCCGGGAGCGCTTCCAGGAGAACAGCTACAACACCTACGCCTCGGCCGTGCACCGCAGCCCTCGCTCGGGGCGCCAGTGGTACGTGGCCCTCAACAAGCGGGGCAAAGCCAAGCGGGGCTGCAGCCCCCGTGCCCGGCCCCAGCACGTCTCCACGCACTTCCTGCCCCGCTTCTGGCAGCCGCAGCCCCCGGAGCTCGCCTTCACCGTCGCTCTCCCTGAGAAGAAGCCCCCGCCGCCGAAGCCCAAGGTCGCCCCATCCCCGCCTCGGAAGAACCCCGGCCCTGTCAAGTACCGGCTGAAGTTCCGCTTCGGGTAGTGCCGCGGTGGGGATGGTGGCGCTGGAGAGACTGGGCACTGGGGAGCTTTTGGGGGTGACCCCACGGGAGGCCCGTGTCACCCTCTGCAGATGGACACAGGGAAGCTCCCAGGTGGCCGTGCCACCTCGAAAGGCTCGAGGACTTCTCTTCACCGCACAAGCTGGGCGGCGTCCCCAGAGGCGTGTGCTGGGATGGCGCAGCTCGGGCTTGCCAAAGAGAATTCCCGTGGTGCCCTGAAAGCACTGGATGGACCTCGGGTTAGCGTTCTGTTGTTGGAAGAAGTAGAAAGGTACCTCTATAGCGAACATATTTTCTTACCTTATTTTCACTAGTGACTCCTTTGACAATCATTTTCATGCGAGAGAGATGTTCAGAGCCAAGTGGTTTTGTTTGTTTTTCTTGCATCTCCTTCTTGCTGCACTTTTTCCTCCGACCATACCTCAGGCACCGTGTATCCAGGTCTGTCCCTTCCCTTTCTCTTAGAAACCAGCTCTTCCCTTCCACAACAAAACAGTGAGACCAAGCCCTCCAAATTCAGTCGCCTTATCTGTGCTGCAAGGTGGTCTTCAAACTCTCTGTTGGCAATAATAGATGTGTGTGTGTATTTTGTAAGGGTTGCAGGCTTGGGGAGGGTGGCTGTTTGCAGCCCACTCCTGGTGGTCTCTCCCCTTCTTCCCTGGACAGCTGGAGGAGCGAGTCTCTTCCTGTCCATCCAAGTATGGATTCGATGCCTGCTTTAAAATACCTCTGCCCTGGTGCCGGGGCGTTCCTGCTCCCTGGAGGAGTCCTTCCCCACCCCGGCTCCCTGGGGACAGGGATGCCTGTGGCCCCCAGGTGCCCACCAGTTTCGTCCTACACTTTTTGCTGCTGATTTATTTTATCACTCTCAATACATTTGCAGAGGCAGGGAGCAAGGTTTTTATTTTACAGTGCGTGTGGTGATGTGGCAATAAATGCTGTTATATCTGCTTGTCCCTTTGGGAGTGTTTCTCCCATCCAGGTTGCCTGACGGCCCTGTTGTTGAATTGTTTTTCTGTCGTGGTGTGGTCTGTGAAGTAGTGGTGCACATGGAGTTTGTAATCGGTGTTTAGCAGTGTTGCTGTACATACAGGCACTGGTAGCATTGAACCTCACCAGTGAAGCCTTAATTAGGAGCCCAGATGGACTCAGGTTGGCAGAACCCCTCGGGACCTGAGCCCTACCAGCGTCCGGCAGCAATAATGACCTTCATCTCCTGATTGTGGTACAAATGGCTGTTTCCATTGGAATCGTGGTTCTTTGCCTTCGTCATCCTTCTGGCAGCCCCTGGCTGGACATGTATGCTCCATGTACAGGGATGGATGGGGATGCTGGAATAAAATAGTTGTGTTTCATTTTATAACCTGATTGTGTGATCTCTTGCCTTCTCTGTGCCTTCTTTTCTTCCCCCGAAGGAAAAAAATAAGTGCTGCAAACTTGGCTGCTCTGTGTGTTTCTGTCACGTTGGGGTTGGCTGGCGCAGTGCTGGTGATGGGGTGGAGCGCAGCGGAAGGGGTGCGTGTGCTCCCTTTGCCGCGCTCCCCAAACTGTGCCCCGGGATGTCCCCTGCGATGGCTCCTCTGCGGCAGCTGTTTGGACCTGGGTCACAGCGGGGTCAGGTGAACAGGTGTGTCCTGCGCACCCCGTCACTGCCAGCCGGACTGTCTGACTGGGCACGGACAAAATCCAGGTGCTGCCAGTGAGGCACAAGTAAACGTAATCAGTGAGTGCTCAGTTCATCTCAGTGAACTGATGGAATCAGAACCTTTGCAGGTGCTGCCCCAGCCCAGGCAGGTGTGTGGAGATCCCAGGCCAGGTAAGGGAGGAGTGAAAGTGCTGGTCTTGCTGCCACTGCATCCTCTCAGAGGAATAATTTTGGCTTTGGTTTAATTTTTTTTTACAGAAAACTCTTATGGAAAAAAAAGCTGATGTTTTGTGATTGCAGTAACAATTAAAACACAGTCATGCTATTGCAACGAGAATGTCTGGGCCAGGGAGCGAGCAGCCCCAGCAGGGACAGCAGGGTTGGGGAATCCAACAGACACTCCCTGTTCCCTTCAGACACCCTTCTTTAAGGGAATTTACTGGGTTTGCTTAGCAGGAGGGGACTAAAGTCCTGAGAAGATGGTAAATATTTCTTTTAAATCTAAAATTTTAATTAATTTTTTCCGGGGTGTTTTTTCTGTTTTTCTTTTCAACCACCTCAGAGGTACTGCTGCAGTGCTGGGGAGAACAACCTGAAAATCAAAGAAGCTAAGGCGGATTCCCAAATTTCTTTCCAGACAATTGCCATCTTCAGAGCAGGCACAAATCCACGTGAAGCTGAGGAAAGGGATGTGGGGAGCACAGCAGGGTGCAGCGAGCTGGCACTGTCCCCCAGCTCCCTGTTTTTGGAGACGTTCGTTGACATTCTGGAAGGAAAAAAGCCTTCCCACCCTTTTTCACCGTACAGTCACTCCTGCCAGGGGCGCATGTCTTGTTCCAGATCCCCCAAAAGGATTTGTGTGTGTCCTGCACTCCCGAATGCATCACTTGGAAGGAACATCCAGGAGAGAGAGAAAGAGGATTTTGGATGAAGCTGGTGAGCTCGGGCAGGTGAGAAAAGAAAAATGAACAAATGTAAGAGCTGAACGGTCCCGTACGGTGCCTCAGGGGTCTCCGGGAGAGCTGGGGTGGGGCTGTGACGAGGGCAGGGTGTGCGCAGCCCCACAAATCCCACCCCCGAAGGGAACCCCAAAGTTCCGCCCCCCCCCGTCGCGCGCTCCCACAGCCCCCCCCGGGTGGGGAGGACAGGCCCGGCCGTACCCGCAAGTGAGCGTGGCTCCGGTGGGACGGCTCCGGGGGGCTGCCGCGGTGGGTTGGGGCTCGGCTCCCGGGCGTGGCCGGGCTCGCTGAGCAGCGCTCGGTGCCCGTTCCGTGCGGGGGCTCGTCGGTATCTCCCCCCTTCCTTGGGGGACGATCAGCCTGGCGGCTCCGCCTGTCCGCGGGAGGGAGGAGACGCAGACCTTGAGACCCCCGAGCAGGCTGGAATCCGTCGGCGGCGGGTGGCCGCGGAGCACTGGGGCGGGCACGGCCGTGCCGGGTGTTTCTGGGTCGGCACGAGAAGCGCCGCCGAGCCGGGGGTCACCCGGAACAACGAATCGGCTCTCCCGGCCAGCCTTTCCCGTGCGCAGCTCTGTCTTTTGGGGTGTTTGCCGCTGATGTGCGTGTCTTCGTCGTCGTCGTCCTCCCCGCCCCCTCCCCCCGCCGCCGAGGGTCAAATAGTTTGGCACAAACACCTGTCCGGAGGTGTGAGGTGAGCTGACAGTGGGGCTGGCTCGGGTGGGCAAAGGCAGCCTTTTGCTGGCCCTGGCCCGGTTTTCAACCAAAAATGCGAAGGAGATGCTGTCCAGTGCTTATGGAGTACGATTTTGGCGCTGAGTCGTTCCCAGGGATGCGCCTGCTTGAACAAGCTGCACCACAGCGACAGTCAAAGGGTCCGAGATGCCGGAATTCGGATCTTGGAAGTGACAGTGCACACTGCCGGGAGGAAACACTTTGAGGAGAGGGGATGCCCGCTGGTGTTCTGTCCCACACTCGGGGCGGGGGCGGTCGCTTACGGGTGTGTTCCCAGAGAGCAGCCACCTGTGCCCGGCTGGGAGGTGGGAGCGGCGGGTGGATTGCTTGGCGTGCGCCACTTGAAGGGAATCCCTTATCGCTCGTCCGCGGCTGCCGGTGCCTGGGCGTGTCCCCGGTGTCCGGGCGCTAACCCTGCCCGTGTGTCCCTTGTGGCGCAGCGAGGCCGTGGGAGGAGCTGGGCAGCCGCCGCTCCGGGCACGAGTTGCGGTGGGGGCCCCCCAGAGGTAAGAGGATCACCTGCGTCGTCCTTCCCAAGGTGCGGCCCCGAAACGTGTGTTCTCCAGCTTCGGGCGCCGGGGGACTAACGGGGGTGCCACATGAGAAGGCAAAGCGCCTGTGCCACTGCGGATGTTGTTACGAGGGGTGTGATACTTTTTGTGGAATGTGTTACCGTGGATGCTGCTACAAGGTAATTGGCCCTTTAGCCGGGGTGTTTTACTGTGGGTGTTGTTAGGATGTGTCCCCGCTCCTCTATGCGGGATGTTTAACTGGCGTTCCAAGAAGCCTTTGAGCTTTGTACTGATGCGCTCCCCAGAACTCTCCGGCAAGGGCAGTTCAGGCAGAGCCTATGCAATTTTTGGTTTTAGGCTTTTGTTTTGAGTTCTGCCTTCTCACACTTGTTGCAGCACGCACTTGCTGCAAAAACTGACTGTGCCTCGGGAATTCTGAGCTTTGCAGTCATATTGTATTGTAACTGGTGTCTGGTTCCCTCTGATTTTTTGTTCTTGCCCCTTCTCCTCTCTGTTTCCCCGGTGCGTATGTCTTCAAACGCTTGCTTGTGTGTTTTTCTGGACTCTTGAAGAAACTAAATTAACAACTACCATAAACAGTAGTTTGGGGGGGACCTTGCTACGAGGAGTTAAAAAATATTTTTATAGCACTTATTTTGTCAGCATGGTTGGTGAACGGTAGAGCCACTGAACAGCTTTGTCGTCCTGTGGAGTTTTTCCCCTTTTGCGCCGTAGCGAGATTATTATGGAATCATTTAATAGCACGTGTCAAACGTCTCTGGTAGCATTTGTGGGCCAGGAACACATGTGCTGCATAGTTCAGCTATTGCCATACCTCGTGTGCTATCCTATTTCAAGCTCCTAGTTCAGGCAAAACCTGACTTTTTCTCTTTTTAAATTTTTTTAAAATTATTATTTTTAATTTTTTTTTTATTTGCAGAATTGACTCTTCATAGAATCATAGAATCCCAGAAAGGGTTGGAAAGGACCTTAAAGATCATCTCGTTCCATCCCCCCTGCCATGAGCAGGGACAACTCCCGCTAGACCAGGTTGCTCCAAGTCCTGTCTAATCTGGTCTTGAACGTATCCAAAGAAAATAATGGGAGTCTTATAGGCCACAGCTGGGACACAGGAATCAAGTCGTTCATCCAGGAAGGAGTTCCTTGGGTCCAAACAGAGAGGAGTTAGCTGGTAAGTGACTTCTTTTGTCCTCTTTGGTAACCAAGTTGTGTGTAATGGTTTTGGAAGTACCTGCAAGTGGCTGTTATTCATCACAACGGGGCTCCCACAGCCAGACCTCATTCGCCTGAGGAATTGTGTTCACCTTCGGTCTTGCACAACAGCAGCTTCCAGCTCCATTTCCCAGAAAGGACTAAAACAACCCAACAACCATAACAGAGAGTGCCTGGACTGCCTTTCTGCTCTCCCATGAGCCAGTGGCTGCTGAGTAGCTGCTGTTCGCTGTAGGCTTCCATAATTCCCGTGTTATTTGTGGGGTTGCTCTGTAGGAACCCATCAGCAAGGCAGAATTCAGTGGGCGAGTTAGGGCAGGAGCGAAGGTGAGCACAGAGGTGGGGATTGTTCTCAAGGTGCTTCTCTGGTTTTGTGGTTGTGGTTTAAGTGTAACAGGGTTTTCTCGGGAGCTATGCCTCCTTGTTTGTGTGCAGGAAGGCTCACCCTGAAGGATTTGCAAAACTAGCTGCAGAGTAGCCCTGAATTACACATCTTGCAAAGCTGCTTCAGACCAGAGGGTCACTATTTTCTCTCAGCTGGTGGTGTGGGTCCCTCTGCGTCCTTTTCTCTGCCTTCTGAATGTCTTGCTTAGTTACAAAGCAGTATCAAGTAAGGCACAGGCTGGGTAGCAGTGGGGCACTTCCTTTGCAAATGGTCAAAATGAGTACATGTAGCAGGAAATGCGTTTGGGAGGGCCTGAGGCAGTGCTCTTATTTCACCTTTTGGACTCTTGGTGAAGCAGGGTGAAACTTTTCTGGTCTAAGCATCACATGAGAAGTCAAGGGAAGGTTGATGAGGAAAATAGATAGAAGTAAGAGTAATTTCTTCAAAATAATTTGTGCTTTCCACCTGCCAAAAAAAGGGAGGCATGATCAGACACCTTGTTTGGGGCTTGTTTTGGGGTGAGAACAATGAAATAAGGTAATAAACCCTGGTGAACAGCAGACTTTGAGAGACAGAAGCATAAGGTGCCACCTCTTCGTTGTGACGGTATGTGTGTTTCTTTGGCATCTGAAGGGAAGGGACTTGAAGCCAGGCTTCTGTTTTATTTTCTTTGACAGAGGTAAATTGGAAATAACATTTTATCTTTATTAGGACAAATAGGACAAATCTGAGTGAGCTCATGGCTGTTTTTTCTTTCTGCTTCGGCTTCTGTTGTCCCTTCTGTGATAAGTCCTGCTCCCCTGCTGTGCACCTCGAACGGGTGTCTGTGGTACTGCCCTGGTCCCTGGCGTGGTTTCTGTAGCTGTGAGGGGGCACTTCCATCCCAACCCATGCCATGACTCCATGCTGAGCAGCCTCTGCTCAGTGCAACCTGCACAGCAAGGGGCAGTAGGAGGAATGGGGAGGATGTTTAGGATTTAGGCAACCTGGATCTCTGTGCCTCAGGGTTCGGTGTATTACCTGGTGTAACCAGCTCTCTGGTTGCCCTCTACCCAGGATCCGCATCTGCGGTCGCCTCTGCTGAGCGGGATGAGAGGGGTGTGATGGGGCAAGAACCCCCCCCAAAACAAAGCTGGAACTGGCCTTGATGAGGCTTTTCCCTGGATGAGATACTGCTGTTTCCATGCAGAGCATGGGGCCAGTGTTAGAAGTGCTGCTGCCTGTCTTTGTGCAGGGGTGTTATGGCCGTATCCCGGAAACACAAGAGTAACATCCAGTCACAAGATGCCTGGGAATGAAGTGTTGGGTATTTGACCTCTGACAGGGGCCTATTTTGGGTGTAAAGTGCCCAATTTTTAAATGGCTTGGGGTTTGTTTTGTTGTTTTGTTTTTGTTGTTGTTGTTGTTTTTTTTTTTTACCTAGGAGGAGTGTGAGGCTGATTAGTTAGGTTGGTGCCTGAGAAGGGGGGGACTCCTGGGTTTCAGCAGCGCTCCTGGGGCCGCTGCTTTGGTCAATACACCGGGGGACAGGAACTGAGTGATATTCCTGCTGTGCAAATGTGGGTGGGAGTGGGACAGCAAGTGGCAAAGCTGGGCTTTTTTCCTTAAATCCCAGAACACCTGGGTATAGCTTCCATCAGCCAGAGGAGGGAATGAACCCTGGTGCCAGCCTTCCTGGGAGCATTGGACTGGTACCATCTTCTGCATTATCTTTTGCATGATGTGATTCTCCCTTGATGAGAGAAGGCAGAAAATGAAGTAGGAGGTGGAGCTTGTTTTGTTTCTGTGATCTCCAGGCTTGAGGCAGCCGCAGAGCAATTTGGTTTGAAGTATTCCTACCAAAGAGAGTCGGCTTAAACCTCTCTCTGGTATTTTTTGGATCCTTCTGTGCCACTCCTCCTCTGATCCCTTACCAGGGAGGTGTGGGCTCAGAAACCTCTGTGCCTACTAGATGCAGTTTTTTTACATATAAATTTAGATTCTTAGGAAAGTGATCAGGTCTAACGAAAACACGTTCTGTTCACAAAACATACGGAAAGCAGGTGTTTTGGCACACTTGTTAATAGCAGGTCTTGCAATTTGTTTCTTCTATTTTTTTCTTTAACCTGTTTTTAGGAGGAAAAATTAAACTGGAAAATTAGAAGCGAGGGAGAAAATGTTGCTTTTCTTTTTTTAAATGTAGAGTTGGATTTTGTTATGTCAAGTGATGCCACCAAAATATAATCAGAATAATTGAGCTTTAGAACTCTGCACTTCATTCTTTTAATATGTTCGAGTGACTGGAGGTGCAAGAAACGCCAAATCCCAAAGCATTTCTACATCTGTAACATTAAGTGCAACGTCTTTAAAACCAAGTCCTCGGTGTGGGGTTACGTGTGTGCTTGTGGTCTAAAGGCCTTTCTTGTCTCCCAAAAGCAGAAAGAAACCTGCCAGAAGCAGGCCTTCATTGTATAGCTGGGATTTCAATCTGCCATTGGATTCTTCCCTCCAGTCTTCTCTCAGGCTCTTGTGCCGGAGGGGCTCTGACCCCAGGGCCATACAGGGTGTCTGTTGCTTCATTAGATGGGAATGAAATCTGCTGAGTCTGTCAGGAAAGCAAAAACATCCCCGAGGTTTGTTTGGCTGAAGATAGAACATGAAGGTGTCCCTACTAGTAGTGGGTGTGAGTGCTGATACTTTTGGGTTCTGTGGTGCCTCTGGTCCCTCAGAAGTCAGGGCAAGACTGGAGCAAGGAGGGAAGCTGCCCCAGCTGCAGCTGAGGAGAATATTGGACGTTTCAAACTGCTTAGTCCAGAGCTGGGAGAACAGCTTTTCTCCTTTCTGCCCATCACTAGGCAAAATTTTAAGATGAAGCTGCACTAAGCCCTTTATTTTGTGGTTTGGTTTTCCCCCCTGCCTTTTTAGTGTATTACTAAGTGGTACAGTGAGGAGCAAGTTGCTGGGTGACACGATTTCTGACTGGCACAGAAATGGGCGTGTGTGTATGTGTGCGCACTTCCAGGCAAATCCAGATGTGATGTGGAAAGCCTAAGTGAGGATTTCCAGCCCTGGCTACACAGGCCGTGACACAGGCTTCTGAAAAAGCACAGCGGCTGCTGCGTGGGTATTTGTATCAAATTTGAAGGGGCACGTGTTTATGTCTGGGGGTCACTCAGTTCACTGGGCCTGAAAGTTGCCCCTGAAGTAGCGAATCTGAGCATTTTTTTATAATTCCAAGTGTTACATCTTTAAAATTCCAAATACAAAGTAAGGTATCTTCTTTAGAGGCTTAGATGTCTTTGGTTGGCTTTGTAGTGCAGGCAGTGGATTTGTTAGACTGGCAGAAGTGTTTTCTCACCTGGAGGTGCGTTGCAATAATCAACATAAGAATTAACTGGTCTTCATTTTTTACCCTTTTTTTTCTTTTTGGTTTGGGGAAAATATTTGGGATAAATGAATCAAATGTGTTTAAGTATTTCCTTTCTCAAGGGGTGGTTTGTCATTTTCTTATGAATCCTCAAGCAAATGAAACTGGAATCTGGGAAATGGATTTGCCTGTGGATTCCTGCAGTTCACGTTCTGCTAGATCAGGGTTCCTTTGGACAAGATAGCTATTAAGAAAGTGTAACCTCTAGTTAAGAGGAGCTAAATACTTACAAAAGAGAAATGGTTTCAAAAGAACTGGATATTTTTTCTTTTTGGGTAATTTTCCCTAAGGTAGGGATGCTCCAATCACTGCACCTTCTTCCAGCTCCTTCCACCAAAGGTACCACATAAACACACATCCTGAAAGCGCTGAATTCGGGGTGCTGTGTGTGAAGGGAAAACCAAAGCAGCTTTTCCCCCTCTGAAGTACCCCAAGGGCTGCAGTCCTGCGCAGAGCAGTTGTTCTGAGCTTGAAATATTTCCCTGCACCAAAGCCCAGGGAGAAGCACCGGCCCCCACGGGGGATGAGACAGGGTTTTCTGCCTGGGCCCCTCCACACTGGCGAGTGGCAGGTGGCCAACGAGGCCTTGGCAGGGCTCTGTCGTGGTGAGCAAGTGGCTTTCACAAACGCACCCGTGGCAGCTGAACATCTGCCTAGGATACCTGCCCAAGTGTTCCCGTGGTTTGGCTGCACAGATCCTGACTCGGTTGGAGTGCAGATGTGCTCGAGGCCAGCAGGGCCCTCAGCATTCCGTGCCGAGAGGGCTGGATGGTGTGCTGGCACCCTTGTCATGTGAGAGCTGGCACCCAGCCGGGCCACATCCTTGCAAAGTTGTAGCCAGCGTTGCTCTGCTCCCTCGGCACCGCTAGACCTATCCGGAGGTTCCTCCTGAGAGCCCCACCCTCTCCCAAATCGGGGTTTTCCTGCCCCAAAGCAGGGCCTCGTTTTGTTTTATTTTTCCCCCTATCCAAATTGCCATCACACTGTGGAAGTAGTTAAAAAAGATGCCTAGGAGAAGCTGAGTCTCAAGTGTCCTTCATCGTTGTTGCCTGAGGACAAGGAGTGGGAATAAATGCAGTTACTTTGCCTTGACAGCTGGATTACACGTTCTTTTCCTCTGCTAATTGGTTTCTGTAGCCTTTTCCCTTTTCATCTGCCATTCCCCGCAGTTTTGCTTTTGTTGCCACCAACAAACTGGTGTGCTCGTTTTCCCGTGCTTTTCTAGCTGTTAACTTCGGGCTTGCTCTTCTGAAGCACACTATGAATCCCGCAGCCTCTTCCTCGGTCATTTTTTTTCCTGGCCACTGTATTTTGGCAATGGTGTAAGGGAGTGGAAGGTGACAGGCTGTTTTCCCCGTGCACAAGGATGGAAGCACGTGCCCACCCTCAGGGCTCCTTCTTACCCCACTTTGAGTGGCATATGGCTAGAGAATTGCTGTCCAGATTGCTTGTTCTGATCACAGAGCTCTTTTATTTTGTGTTTGTGACCCAAGTTATGAAAGGAAAAGCCCTTGCAGGACAGTGACAGGGTGCATGGAGCTCAGGATCTGGGTTATTAAAGTCTCTCCTGATGTACTTTATTTTCTGTTAAGGCATTTCAAGCATGCTCAAATAGCCTTAAATTCAATCCGTGCACTTGGTCTGGATAGGAAAACAAAAAAGTGTTTCGCCATAATAGAATTTTATTGTAAAATACTTAAAGGCAGTGTGTAGTTTTCCTCTTGAACGTTTCCACGTTCTTTGATGTTACAGGTCTCTGTGCAGTGACACAAGGTTGGATCCCTGCCTATGCAGAGAAGCAGGACTGAAATTTCTCCTTTTTTTTTTTTTCCTGAGAACATCTTGCCACTGAGATGCCTCCTCATTTGGTTTTCCCTGCACACTGATTGTTTTGATTTAAGCTTTATTTGGAGCTGTGAAGCATTTGGGGCTACACAGAATAACGTGATTCAGCAAGAGCTTTTAATCCACCCCAGTAGCTCTCTTGCAAGGGCTCGTGGACACATGTCCTGTTACTCTGTCAGTCACCTCAGAGAGATGCCAGCTGCTCTCAAGCTGGTTTGCTCCACCTAGGCACTGGAACCTGCTGTAGACTTCCCTCTCCCTTTTCAGGGTAAGGAGAAGTGGTGAGAGCAAGCAGACGTTGAATGAGGTTTGAGGCCGCTTGCCGCCTTTCGGTCAGATGTGCAACTCATGCCATGGGTGGGTTTTCGAGGAGCAACCATTCCGGAGCAGCAGGATGGTTTCCATAGACACCGAGCTGAGATCCTGTGCACAGAGCGCCAGGTCGCAGCATTACACTTCAGGCCCCGTAAGTGCTCCCACAGATCTAATGAAGTGTTTCAGCCTCAGGTGACTGGTTCGGGTAAGCAGGTGTCTGACAAGTCTCAGTGCTGCCTGCTGAGCCCCCTGCTCTTCGAGAGAAGAGTCTGGCCTGAGACGTAGCAGGCAGGTGACGTTGTTCAGCTGCCACGTCTGGCCTCAGCTGCCAGGGAAATGTACAGCTGTGCCGCTCGGAACAGCAGTGGGGCACGGCTGAAAGGCTGCTGCTGGGGAGGGCAGCAGTCTGGCACTGGGTCACATCCAGGGAGCAGCGCAGGTGCCACGGGCAGCATGTTGGAATACTTGAAATATCCTTAAAACTTCGTATTTGTTAGGTTTCCCCACTTGACTTGGAGTATCCTTTCACAACTTGTGACCTGTGTTAGGTTGTGGGGTCTTTTTTGTTTTGGCTTTGTTTTTCTAGATAAAATCAAGGCAGTGGGTTTAGCACATGAAAGATTAAAGAGGTTTTACCAGAAATTGGAGAGAGTTGTCTAATTTTTCTCTCTACAAGCTTGGGTTTTTCCTTCCTTTTTCAATATCTGCTGTGTTGGGTGTCACAAGGAAGGCTGGATTGCTCACAAAGCATTTCAGGAACTGGTGCTAAGTCTGCTTTTTCTGAAGGTGTCTCAAACTGTGCTACCAAAAGGGCTATTTTCTTGTCTGAAAAGCTTTCCCTTGATGACCATCAATACGTGCACGTATTTTAATCATGTAGCCAGATGTACTAGGAATTTTACTTTCAAAGCAAACACCTGTAGTAGTTTTCTGCTTAGTTTGTGTCTGTGAGAAGTGGGATGTGGGCTGGAGAGGTGTTGTGGGGAAGAAAGGATGGAGTAAATCTGCTCCGTGACTGTGCAGTGAAGGACTGACTCCTGCCATGGGAGTATTTATGAACTGTATCAATATTTTACTGGAATTGGGGCTGTAGCAGTGGTGGGTGTGCTTGGGTTTGGCCTGGGCCTGTCAGGACGAGCCATAAGCAACCCAACCAAACCCCTGATCCCTCAAGGGATGTGTCAAAAACTTCCACAGAAAGCCAAGGCAGTAATGATTCCAGAGGAAAAATTGTAGGTGATTGCTTATGATCCGTGGGGAATTTCCTTTGGAGCTGTCAATCAGAGAGTGTATCAAAGCAGAGCACATCTTTTGGTTCTTCCTCCTCTGGGTTATTCCTTCTCTGGGTTTAACGAGTTTTGTGTGCTCTCATTAAGGAAGCAGCGTGTTTTCAGCTGGAAATTTGAGGTGGGGCTTGAACAGTCCATGTTGCTTTACACAAGTGCTTTGGTTATGGGTCAGAGAGGGAGAAGGGAAATCACTTGTTATCATCTTGAATTTTTCCATCTAGGCACATGGGAGCAGCTCAAGGGTGCCACAGTTCTCTGAGAAATAACTATGTTTGAGAGGTTTAAGCCTTAATAACCACCCCATTTTGTCTTGATTGCAAAGATTCAGTCCTACAGTCCCAGAGAGATGAGGGGAAAAAAGAAACTTCTGCTATTCATGGAAAACCTTCTGTTATTCCTTGTGCAGTCTTTTAATTCTGTTGCATGACTTACTGTCCATTTTTTTTCTACCAAAACCTGTTCAAAATTTAGATTAAGGATTAGAATTTAGGATCACTACAAAATCTTGCAAAGCCTGAAGGACTAGGGGTGATGACTGCTCTCAGCAAAGGTTATTTATTAACATTATGTCAGCTTTCCCTCAGCTTTGAGCAGCAAACCTCTGTGACAATGTTTTAGGTCAGAATGAGGGCTATGTTTAAGACTGACCCAGGTTGGGTCAATGTTTACGTGTAGGTGTGGGGTTTGGGCCCCAACACTGAGTAAAAACGGGATCAGGAAAAGTCATTGAAACAAAAAATGACAGTGAAGTTTGTAAAACTGGTGCTTTCATACCCCACTTAACAGTCTGTGGTTTGTGTTTGAGGTTGTCGTGTATTTGCACTGCAAGGGAATGAACATCCCCTTCCAAATTCTGTCCAACAGATCGCAAAGACCCTCACAACAATATTTATTCTTCACTTCCCTTCGTGGCAATTTATTCTCCAAATTACTATGAGCAATTCTTTAATTTTTCCTGGAGACAATCACATGGCAGAGACAGTTCGCAAAGGAGCACAGAGTTGTGGTAGGAGAAGAGAGTGATGAGAGCTACGCCTTCCTGTGCTCTTATCCCTACACCAGGGAAATATACACTATGCAAAGTCATATTTTCCAGTGCTTTCACTTAGAAAAGCTCTTCCTGGGAGACGGGGAGCAGATGTTTTTTTCTCAGGTGCTCAGACTGGAGAGGGAGCACTGAAAAGACGAGGAATATTTTCATTTTTTTCCAGCAGTTTCCGAGAAGATCATTGGCGCGGGTACGAATGGCTGGAGGGGAACTACGAAGTAGTTTTCTAATCTTTGTTCTGGTATGGTATGTCGCTCCTTTTTGCCTTGAGTATTCCCCCGCTCCCGGCTCCGCTGGCCGTCCGGGGGCGGCGGCAGCGCCGTGTGGGCGCCTGGGGTGACGCTGCTGCCCCCTGCTGGCCGGGACGGGCCCTGCAGCAAGGAGGGGCGCGTGCGCGCTGACTCGGCAGGCTCGAGGGCGCCACCTGCGGGCTAAAGCGCGGCACTGCGGGGAGGGGCGGAGCGCATGCGCACTGATCACGAAGAAGCCGCACATCACGTGGCCATTGAGGGCGCCACGGCAGCAGCAGCGAGCATGCGCAGTGGAGGGCAGCCTCCCAGCATCACGTGGCACTGCAGGGCGGGAATAGCGCGGCGCTGGCGCGCATGCGCCGTGGCGGTTCTGCTCGGAGTGCTGCCGCCCTGTGGGGACCGTGCGGTGCTGCAGGGCCGGGGGCGGCGGGGGCGTGTCCGGAGCGGCGGCGCCGGTCGCGGGCGTGTGCGGCTGCGGGGCCCGGAGCGCCGCGGGCGGAGCAGCGCTGGGAGCACCAGACGCGGGTCCCGGCCGCGGTAAGACGATGGAGGAGCCGAGCGGTTGCTGTGGCTTTAGCCGGGTTGAAGGTAAGCGGGGCCAGGCGACCCGGCGGGGCCCGGGAAAAGCCCTGGGGAAGGGGACGGTGCCTGCCGGGGGCGGTTCCTGAGCGGGCGGCGGGGGCAGCGCTGGGGCGCGGGGCGAACGAAGGCTGTCCGGGCGCGGAGCCGGGGAGGAGCTGCGGGGCCGGGGCCGGGGCTTGCGGCCTGCACGGCGGGAGCCTTTCCTGGGAAACAAACGCTGGAGTTTGTCCCAGCCCGGCCCCGTGCCAAGGGGCAGCACAGCAGAGGGGGGAGCAGGAGGGGCAGTGTGGCGGCGCAGGGAAGATGGGGCTGGAGGCAGAGCTTGTGTGTTTCTTTTATTAATATGAACGTGCAAAGCGAGGTGGGATGGAAGCACTGCGGGTGCTCGGGCAGGTGAGACAGGACTCAGGGGAGGGAGTCGCTTTCCTGAGCTCCTAAAGTACCACTTGCATCTCTCAGGAGCAGTCGTGAGAAGTTTCCCGTTTGGAGCTGGGCTCCAAAGAGAAGGAACTTGAAATTGCTACTTCTGATAAAACTGTAAGTATGGGGACTGTGTGAAGCTCGCTGCTATAACCAACCAGTAACTTCCACTGACATTTTAACTATTAAAAATGGTGACTTTTATTTTCTCTGTGCACAAACCACTTGGCTTTCCAATGCAAGGTTCAGGGAGACTGTGAATTGCAGTCCAGAGCATCCTCAGGCTCCTGGTGCTTGGGGCTGCAGTGTTTGGTGTGTAGAAAACATCATAGTCTGTCTGACCAGATGTGGATGTGCATTTCCAAGATACTCAGACTGGGAAAAGTCCAAGATTGTGGTGGGAAGGGCTTTCTCCCATGTTTGGACAGCATCAAGGCAGGGAGATTTTTACAATAACTCTTGTCTTTGCTTTCCCAGCCCAGGGTTAAGTTGTTCCCTGAATGGGATGTGGAGTGAGAAGGTCTCTGTTGGCAGAGTGGGAGACAGGGACATGCCTGGTTGGTTTGTCCTGGGTGGGCAGGGAAATCTGATATTTCCAGTATGGGGTTGTGGATATTTAATCAATCCAGGGGTGCCAACATGGTGGTTCAGGGCAAAGGGGAGCAGGGACTGACAGACACTGGCACTAGATGTTCGGTTGTTGCTGGAAATGAGCAGCTTGACCTCCTCTGAGGCTGTGCCGGGTGTGGAGTTGGGTCCTGTCCAGCCTCAGGTCTGTGCAGCAGGTGCAGACAGGGCAGGTTTGGGGCCTGCAGTATTCCCAGCCTCATAATTCTTTGTCACTGTTTGTCTCCTTGCAGAGGAAAAGTGTCCCTGCTTGGCTGTTTGTTCCTTGCAAGCAGCAGAGCCCAGCCCCGAGATTCCTCAGCGTTTGTGACCCGCAGTCACTGTCACCACAGCTCCCTTTGCCACTCCCCTGCTGAAGGGCAGGAGCTGCACAGAGCCAGGGGCATCCAGCTGCAGGATCCAGGAGGATGCAGCTCCTCTTTTCAAGGAGGCAAGAGGTGTGGGTGCAGGAGCTGGAGGGAGTGTTTCCCAGGCAGTAATTGAGGTAGCCTGTTTTGGGTGGAAATGGCGCTTTTTAATGCGTTTGTGTTCAAAGGCAGCAGCAGGACTGGTGCTGGGTCTCCCTGGGCAGGTGTAGCAATGCGTAGGAGTAACTTTGTCTGGGTGTTGTCTGAAGAATAACGTCTTAAAACTGTTCAAGTTCCTATCGGTCTACTGGAAATTTGATGTTCTTGTGTACATGGGAACTCTGGCCCTGCTTGTGGAGATGTCAACAAAAGGACTTAGGATGCTCTGCATACACAATGAAAATAAACATTACCATTGGATAAACTGCTGTTACATTGTAGATGTGCAGAAGTGCTGAGCCTCCAAGAGTGGTTTGAGGGTTTGTAAAAGCAGAACAGGGAATAGACAAGTGGGCTTCAATAGGCTGTGGACCATCCCCTGTTATTTACAGAACACTTAATCCAATAGTGAACCAAAGCCTGTGGCAATGATTCTAAACAAGAGTTGTGCCTTTTTTTCTTGAGGTCACTGGGAAGCGTGGGACAAGAACTGAACGATAACTTCTTGTGAGCCTGGCAGAGAACCAGCAAATTCTGCTGGAAGAATATCCACGAGTACCTGTGAGATGATGACCTACAGTTTTAAAATGAATCTGAACAGTAAAACACATTATTTTGAAGGAAAACCTCGGGTGGAACACGTGAGAAAGATGATTGCATGAGAGATTTCTTGAAAGCTAGGAATGGTGTTGGGGTTTTTTATGTGAGCAAGGCATCTGAAAACACTCCATGGAAGGCTAGAGAGGTTAGTGAGGAGCTGAGGACACGCTTGGGATCGCTGCTGCCTCGCATGCTATTCCTGCACTTGCAGCCAGTTGTCCCAGGATGGTTTGGCTGAAGTTAAAATTGCCACTTTATCCTTTATCTTTATCAACAGTCTTCAGTTCAAAGGGAGGATTTTCCTGTATTCTTGGCTTTTTAAGAGCTTTACTTTTGCCCAAGAAAGAGCATCGTGGTCTTGCTGTTGTGTTGATTCCATTTTCAAGGAGAGGCTGGAGCCTGGATTTCTATCTCTTACGTGGCCTTGTTGCTAAAGAAAAGTGCTAAAGGTGACTGCAAAGGCACGTCCGGGTGCTCCGGAAGTCAGGAATGGTTGTGACTTTATGTCCTGGTTTTGGCTGGGACACTGAGCGGGTGTACCCTACTGGTTCTTCCTGATCTCCTTTGGCTCTCCTGCTTGAAATAAAAGTGTCGTTCCCCTCCGTCCCTTCCATAATTCCAGGGTCAGTATTGATTCTGTTATGGCTGGCTAATGAGCAGAGGGCTGGCAGAGGAAATGCTGCCTGGAGTGTGGTTGCACAGCATGCGTGAGCAAACTTTCACATGAGCTTCCAGCGGCTCCTGGTCTGCGAGGCAAACAGAGGCTTATTTCAAAAGCTCTTTAATGGAGAAGGTTAAGTATTTTGGAGGCTTCTACCTAATTCAGTTAAAGCTTTTCGTATCACTGATGACAGATATAATGGCAGTAGTGCTCCCCCCCCCAGCCCCCGTGCCAAGGGCTCAATCTCGCATCGAGGCTTCAACTTTGCTCTGAGCCCTCAGCCGCCTGCTCACCTCCCACTGCGCCTCTGAGGGCGGAGCTGATGCACTTCCCAAAAGTCTCTGGCAAGGGCAGTTCAAGCAGTGCTTATGCAGGTTTTAGCTTTAGGCTTTTGTTTTGAGCTTTGCCCCGACAATTCTGTGCTTTGCATTCAGACTCTATTGTATTTAATTTGTGTTTCCCCCTGCTTTTTTATTCTTGCCCTTTCCCCGCTGTTTCTCCGCTCTGTGCATCTTCAGACTTTTAGCTGTGTGCTTCTCTGGCCTCTTGATGAAAAGAAATTGATAAATATGAGGACTAGAGACTTTTGGGGGGGGTGGGGTGAGGGGCTTGCTGTAAGGAGCCAAAATAAGAGTTACTTTGTCGATGTGGTTGGTGAGCAGGAGTGCCTGTGGACCGAGAGCACAGGTGCTGCCTAGTTCTGCTGTTGCCACAACTCATGTACACCCCTGTTTGAAGCTGCGAGTCCAGGCATAAACTGATTAAAAAAAAAAAAAAAAGTTATAGGAGTAACTGTTAATAGCCGCGTAGAATCCCAGCACGGGGCCTGGGGAGGGCCAGGGGCGTGGGCGGGGCGGGCCGGCGTCTCTGACAGGAGGGGGCGGGCTCGGGGTGGTGGCGACGGGACAGCGGCGGAAGGCGGGGCTGGCTGGGCCCGTGTCTGTCATAGGGGTGGGCGGGAGGGGCGGGGCCGGAGGAGTGACAGCGGTCCGGGCGGGGCGGGGCGGGGCCGGAGGAGTGACAGCGGGGCCGGGCGGGGCCGGGCGGGGCCGGAGGGGTGCCAGCGGTCCGGGCGGTGCGGGGCCGGAGGAGTGCCAGCGGTCCGGGCGGGGCCGGAGGAGTGCCAGCGGTCCGGGCGGTGCCGGGCGGGGCCGGAGGAGTGCCAGCGGTCCGGGCGGTGCGGGGCGGGGCCGGAGGAGTGCCAGCGGTCCGGGCGGTGCCGGGCGGGGCCGGAGGAGTGCCAGCGGTCCGGGCGGTGCCGGGCGGGGCCGGAGGAGTGCCAGCGGTCCGGGCGGGCGCGCTCACGGGCAGCCCCGGGGGGCCCTTCCCGCGCACGGAGCGCGCCCCGGCCCCGCCCCGCCCCGCCCGCCGCTCCCGGCCGTGCCCGCCACGCGCTCCCCTGGGGGGCGGGGCCTGGCGCCGCTGTCCAATCAGCGCTGCGAGCGGCGCGCGGGAGCGGCCAATGGCGGGGCAGGGCGGCCGGCTTGAGCGGCGGCACCGGAAGGCGCGCGTCCGTTCCGGGTCGCGTGAGGGGCTGCGGGGCCGCGCTCCGGCCGGTTTTGGGTGGAAATGGCGCTTTTTAATGCGTTTGTGTTCAAAGCCAGCCGCTGGACTGGCGCTGAGCGCGGGACGTGCGCGGGAGCAAGGTAAGCGCGGGGAAGCTGTGGCAGTAGTCGTGAGCTGTCGGTGGCTGGGCCTGGTGGCGGCTGGGTCTCCCTGGGCGGGTGTAGCAATGCGTAGGAGTAACTTTGTCCGGGTGTTGTCTGAAGAATAGCGTATTAAAGCTCTTCAAGTTTCTATCGGTCTACTGGAAATTTGATGTTCTTGCGTACATGGGAACTCTGGCCCTGCTTGTGGAGATGTAAAATAAGCCCTTAGAGTGCTGTGGATACATAGCAGAAAACGGACATTACTAGAAGTTATTTTTGGAGAGACTGCTGTTGTATTATAGATTTGCAGAAGGGCTGAGCCTCAAAGAGTGGTTTGAGGGTTTGTAAAAGCAGAACAGGGAGTAGACAAATCAGCTCTAATAGGCTGAGGAGTGTCTCCTTGTATTTATAGAACCCTTGACCCAACAGTGGACGCAAAACCTGTGTAAAACCATTCTCAGTAAGAGTTGTACCTTTTTTTCTTGAGGTCACTGGGAAGCGTGGGACAAGAACTGAACAATAACTGCTTGCGGGCCCTGGCAAGGAGAGGAGCAGCAAATTCTGCTGGAAGACTTTCTGTGAGTACCTGTGAGATGATAATCTTAACAGCTTCAAAATGAATCTGAACAGTAAAACACATTATTTTGAAGGAAAACCTCGGGTGGAACACATGAGAAAGATGATTGCATGAGAGATTTCTTGAAAGCTAGGAATGGTGTTGGGGTTTTTTATGTGAGCAAGGCATCTGAAAACACTCCATGGAAGGCTAGAGAGGTTAGTGAGGAGCTGAGGACACGCTTGGGATCGCTGCTGCCTCGCATGCTATTCCTGCACTTGCAGCCAGTTGTCCCAGGATGGTTTGGCTGAAGTTAAAATTGCCACTTTATCCTTTATCTTTATCAACAATCTTCAGTTCAAAAGGAGGATTTTCCTGTATTCTTGGCTTTTTAAGAGCTTTACTTTTGCCCAAGAAAGAGCATCGTGGTCTTGCTGTTGTGTTGATTCCATTTTCAAGGAGAGGCTGGAGCCTGGATTTCTATCTCTTACGTGGCCTTGTTGCTAAAGAAAAGTGCTAAAGGTGACTGCAAAGGCACGTCCGGGTGCTCCGGAAGTCAGGAATGGTTGTGACTTTATGTCCTGGTTTTGGCTGGGACACTGAGCGGGTGTACCCTACTGGTTCTTCCTGATCTCCTTTGGCTCTCCTGCTTGAAATAAAAGTGTCGTTCCCCTCCGTCCCTTCCATAATTCCAGGGTTAGTATTGATTCTGTTATGGCTGGCTAATGAGCAGAGGGCTGGCAGAGGAAATGCTGCCTGGAGTGTGGTTGCACAGCATGTGTGAGCAAACTTTCACATGAGCTTCAAACGGGTCATGGTTTCTGCTGCCCGGTGACTGTCCTGGGAGCTGTTCTGCTTGAAATCTTTAGGGAGAAATGCAACACAAAAGGTTAAATCTGTGCCTGAACTGAGAGAGGCTGGGACTGTGCTGTGATGGTTTAGCCTTGAAAATGGAAGCACCCTTTGGCTTATTCCACATATTGAGCATAATGTTAGAGAACAGGTAAAATAGCCATTGGCAGTTGCAGCCCGTGACTCTCTCAGTTCCCTGTCTGGCCAGACTTTTCTGAGCTCCTGGGAAAGGAGCTGCAATTTCCTCTTTCTCCAGCCGGGGTCGCCTCTGCGTTAGGCAGAGCCATTCCCGCCGTGTGGGGTGCTCAGTGCGTGCGGGTGTTTCTGCGTGTACAGAAGGGCAGCACGATTCAATTTTTGTAGCCTAAAAAGGTCTTTTTCTAGAACTTGTACTAATTCAAAAGGTTTTTGTGGTAATTTTTTCCCGTTTATTTCTCTTCTCTTCTCTACTGCTCTGAGGCATGCCTGTGATCTGTGGAGTTCCCTGCTATTGGGCTGCGTGTCTTTTTAGTGCTGTCACGGAGATTGTCCAAACAGGCAGTGGGAACCAACCTGGCTGTGCTAAGCAGAGCTTGGACTTGGAAAGTTCTAGTAAGATTTTAGTGCTCTGCCTTGCAAGGTATGTGTGGGGTTCTAAGAATTGAAGGTTGATAAAGCATGAGTTAGGCCATAAATTAAAATCAAACGTAAAGTGCGAGTGCCCCATCGCAATCAAGATGGCCTGTCTCAGTTCCCAGGCTTCCTGCAGTGATAAAGCAGCCCCCAAAGCAGCCTCCAGTTAAGTATCAAAAGTTTTTGGAACAGTGAGTGTTATTACAAGCATTTCAATACATACCTAGATATAATAAAGTGCATTGAGTGTGTGATTCCAGCCTCAACTCTGATTCTCCTGCAGTTTGCTGGTTTACAGGAGATCCCATAATGTTTTCTTACTACACTTCAATGTGGAAAGCAATTTCAGCTGGTTCAGAAGTTACTGTTGGCTGTTGTCAAAAAGACACATAGAAGATGTTTTTTTTTTTTCTCTGTTGTGTACCTAGTGAGCCAACAGAGAGCGAGTATTCCTCGCAGAACTGTGGGGCGTTTGATCTGGACAGTGCCCTCTGTATCAGCAGCAGGGCCGCAGGCAGTTCCGTACAGCTTTGGAGCCTGGTGGCTGCAGAGGAGCCTGGGTGGCTGGAGCAGTGCCGGCATGGCGAGGTCCTGGCTGTGCTCTGTGAGCCACCTGCGTGGTTGCTGCACTTCTCTGGACAGTCGGGGCGTCTGGAACCTGCTTCTCCCTGGGAGATGGAGGCAGTGTGAGCTGTGGGCTTAACTGCTGCAGAGCTGGATGTCAGGGTTACTCCAGAAAGGTCAGAGGAAAGAAATCTAAAAGCCTTCTAGAAGCTGAGTAGGTGTAATCTTGACAAAGCTTTTTGTAATCCTTATATTGTTGTAACATTATCCACAGCCAGGCTCAGCCCCTTATTGGAAGGCTAGCAGCACTGTTTGTGCCTGTCACGGGGATGGGGATATTCCATCTAGCTCTGGTGAGCAGTGTCAGTGTCTCACCTGCTGTTGCCTGTGGGAGCCCTGCTGCTATGGCTGGACCCTTAGCAATCATCCTCTGCCAGAAGATGAATTTTTGTGTCTTTTCTGGATGTACAGCCAGCCTATCCTTTTGTAAGAAGCTTAACCCCCGACGACACTAGCTGGGGTTGCTATTTCTTCCCCTTTTCTTATGGGCTTTTGCAGACCACCCATACAGCAGGCTGGTCTGGGAGGTTCATTCTCTAAAGTGAGCCTGTTGTGACAGAAGCATTGCATATACTTCCTTATTAACCAGTTCTGTTCCAAACTTGATCTGGAAAAGTGTATGTGAGAAATGATCTGTAGGAGGTTGAATTCACCTGAAAGCCACTACAAGTCTCATGACCAGAAGAACTCGGCAGGCAGACAGGTCCTGACTTCTTTACACAGGTGTATGTTTACCCTGTCTAGCCCTAACCTCTACTCTGGTATGCATTAAATATTACTTGTTTATTCAAGGTGATAAAGGGCCTGTGGATATTAGGACTGGTATTGACAAAAGCCTTAGGAAATTATGCAATACTTGGGAACTCCTTTTTTATGTTCCAAAACAAGTCTCTCAGTGACTGTGCTGATCTTTTGGGAGGGGCTTGGTGTGATGGGCCAGAGAGGAAGACTCCAGCCCCACTGATGTGTCTGAGGACCCTGTAAGCTTGGACGTGGCTTCCATGGTGATTGGAGCAAGTTCTAGCTGCATTTCTATGGGTAGTAGTGCAGCCATCAAAAGTGTTTAGGCGCTTCAAATAATTAGGTGGTGTCTGTTGGTGGAAATTAGGGAACTTAGTAAGCTGAGGATTCATCCTTTCTCTGGTATTCCACTGATTGGGGGTGGGGAGGGGAGGGGGGAGAGGTTTCCACTAATAAAACCAAACCATATAAAAATCCCCAAGTCCTGGTGTTGGTGTTCTCAGTTGTGTGAGAGCTACAACCAGATCATCAGATGAAATCCATGCCTGGGAGAGTGGAACTTGTTGATTTTTTTTCTGCCCCTGAGTACTGGCTGTGAAGGCAGTTGGATGATCATTTTGGATTTCAAATGTGTGTTCCTGAAGCTGGGTAAGAGCACTGGTAGCACTCGTTCCCCTAAAGCGGGTGGCTCGGGAAAGCTTTCCAGAGGACCCGTTTCACGTGTGGAAAATCACTGAAGCTGAGGATGGTGTTGCATCTTACCAACAGCGTCCTCCTGACATGATTTCTTTCCCGTTTACTGTTTCCCTATATCCCCAAAGGGTTCCCAGTCAAGAAAAAGAGGGTATTATAAAAATCCTTATTTCTTTTAAATGAAGCCGCCTTTGTCTGTTTAATAAATTGCTATGGAAATTGTGTGAGTCATGCAGGGAATCATAACTAATTTCAAACACTTCTGCCCTTGCAATGCAAAATACCTATCAAATGCCATGTCACTGGACAGTGCAGTGTGAAAGAGACTGCCCTTCTTCCAGATGTCAGTTTGCAGTTTCATCTCTTGAAGGCTTAGTGTGCATTTCTTCCCAGTGGAATGGGGGATAGGTAGGTGTGGAAATTGTGTTACTTGTTGAGACTGCTTGTGGAGGTGACAAGCAGAACTTTTTATTTCCAGAAACCATATGTGAGATGCTCTGCTGCTCACGCGCATCGTGCTGCATGTTTGAGAGGTGTGATGGAGCACAAAAGCACTTGGAATGCTCAGAAATGGGGCCACTGGATTTGGAGTCCTGAAATGAGCTGTGGGTGTCCCTTTATGGTGCACACTGATTTCTGTTATTTCACTTACAGGATCATGAAGCGGAAAAGGGAAAAGCAGCAGGAACAGGATAAGGAAGCAAGCAGAGAATGTTATTTCAAATAGTAGGAGAGGCTAAAGCAGGTCTGAAGTTTCGTGTAGCTTTTGTGTTTATCAGCTGTTACTTACAAAGGATCAATTAATATAATTATTGCTTCCCTCCCTCTCCGAGGTCCATCTCTTTAAGTCATAGCTGTGGTAGCATAGACAGATTATTCCCATTAGGTAGTAGTGCATGAACTGTAGATGGTTTTAAACGCCTAAAAATGGTATGATTTCCTGTAGTGCACATTCCCCACAACCAGGCTGCTGACTGTGACTCCATGTAGAAAAGCATATGGACAAGAAAGAGCAATGTGGAGCGTCCTTTACTTCATTCTTTGCTGTAATTTATCGAAGCGAAGCACAGGTTAGGAGAGGTGAGTGTATTTCATGGAGCCCATGAATTGTATCATTTCAGTGATAGAACAGCTGTAAATAATGGCCAGTTACTTGTGCTGTAGGGGAAAATAAAAGCTAAATGTCTTTCCTATCCAGAGGACCTCTGGTTTTTAGTCTTAAAGACTGAAAACAGAGTCTTCAGACTGTGGTGGGACTCATACTCTTTTAAAGCTGGCTTTCTCGGTCTCTGACATTGCCCAGCTCACAAATTTCCTTCCCTATCCTGAATTTGCTTTCTGCAGTAGCCTTTTGCGAATTAAGTATTCAAAAACGATTGTCATGTTTAAGGTCAGAAGATATCAGTTAAAAAGCTCTTAATGCAGATCATGAATAGACAGGTCTCCCTTCAGGCTGAGTGTTTGTGTTGGGGGCTGTCATTCCATGGGCTGCTCGAACAAGGCAGAGAACACACCCCTGCTGGCTGTTCACCATGTCTGGGGGTGTTGGGGTGCTTGGGAGGGAGGTGCTGTCATGCTCCTGCAGAAGGCAGCAGCTGCTGGGACACCTTTAAGCTCAATGGAGCCACAGCCCCATCTCTGTGTGTGTGCTGCTGAGCTACAGTCTGGCTTGAGACAGCACCCTATCATGAAACTAAAGCTCTCCAGTCAGAGGAAGGCTCCTGGGCTCAGTTCTGACCTCAGTCCTCCTCTGCTGCTGTCAGCTGGATTTTCCCTCTGTGGAACCGGGAGCAGGACTGGAGCTGTAGTTGCCTCATGTTCTCAGTGGTAGCCTGTCGCAGGTGTAGCTGTGAGCCCAGTGACTGCTACAGGAGCTAAAACCACTTTCACACAAGATTCCACTGGGAAGCTGGTACTCTGGAGGTAGTTCTTTACTGCTGCTGGGCACCCACGAAGTGCCCCTTCCTGAATGCCTTTGTGAAGCACCTTGTCAATTGTCAAGAAGTGGCTGTCACTGCTAACAGGACTTAATGACACTTCAGATTCTGTGTTCACGTACAGCTGAATCTTGGCGCTGCAGAAGTTGGTTGAGAAACAGTTGTTTCAGTGGGGTTTGGGTTATGCTTGTGAGCATCAGGTGAATTAAAAAGAATTGGTTGATGTAGTTAATGCCGGTGGTGTGAGGGGGGTGCTGTTGCTGTGGGGCCTCTGGACATGGCCTTGGCAGTGTCCAGAAATGCCCTAGTGTGTTCTCTCCAGTTGGAGTTGGCCGAGGCAGACAAAAGTAGTTTTGATCACTTCCCTGAACTTGGGAAATAGAAGCCAAGTCTAAAAATCATAGAATGAAATCATGGAATAGGTGGGGCTGGAGGGTACCTTTATAAGTCATGAGTCCCACCCCCCTGCCATAAGCAGGGACACCTTTCTTGCAGTCTTTCTTAATTCTTCTTCTTTCCTGTGTATGATTACGAGAGAGAAATCCTAGTGTTTGAGGTGAGAGTTGTTCAAATGCAAACTTGGTTTGCAAGAATGATTAATTGCATCTCCTTGCAGCACTAAATGTGCTTCTGGACTTGGACCTGAACTATGTGCAGGTTTGGTTGATAAAAGAGAATTTGGTGGCCATAAAGTACATCTTATCTTTCCAAGAGAAGTCAGAGGGGTTACACTGGTTTTCTGGGGTAACTCAGTGGAATTGAGCTCAATTCCCGAGGACTTGAGAGTGCATGGAAGGTGGGGCCACATTTGGGGTATAAGAGGACATAAAGCAAACCCCAGAAAGTCTGGACCTTCAAAAGCATTAGAAAAATGAATTTTGACAGCCTAGTAGGTGACACATTATATTAGGGACCACAAATGGAACTGAGCAAGCGACCTCAGATGTTGCAAGAAGAAATTGCGCCCTGTATGATTTCACTCGAGCGTGGCAGCTGCCGGGCGCTTGCTCTGCGGCAGAGGCCTTTCCCTCAGGGACAGTCCGGCAACCTCACACCAACAGGTGCACCTGTGCAGCTCCCGTTCTGGCAGCGCACAGAACAAAGGAAGTGCTTTACCAGGTGCAGTTCACACCTGTGCTGGCAGTCAAAAATGTGCTCAAGGTTTACATGGGAGCAGTGGGAGAGTGGCAGGTCAAGAGCTGGGCTCCAGCCAGGAGGCTCTGGGAACTGTGTGGGGTCGGCTCCCAATCTTCTCCGTCTGCCCCTGCCAGCCCATGGGGCACAGGTGTCTGGAGACTGCAGAGAGGCTGCTGTAGCCCACTGTGAGTCTGAAATGGGACAGTTGATACACAGGGCACAGGGACAGGGATGGACCGGGTCAAGCCCGTGCTGCTGGGATGATGCACAATGCACACCAAGTACTCGCCCCGTTTGGAAATGTTTGCTTTTACAAGCTGAGCTGCCAAGGTGGAGAGCAGAACACAGGGAACCTGGTTGGAATGCACAGGTGTCGATGGACATTTCCTAATCATCCTTTCAGGCAGTTCCTGGAAACTTGTGTTTGTGTGCTATTTTGTGAAAGAATAGGTAGCATCCATACCTAGAGGGTCAGCTGTTTTTTTTTGTCAGCTGCTATGTGATTATTGCATGTGGAAAGCAAACCAGGTGGGAGATGAAGCACTGGCACTCCTAAAAGATATCCAGTAGCTCTGAAGTAAACCAGAAGCCTGAGCTGATAATCACTGTGTCGCTTATCACGTAGGAATGCATTTGTTCCATTCCCCACAAATTAGTCCTCATGATGATGAACATTTTCACACTTGTGATAGTTTCTTCTAATAAACAGTGTTATGTGTAGCTGACCAAAGCAGAGCAGCATTAATAAAGTGTTTGCAATACTCTATGCAGTTAAGCAGAGAAACAAAGCAGGAAAAAAAAAGGAAAAGGTATCTTTCAGAAATAGTAATTTCCTTCTGAAGTCGGCAGAGATGCTGCAGTGCAAACCTAGCAGAGACACGTGAGTAGGCACAGTGCTGTGAACTGGAGGTCTGTGCTGGTGTTGGGGGGGTCAGCACACCTGAAGGAGTGGCTGGAGGGTTTCTGCGTCAGTGTATAATCATTTTGTGGGGTTTTTTTCAGCCCTTTCTTGTATTTTTATAATTTTTGAGCTCTCAGATGAGCTGATGTGCTCAAAGTACTGTGGTTGACTCTTTTTTCCCTGTGTGTGAAGTCTGCATAACACCCGTCTCAAAGTGTGTGTCCAAACACTTGGCTTTTATTGATGGCAAAAGGTTTCTAACCCGTTCCTTCTGCTTCACTTTGAGCAGAACAATGCTGTTGAATCAGTTTGCATTTTGGTTGGTGGGGAGATTTCTGATTCTTGCTAGAGGAACTTGGTGTAGCTTGTGCATGTCTTGGCTAAATTGTAATACTGTGGGTTATTGATCAGACTAATCACTAAAACAAGTGAAAAAGCAAATTTGAGATCGAAATGGTCTTTGTCACACTAGTCTGCTGCAGCTAAAATGGGGTAAAGCAAGGGAAGTTCTGGTTTCTGGAGAGATTTCTGTGTATGTCCAGCCTTTATGCTTTCACTGTTGGATTTAACCCCAAAACCCTCCCAGTTGTAGGTGCCGGTAGAAAGACCAAGCTGAATAGCAGGTTGGCTAAACTGACCGTTTCATGAGGATTTCAATTGTTTAGGAACCTTACCTGTCTCTTGTTCTTTCCTGCCTGCTTTTTCTCTGGTCTTTGACTCTTGTAAATATGTAAATATTTCTTTAACTGCTGAAGCCAGGAGCATCCATCGTGCCTGCTCTGCTGCTTTGCCAGCCTGCTTGTGCTAAGTCAGCACCCTGGAACGTGCTGAGGGTGCTGTTCCTGGCAAGCCAGCTCAGAGTTCCTGACTGGGTGTCCGATGCAGATGCAGCAATCCCAGCATTCAAAATAAGGACCAGTTCTCTTGAATCACTTAGTGGGAAGTTAAACACTGCTTGGAAGTGTGGCCTGGGTGAGTTGGGACCTCCTAGTCCTCACCTGCCTGATTTGCACTGTTTGCACAGAAAGGGCTTCCGTAGGTAGAGGAGAATGAGCGCGAGTGCCTCTGACGAATTTATCCAACTGTTGGATCCAATAATTTGGGGTTGTCTGCCCAAAGTCAGCTCAAGGAAATGCTCAGGCGATCTGTTACCTGCTCTGTGGGACTTGGTGGAGTATTGGACAGCTGTTGTCAGCAAGAGCTGATCAGGAGATGGCTCTGAAGTAGCTGAGAGGGGCATGTGGCAGAGGGGGATTTTTCCAAGAGCTATTCAGCATCCCCACCACCCTATGCAGAGCACACTGGCAGGGATGGGCACGTGCACTTCAAGCACACCATGCACCATTTCAGAGCGCTGTAGGGCAAATCACCTCTCCTAAAGCCTTTCCAGCATGGAGAAAGCTCTGTGTTCCATCAGCTATGAGGCCTTACCCCGTTTTGTTTTGCTGTCATATATCTTGTCTCAAGTGCCCAAGGCTGACCCACGGGATGCGTTTCCAGCGTTTGATTTCCAGCTGAGCTGAGGTGTCAGAATGACACAGGCTGAGTTTGCACTCAGGAGATGTTCTACAGCCCTTGCTTGCTCTCCCAGAAGAGCTGCCCCTAAAGAACGCTCCTCTCTTACAGTGACAGTTTGCAAACTTTAGTGTTATTCTAATGATTATAATAATAAACAATATGGGAAGGACTGCTTTGGATTTATGGCTGCACGTTGTGTTTTGGCAAAATAAAAGGAACTAGGTGCTGCTTTCTAACCAAGAGCTATTGCATAGGCCTTGATGTTAGCAGCAGAAGTCAAGTACAATATAAGAATTAAGCTATTATAAAATAAACCTTATAACTCAGGGTAGGTTTGCTGAGACTGGTCTATGTAAAAGACGTTTTCTGGCCTCAGAATGACAGACTGCCTTCCATTGTCCAGAACCCAGCTGGAAAAACTATCCCTTCCTTTGATTTAACTCCCAGGGATGTTGTTTTTCTTTTCAGCGTTTTCCCTCAGAATCTATCCATTAAATGCAGAGCAGTGAAGTTTGCTTTTTATGGAAAATATCTATGAACAACGGAGAAGGGATGAAACCTTAGTACAGCAAAAGAGCACTGGACATTCTATAAATAGTAACATTCTCCAAAGTGTGCTGAGTGCCTCTGGTGTCACTAGAGGAAAGCTTTGCACATTGCAGTACAAAATTCAGAGAGAAGTATGTCTCATTGTGAGCACAGACCGACCTCTGCACGGCTGGCTGGCTGTGTGTGCTTACAGATGGCAGGTGAGGGAGCATCCCGCCGCTTTGTATGGAGGGGATGTGCCTTAGGGAAGTTACCCTGTTCTCTGGCTGCCTGTGGCCCTTATCTCCAGGAAAAATCTTGCTGTCCCTTTGAACAAGGCTGATCCAGAGCTTGATATCATGAAGACTTGCTGCTATGTAGTGCTTAAACCTTATAAATGAGGAAGGGACTGGAGTGTAACAAGCGTTCTGCTACAGTTGCTGGTAGTTATTCAAAGAGCAAGGGAAAGGACACATCCTAGTTGGACAGCATCCCATCCAGGGTGGGCTCCTGCCCTCCTGGTGGGGCTGGCATTGGGCATTGGAGCGAACCTGGTTCTTGGGCAGGACTGCGCAGCACAGGGGACTTGGGTAATGTGTCAGCTGGTGTTGTCGGGTCGCTGCAGTCAATCCAAGTTCAGTTCGTGGCATTTCTCCCTTGCCTTCTGTAGGCTTAAGTTGGGTCTTGAAAGAAATTCAACAATTGCATCTTTACATGTCATTGGCTATTTGTTGCCGTCCCTTTATTTAAGGTGAGTGCTGTCGTCTTTGTTTGCTGTGGTGATGTCATTGACTGATACTCGGACTGATGGCTGTTCCTGAACGCTGATGCTGAGGACGTGAGAAATGAGCAATATCACGGGCTTTGGAGTTTAGTATGTCAGGAGATATAATCAGGCGTATTGATTCTTTCTTTCTTACATTTCCTTTCTCACTAATTAAGAGCAAGTTTTTGGTTGTGGAATGGTTCTGCGTGTTCCTTAGAACAATCACTTATTCAGAACCTGAAAACTAAGCAAACTAGAGAGGGAAATAATTGCAACAGGGAACAAAGATTTTCTGTTGGGTGATACTAATACTTTACTTAGTGGATAGGAAATGACAACTGCTCATTAGCTGAGCTAGTCCCACCATGACTCAATTTCCCTTGAGCTAAGCTAGGAAGAAATGCACATCTGTAGAAGACAGATCAAGAAAACTGCAAGGCATGGGAGGATCCACGCGAAGCACACCTGGTGCTGCTCTGCCTGTGGTGGGTCGTGCTCCATGGGCTACAGTCACACGCAGTTCTGAGGTGGTTGCTGGCACTACCCCCGGGACTTGAGGAACCTACTTATGTAGGAATTCGCTCGCTGTCGTGGACTGTGTGTTGTGTTGGAGACATTACCGCTGTGGTTTTCCCCCCAAGAAAATCTGCCTGGAAGACCTGTCCCGATAGAAGTAACGCTACTCCAGCATGAGGAAGGCTTTCTAGAAATCATTTGTACCCTGAGCTAATTAAAATGAGAGATCTCCACTGCCAAACCACAACTGCTTTCTAGTGTCTGGAATCTTGCTTTAAACTGATGCAAATACATGTGTTCTACATCTGTTCTGGAGAGTTCAGCCCTGACATTCCTTCATCCCATGCAATATTTGTGAAGGAAAAAAAGAGGATTGGATGTGCTTCATACAGATAGGATATTTAGTCAGCTTGGAAGTGCCTCCACCATGGTTCCAGTGCTCAGGGACTGCTCCTGACGGCCTGGGTTCAATTGAAGTTGGTAGCTAGTTGTGACTGACTCTGCTCCCACTTCAGTTAATTATTCCAGGTCTGGCATGGAAAACAAGACGGAGGGGGAATGCATTTGCAAACATGAACAGTAGTGCCACTGCAGCCCCTTCTCCTTTCCTTTGGAATGCACTGCAGTTGGAATGGGCATAGGACTGTCAGTACTTCCATCAGGTGCCTGCCTCTAAAGGCTTTTCCCTAGGCTCTGCTCCAGGGAGTTTCCATAACCCCTCTGTGCTCTTTGGTAAGTAGTCCTGCTTTGTTTAGCCACAGGAATGGCTGGACATTGTGAATATCTTAGGGACAGACTCCTGTGTTCGGTGATCAGTAGCAGTGAGATGGTGATTGCACACAAAGCAACTTCTGTTCTCTGTGGAATTGTAACAGTTGTAGGAGTTGGGTTTTTTTGTTTCACTGGCAGCATTTGAGATAAAAGTATTGTCTATCATATGATTCTGAACTAGCGTTGACAGAGTTGTCAAAATAAGGTGGGATAAAATAAACTGAATTTTTCCTTTTACTGGACATATAAAATTAGATAGATCTGTTAATATTATTTGTTGAGTCATTGATTTTTCATCCCAGTACCTGATTCCCTTTCCTCTGGCTCTGAACACAGCTAAGACCCAGAAGCTAGAGATGTCAATGGTGGATATTGCCAGAATCAGAGAGTCTCAAGCTGTGCCCCTTCAATTAGATTTGCTTATTCCTTGGCCCTGTGTGCTGTGTTCCCTTTTTTTCTATCCAGTGTGCCTGTAAGTCCAGCATGCAGTGCAGGTGGAAGCAGAGCACTCCACAGGAACAGTGCAGGGTCAAACAACTAGTGCTGCTGTGGAGTAAGCACCCTGCAGGAGCCCTGCCCATGTGAGTCAGGGCCGAGCTCAGGGCTCCTGTGCTGCAGGAGATGTGTGTCCACTCACCTCTGTGGCTCGAGACCTTGGCAGCAGAACCCAGCAACAGCACCTGAGGTTCCGGGCAGATCGGCCTCTTCTGTTGCATGTCAGAGCTGGCTGCCACGCAGATCAAAACACAGGTCAGGAGTGTAAACCTCAGGGATCAAAATGTGGTCTTGGGAGCAAAGATCTGCTTGTTCCATTTAGCAAATGTTTCTGACATATCGTGCTTAGTGATCGGCTTTTCCCAGGAGGTTTTGTTTTGACATGTCTCAGGCGCAGACATTACTGTCACACCAAAATGGTACAGAGTGAATTTATAGCAGCCGCTGTCTGAGATGGGAACTAAATGGGGTAAGAATAGAAAAACAGGCAGTGAGATGACAAATTGTCTTCCACCTCAGATCCTAAATATCAGTGGGTTAAGTAAATCTCAGCAGAAAATGACAGCTTCCCTCTGCTTCACAGCAAGCATCCCAAATGGCCGTGGTTGGGAAGGAATAGGAGGAGGCAGGTGGTGTGCTCCGCCAGGACCCTGCTCTGCTCCAGCAGCGTCCTCTCTCCCCTCCCCCCCGAGAGTGTGCAGCCTCAGACTTTGGTGGCGAGCACGTGGGCAAACGATGACCGTGTGCCTTTTTAGAAAAACGGATACTTTGGTCAAATATGAAGAGAAGGTCATGGGAAACATTTGGCACCCTTTATTTTTTAATTAAATAACCCCCAAACCCTAGCCCAGGCTTACCTCAGATCCCAAAGATGTATTTGTGATGCTATAAAGCCACAAAGTGGCTTTTAAGGAAAAGATTTTACGGTAACAGTCTGATTGAATAAAGCAATTAAATGGTCTGGCTAAGTCTCAAGTGTCTGGAAAGTGTTTCTTGGTCAGTGAGTGCAGAAAAGAGTTTATACCTTGCAAGTGAACTGGCCTCCGTTCTGTGACCGATGCCTGGCTCTTGGTTTGAGGTTGGATGTCCCTCTGCCTGAGGACTGTGTTGTTAAGGGTGTGCTGTGAGTACTTAGATTTTGTGGTTTTTCTGTGTGCTCAGACAGTTGTCAACCAGGTACACCTAGGTACTGGCAAAATACAAATACGAATGCCTCTGGTGCAAACCCAAAGCCCTCCAAAGAGCTCTAAGTCTGTGCAAAGTGTTTTAGGTCTGATGTGCTGCTGGCTTGTGTAGGTTCTGGTGGGCTGCAGCCCCGAGCACCTGGACACTTTGCCGGTGTAGTACGGTATCGTAGCACAGCTCCTGAACCACAGCTTTGTCATCTGTAAAAGCAAGAGGGAAATGGGATTTTAGAAGGATGCTCCTAATGTTGTCAAGCAAAGTCCTCCAAGAAGGAAAAACTGCCAGAATTGCCATTTGTTTCTGCTTTATTGAACTGCATGTTACGTATACTGTCCTGTCTTTTCTTCTTTGCACTCTTACCTGGACATGTGCTTCAACTTTGGGAATTGAAGTTCTGTGCTCTCCCAGTTGGGACATGCTTACCCTTCCAGTGCTCCCACTGTCTAATCTGAGGTGCTGAAGAAGAGTCCAAGTTGGGCTTTGTATGGGAGGGAGCATTTTTCTATTTTTTTCTGCTGCTGCCATAGCCCCGGTGGGGTAAGGACCAAAACATGGCGAGATGCAGTTATTAGCCTGAGCGATGGATTTAGCATGAGCGAATCACCTTTCAGGCATGCCCACTGTTCTTCCTTCTGCTCTGGGATGCTTGTTACACAGTTTGCCCAGCACCAAATTGCAGAGCTGCTTTGCTGGTGTGATCAAGCGGCGGTGGTGCAGGAGCAGTCCATGCAGTAGCGATCCTGAGCTTCCCCAGGCTTCGGGTACCAAACCCTGACGCGCTGTGAGCAGCGTCCCAGGTGTTGTCTGTGTCAGCTTCCGGCAACCACAGGGGATGGTCCACAGCGGGTCTCACACCCAGCAGAGGCTGGAACCTCGTGTGTACGGGCATGGATCCCTTGGGCCTGCTCCAGGGGAGGGAGTGCTGCTGTGGAAGGAAGGTTGTAAATTGTTCAAAAGAGCAAGTGCTGTATGAGGAAATGGTACCAGTGTGTTGGACTGGATTGTGCATGCAGGACAGGAGACTTATATTTATTAGCTTAAAATAATACTGATTTTATAACATCTCCTAGCGGTCCTTCCTGAGGCTAGGCTAGACTCTGGAAATGCAGAGATGGAGACCAGGAGTGTCCTGAAGCATACGGAGGAAAATGAGCTATAAAGTTACCTGCCCAGAAATTTGCTGTAGGAAAAAGGGAAATTTCAGGGAAGAACTCTTGACCCTGTATGTTTTCGATGTGAATTGGAGCCTTTCTCCAGTGTGGGGTGTGCTAGTTTCTATCAAGGTGTGTACAGGTATGGTGGTGCCAGCCTGGCTTCACAAACCTCAGAGACCTCGGCAGGTGAACTAAAACACCAGGCAGAGTCTGAGGAGGGACAATGAAGGAAGTGGGGAGGGAAGGACTGTGCTAACACAATGTAAGTGCCTAATTCCACATTCTTGGGAGAGTTTTGCTGAAACGTCCACTTTTAAAGAAAATATTTGGGGATCATTATTACAGGAAATAAATTTCACGGTGTTTTTAAGTTGTATCTATAAAAAGCTAGAAAGGATACTGAGTAGACAGTCCTGGTCTGGTGAGCGGGCCCCACAGCTGTGTTGGCTTCACAAATGTTTTGCATGTGCTGTTCTTAAAGAGCAAAGGAGAACAAAAGGGGGAAAAAGCCCAACACAAAAACCTTCAATCCCCTCATCTTCCAAACCATGAGAATTTTTCCTGTTTTTTTTGTGTAATAATTGTATTAATTATGGTTTGCATTTTTCCGCTAAGTGTTTGAAATAATTAACGAAGACTCAAACTCCGAGAAGCGGCTATTGGGAAAATCAGGCATAAAAAGAGCCCAACCATATTTGCGAAATGAAATTGCAATTATGTAAATTGCAGCTACTGGATGTGTAGGCATGGGAGCCCAGGAGAGCGGAACTGGCAAGGTCTCGGTTACGGTGGAGAAAAATTCTCATTTGTGCTGTGAGGCAAGGCCGTGCTCGGCAGTTTGCTTGCGAGCATGAAATCGCGTCACGGACGTGTCTGCTTGCTACTTCTATTTTGGTGTGCAAGTCAAGTGGCTGAGAGTTTCTATCTTTAATGATTTCCTCTTGTTTGCTCTAGCAAACAGCTGCACCACATTGTCTGACACCGGTTATTTACTGGCCAGTGCTCTGCAGAGACGAAAAGGAAGGCATTTAATCTAATCTCCTTGGATGTCTCAGTGTTTGCACTTGGAAGTTTTCTTTTCTGCAGTCTTTGGGCAAGTGCAGAACAAATTAATGTTGCAGTTTGACACAGACTGCCCTCTGAGCCTGATTACTGCCAGGAGCTCCTGAGGCACATCTTGAAAAGCTTTTTGCCATAGGGTACAGGAAGTAGAAAAAAATAGATTGTTACTCAGAATTGCTTTTAAGCATCAATCTCAGCAGATCCGAGTAAAATCATCCATTGAGCTTCTTCAACTTGTTAACCAGGCATTTAGACCAGAACACGAGCCTCATGAACTACATGAAAACTAAGGTCATTTTTGGTAACTCAAGCCTGCATTGAGGCAGGAAGGGCGCTCAGATCTGACTGGAAGTGAATTCACAATGTGGCATGGGGGCCCAAGTCCAGCTTGTGTCCACTGGAGGTGTGACCCAACCTACAGACAGGCATTCAGGTTCCTGAGAGTCACTGTGAGGAACTTCCTTCTCACCTGTCCAGTCACATTGTGCCTCGGGGTGGTCACTGCAAGGGCTTCAGACTGCGAGGAGCTGTCTCTGTGCAAGCAATGTACTGTCATAGCTCTCAGTCTTTAAGGAAGTCTACTGGGCAGTAACCCACGGCAGCCTCTCGAAAGGTTGGAGAAATGTATGCAAATGGACAGTTACTGACAAGACCAACTCAGGATGCCTTAATAGGCAGCTAAACGTATAACTTTATGCTGTGCTGTGTGCTTATATGTTATTGCCCCAACGGTTTCTGCTGTATCGAACAAAAAATAGGCAGATATATCCCCATGCTTTCTTTTTCCTTCTCATAAAACTGGTTTTCAGTCAAGATCTTTTTTCCTGTGGCTCAATGAGTTTTTGCCTGATACTTCAAGGCCTGCAGAAGGCTGGACCTGCACAGTGCCCAGAGGCAGCAGTGGAAGTCTCGGGACGCTGGTGATGGGTACATCACCTGAAGGAGTTCCTAAGCTCTTGAACCTGCTCACAGTTGTGAATGTTGTTTGAGTATGAGAGCTGTATGAAGTCAGTCGTTTTACCCTCAGCTGGTGCAAGTTCTGTGTCTCCACAGCACCGGTGTGCCAGGCTGGGGGTGAGCCATGGAGATGGTAGTGAAGCAGTTGTGTCGGCTCACCCGGTATACACGGGGAGTCAGAAATAGAAGCGAGGTCTCCTTAACACCGAGATGTATGCTTTAACAGTAAAAAAATTTGCTTTCCCCATCCAAATCCCCAAGTGCTGTTTTGGAAAAATATCTGGAGCAGCAACTTTTCATTTGTAATCCAGCTTGCATAGCAGACGCTGGAGGTTGGGTGCAACAAATCAAGATGGAAATGGCTGGTGCATACTTCTTGGTTCGGCCATATGCTGCAAGCGATGGTTTTGACAGATGCATTTTTCCCTAGAGATTGCATTTAGTTCATCAGCCTTAGGTTAAATGTGAAGGATCTGAGGTAAAATTCCAGGGCTCCGTCCATTAGCCACCAAGCCCATAGTGTTCGTGTTAAAACAGCGCAATGGGAAATGTGACCTGGTGCTTGGGAGTTGTACTGGTGCCAGTTGTGCTGCAGCACTGTGTTCTTTATGTCATAGCACACACATCTGATAAGGGAAGACATGATGGCGTTGGATAAGTTCTTGTGCACAAGGACTCTGCAGGTCATGTGGAGAGTGCTGGTTTTTTATTTAATAACCGAGGTATGCAGGTGCTAATTTGAACCAGATGTGTGTGAGGCCGAGGCCAAAGCCAAAGTTTGTTACTCCACAGTGAAATGATGGCCTTGCATTTCTGGGACTGGAAGGAGGTTTTGGATCAATCTTTATTTACTAAAATATTTAGGCAGTTATGAATTCTAGCGCCTGAATCCTTTATTTCAGTTTTGCTTGAAGAGTTACCTACCTCTGTTTCCTCCCTCCATTCTAAGCCCCTTTGATACGGTCGCACTTGAGGAAACCTTTCTGGAGCGGCCAAATTGGTGCCGGAGCATCCGGAGGTTCTTGGCTGGCCCAGGTCTCACTCCCCTGCGAGTTTGCACTGCATCTCTCTGCGGAGGCAGGGGTCTGCCATGCACAGAGAGCCTGTGTGTGGGCTGAGATAGTCCCGGCTCTGGTGCCCTGGTCCCTCCAGTGGCACGGGCATCTCCATGGATGCTGGAGTGTGGTGGGTACAGGCACAGGTGTAAGCACGCAGTGGGTGCAGAGGAGGGGCTGCCTCATTAGGGAATTTATTTATCTATCTATATATATATATATATATATGTATTTACATATACATAAAAAAATGTTTCCTCCTGCCTACCTTATTATCTTCTTCAGACAGCAGGAAATAAATTGACCATTTGCATGAGGTGCTGTATTTCAGTTTCAGCACACAAGAGGCAGCGGGCTGCATCAGGCAGCTGCATGTTACCTTTTGTCTGCAAGGGTGGCCAGTCTGGGAACCCTAATGTGTTCCAGGTTTGTGGAGCTAGTGAGGAGAAGACCAACTGCCACACATTTGGGTTATGCCAAGCTCAGTGGTGAGTTTCCTGTATTTTGGTTGGATCTGTCAGTGCTGTAGGTTAAGATGATGATGTTGAATGAACCATTACCTCTGGTGTACGTGGCCAGCCCAGAACCTCGATGCTCTGCAATTGCTATGAGCCCTAGAACTGTGGTGGGGCTGTGCCAGAGGAGCAGGGGAGGCTGCAGGCACCACGATGGGAGCGCTCCCTGTTGACCTGGCAGGCCTTACACAGGTTGGCATTTCTGTTTTCAGTTAGGTTCGTGGTTTGGTCTCTTTGGCCAGGCCTGTCCCTCGTGGTGCAGTGGGAGAATCGGAGTGTTCAACCTACAGATTGGTTATTGACAGGAATTCCAGAGTGAGGCTTCAACATGACTGTTCTGAACGGTGTTTTCTCTTGTGGAGACTGCTTGGACTGCTTAGATTTTTGGCTTAACAACAGGTTAAGAGGCTTTGCAAACTTGAGAGTTTGAACCTCGTTAAGAGGGTTTTTTTAAATCAATGTTAACCTCCCAAAATCAAGAGTGTTTTGCTTCTCAGGTTTCTGGTCATCTTTGCTTTGTCTCTGATTTAATAATATTTGTATGTTCCAGGGATGTGCTTTTGCTGCTGCTGCGTAGCATAATAGCAAGATCTGCTCTAATGCTTGCACAAAATTTTATTGACCCCTTTTCAGTGCTCATTGCGGAGTCTCTTATGGGGTCTGAAATGATTAAAAATAGCAATGTCGCTTTCCATTATGGGTCCGACTTTCCCAGTCACCAGAGTTACGACAGTTACTGTAGTTTGGAACTGAGCTGCTGGTAGCATGCTTAGCCAAATCATAGATGCGTGTATAGGAGTTGTTTAAAATAGTTGTGATTTTGCTGTATGGCAATCACTTTCGCCAGGAGAGAGCACAGAGTTGCTGTAACACAAGTGCCCTTTTTGTTGTCCTTCGGTGAAGAAGATCCATTGTATGGAAGCTGTCATTTCCACAGGCAAAAGGAAGTACTTTTCGTGAGGTGGAATCTTCAGTTTTATTTCTGTGCAGTGTGCTCAGCGTGATTATTGAAAGAACTAAAAGCTGAACAATGATGTGAGAGCTGGCAATGCAAGTGCTTTTAATTAAGTTATATAGCCCAATGCACTTAATGGAGATACGTGTCCAGCTTGATGTGAGGTGTGTTTATTCAAACCATCAACGGGAGGTGTTTCAGCTTTGTGATTTACCCCTCCTCAGGTAGCCAGATGTGGAGAAAGCACCTTCTACCTTGGCCAGTACTGCCATGGAACTGTCATTATCCACTTTGTGAATCCTGCCAGCTCCATTGCTTTCTTGATCTCTGTATCATTTTCCTCCTAAACACTCTAGAGTTGAAAGAAATAAAGACTAAATGCTCATGTAGTGGGTCAGATGAGCTCTTACCAGCTTTGTTAAAATGTCTGTATCTTGGATTCATATCAAACAACTCCTGTCATCTTTTCCTAGCATCTGTCTGGTTTACACAGCAAGATGTACACAGGTTCTTCTCTTTCAAAACCTGCTTTGTTGTGGGGTTTTTTAGCAGAGTTGATCTTGCTGCGTGCCTGTGCTGTGTACACACAGTTGCTGTCTGAATAGCGGTGTGATAATGAACTTTTTTCTCACACAGGTGACCATTCAGCCTAAATCAAAGAGAGAGTTACGTTTCAGTCTTGTTTCTTTTGGGTTTCTTTGACCACTCTAGAATTGAAGTTTGGGCCTGCCTTTCTTCTTTGCCAATGGAAAGCAGTGATTTTTGTTTTCAAGAGCCACCTTGTTTTATTAGAAGGAATTGACTGAAGTGGGTGAGAACACAAGTGTATTTTTAAACTTGGTGTATCAGTTCCCTGTTACTTCTGCTCTTTTGCTTTAATCTTTTGTATAGGGACATATTGAATTTGATGGCTGAACTCAGACTCCAGCGGGAATAGCATAGGTATAATTTTGCAAACTTTCCTGGTGCCTGAGGGACACCAGAGGAACCTTTGTTGTGGAAAGCTACGTGCTGCCAGCCTCATGCTGGTGGTACCCACTCATGTTAGCACTGGTGATCTAGACTGATAGTGGAGCAAGTAAAATTAGAAAACTTCCTGGTGAGAGAGAGACATGGAGTCCTTGGCGTTCCGCATAGCAGAGGGATCCTCTGCGCTTTTCTTCCAATGCCCTTACCTCTGACAGCCATCAAGAAAATGAGGCAGGGGAAGGCTTAAGTTTTCTTAAAAGCTTCCAGCTGCTAAGATCTGTTCCTAGGACCAAGAGCACTTGGCTTTGACAAAGGAGCACCCAGTTCATCAGTCATCTTTCATCAGACTTTCTTCAAGCTTGATCTCAGCACCAGGATCATGGTGTTCTGCTGTGTCCTGTGCCTCTGCAGTTTTCCTGCTCACCAGGATGGAGTGTTGTGCCTGAGTTCCAGGGTTATTCAGAAATGCAACAGAGCTGTTGCTGACAGGCAAAAGGCCTGAAAAGATTCATACAGACAAGCAGGAAAATGTCTTTTAGGAGTATTTTTACATAGCTTCTATAGCAGTTTTTCTTTTATGCTTTTTCTTCAGGATGGCAACTTGACTTGATCACAGTCAAGGCCTGAGTTCACCCTGAACTTACGCGTCAATTCGCCATGTGCCTCTCCGCCCCTGAAACAGGCCAGGTGTAGCACAGCAGCTTACCTGCCTCCAGCGTGTCTCTGATGGATTTAGAGAAACTGCCAAAGATGACTGAATGTAAGTTTCCATGGAAATTGTCGGGGATCGTCCAGTTTATATGTCCGATGTGAAACAGCCAGTGCTGAGTTGGGAAATCACAGGTCCTTTAGGTATTTTCTTCTGAAAACCCTGGGACGAGGATGTCACGGGCCATGTGGATGAGGTTAGAGTAACCTGCTGACACTGTGAGCTGCGGCCACGTGGCCGTGCCAGGACCGCAGGAGAGATCGATTGCATACAGGTAGCCCCAGGTGTGCATGTATGGCAAAGCCTCTGGGCATGAAGCCCACGTTTGGACACGTTTTCTGGGGTTGGTTATTGTTGGTGCTGAGGTGTCTGCACTACTTAGTTGTTTGTGGTTAGGAAAGCGTTTCCATAAATTACAGAGTTCTAGCTTCCACCTCTGCTGGTGGTGTTTCATACTGAGCATAAATTCTCTCATCTTGAACAAAACCAGTAATTAATGACACAAGCTCGGGTCACTGACTGTGCTGGGATGCCCCCTGCTCCCTAGGCTTCCATGGTGCAGCTACAGCACATAAATTGCCTTTTATTGCAGCCTTGTCCTGTTTATTTTTACATGAAAAGGTTAGGACAGCTGAAAGGATGCCTGGGGGAGCAAAAGCTTATCTCCACCGGGTCCCTGTGTTATTCCCCACGTCCCAGTTACACTCTGCAGCACCATAAAACTTTCCCAGTTTGAAAAGCTGCTCGAGTTCTGCACTCGGAGGCCCCAAACGACAATAATTTTGCTTCTGGCCATCACTGGATATTGCAAACACGGTGTGCTTACAGTGGGGCTCGGGAAGTCACACAGGGAACGCATTCTTTGGAATCCTCTTTGTTTTATCATTGCGGAACAACCCACAAAGATTTGTATTATTGCACCTGAATAAATAGTGCTCTGCACTTCCCCCATTGAGGTCAGTGCTGGTGCGGGGCCGTTCCTGGGCCCCTTCCTGCTGCTCCTGCTGCAGCGCCGGAGCCTGGCGCCCGTGCCACCTGAGCAGGTGTCACAGAGGGCATGTTTGTGGATACTCATCTTGAAAGGCCAGCTGCTGGACACCAGCAGTTCTTTGTGCAGCAGTATTTTCCTAGCAGGCAGGAGCAGCATTCATCTGCATGTTTGCAGTTATAACCACCATCATAGTTTTAGCAGTCTTGCCAAATTCTCTAAATACTTTAATTTCATTGTAATGCGTAATAACAGGTGTACGGTGTAGTTGCCAGTTTCTGCTTGCTGGCTGGGTGAGTAAATTATTCTTTGCAAAATGAGAACGGTACTTAATTGATATTTGAAGATAGAAATGGCTAATAGCAAGTGCACAAGCTTCAGCTGTGAACAGTTAGAGCTGGGTCGCTGGCATTTCCATGTGGTCACTAGCTAGAGGAAAACACCTTCCTTGAAAGCCATTTTCAGCTGCATAGAATGATAAGAAATGTGTTACTTCAGAAGTACGTTTTCCATATAATTCCTAAGGTTGTGATTACAGGTCTCTCTTTTTTTTTTAGACTCCCCCCCCCCCCCCCCCTTTTTGAGTCAGTATTGCTGTTTGGAACTGGAAAGCACTAGTGAAAAGCACTTCTTGTGCAGTTCCACCATGGCTGCTCTGCAAATACATTTTTTAATTTAGAAGTCGGAGCAGACACGAAAACCACATTTCCCTGGTCTTGGCTGTGGAGGCTTTTGGGGCTTACATGGTCTGACTACTGCTGAGCTGAAGTCTGATTTCGGAGCCAAACTTCTTTTTTCTACATTGTTCTCGTGCAGAGCAGACATTTGTACTAGGCAGGACATACTGCCAAAATATGGAATTGCACCTCCTGCACACAAATACTATGGAAGGAGTCTCAAAATGACTGGCTTCTGCCAGGCCAGATGCAAATATATGTAGAACTGGAAGCTGTTGCCCAGAAGCTTTGCTGATTTATATTCTTTGAGGGTGTGGTCCCCTTATCCTGTTATCTGCCCAGTTTAGAATTCTAGGTTCCATGTTTCGAGCATAAGGACATTGCTGCCTTATGCTCTGGAGCATCGTGAACATCAGCATTTCCTCAATCAGAAATGCAGTTTACGCACTTTCCAGCAATTCTTTCTCCAGAGGGAAAGTCTGGGGTTTCTCTCTTACATGCTTTGCAATATTGATGTTTGGAGAAGGATTTGGGGTCTTAAATGTTCAGTTTCTGAGGGTTCTGTCAGGTTTCCTGAATAATCCCTTTTATACACAACATTTCAGAACGACTGTGCTGGGGGCTGCAGCCAGAGTTTGCCTCTAACCGGCCTTAGAAACAGGCTTGTGGAAGTAGCTGTGGTCAGCACTGCTATCTGCAGCAGGTGGGCAGCACCGAGATAAGACATCTGGCTCTTCCAAGTCTAGAAGAACCTTTCTTTATCCCGGTGTCCAACCTGCACTTGTCCCAGGACAGGCATCGCCTCCACTGCTGCAGGTGAGAACAGCCTGTTAGTGCCGCCAGAATAGCTGAAGAAACGCTTGTAGAAAATCATTGATCCATCTGGAGGTCAGGGCAGCCCGACAGAGGGGTTAATCGCTCCGAGACTCCTGCAGGCGTATCCAGGGACTTTGGACTTGGCTTTGGTATGTCTTTGACAAAACAAGGGACTTCACATTTAATAGCTAGGGATAAGGCTTTTGTTTACACAATGTAGTATTTCATCAAATACTACATTCTTTAAGTGAAAAAAGTAAAAACTGCAGGTTTGAAAGATGCTTATGCTGGATTCTTGGCTGAGGGGGAGTGAGGCAGCAGATTAATTTCCAGCAAGACAGCTGCCATCGGCTAGAAAATAAAGTGGTTTGGGCTGGTCCCATCACTCGCTTAGGAACCTGGAGAGGCCAGGAACTATTCCCGGGGCAGGGCTGCTGTGCAGCCTGCTGAGGGAAGACCAGTGCCCCACTGTTCCACCCCTCTCTTGCAGCCCCTGGAATTCCCCATTTGGCAGCATATCAAGAGGGGAGAACCTGCTGCGTGATGGCTGACAAGTCTCTGTGCTTAGGGAAAGCTTCTCTTGGGTGGGAATCGAGGTGCCAATGGGACTTGTGTCTCAGTGTGCTCACCTGAAAATGCCCTGCTTTGGGCTTGATTTACTTTTGAGAGCTTTAAGTTGTGGCATTCATAGGCGCAGATGGAAGTTTAGAGTTTACCTTTTAGTACTGGAAAGTTTGCAATTTTGAAACCCTTTCTCTCAAAGAGCCACATAAACTGCTGCTGGGGGAAGCAGGTGGTACCAGACCAATCATTTTTGTTGTGGGAATGACAAGACTTAGTTGTTTAAGAAATTCACAAACTATGCTGTGTTTATACGTGGAGCATAGGGAGCTCATACCAGAAAAAGGAAAAGAGCACAACGAAATACCCAGATCACGTTCCAATCTGCAGTCTCAAGTCAAATGAAACCTTTTTGGGGTAATTATCCTGAGGGAGCCTGCAGCCATGCAGCCTGCTGTGGTTTGAGCATCCAGCAGCTCTGCAGGCGTCAGGGTGGTGCAGGAGCTGTGGGGAGGGCACAGAGATAAGATGGGAACCTTGTGGAAAGGCTCAGCTTCAACTTTCCTGTCCGGCCACAGGTATTGCTTTTCACCTTGGGTGAATTGCTTAAAGCTGTTAATGGATCTTGAACACTGGATTACTTCCAAGCTTAGGAAATTCCCCTTTATGATTTCCCATAGGTATCAGGGAGCAGCAGGAGTCAGGAGCACCTCTGCCAAGGCAGGGAGCCAGAGCTGAGGTGACAGCGTGGTGGGTGCCCGGAGCTGGCGGCACCAGCCAGGGTCAGCCACAACACTGTGGTGTGGACGGGGTGGGTCAGAGGTTCAGGTTGAAAGGTCAGTAGGTACAAGGCCCAGCACCATGCAAATACCCATAGCCTGGCCATGGCCAGAACTCCCAGGGCTGTTGGGCAGCGGGTGCTTGGAAGAGGGCCGGGATCTCCGGAGGGTGGCGAGGGACTGCAGGTGCCTCGATGCCGGGCTCTTGGCTCACCAAGGTGGCTGTGTGCTGGGGAGTTGCCGTTTTAATGGCTGTTTGCTTTTTACTAACATTGTTTTAGTCAGAAATCAGTATAGAATTCTCTGGTTTTGGACTATCAGTGCGCAGTCTCCCAGGAGGTGAGCAGGTTTAACAGCATGAACGAAGTAACAAGGAAATCCAATTCCTCATTGCTGGGCCTCCCAGGAAGGGGTGCCCAAGAGGGAGCCTCCAAAAGAGGAACACGCCGCCAGGGCTGTGCGGGCAGGAGGCAGATGCTGTGGCTGAGATGGGCCACTGGTACCTGCAGAGTGTGTCCGGACGCTTGGCTGCTTAAGTCGGTGTTACGGAGCTGTGAAACTCGGCAGTCTGCCAGCCTTCCCGGAGGAGGCGATTCTTGTGGGCATAAATGTGGAATTCACCTTTTGATCAAGACCTGGGATTCCATGCGCCGGTTTCTGTTGGCAGCCTGTGCTGGGGAGGCTGTGCCGGAGCTGGGCGCAGGCTGAGTGCCAGCACCGTTCCCATGCCCAGGACAAGGGCTCTCCTGAGACACAGGAGCTACAACCAGAGGGGGAAGCACTGGCCAGTTGTTGAGGTGGCCGTGGTCAGTGGCATGTTTACAGACGCCAGGCATCTCACAGGAGGGGCACTGTAAACAGTGCAGCCCACGGAGCTGTGGTTGAGGCACACAGGTACTTTCCAAAGGAGTTGCAGTTCCTGGTTGCTCTGGCTTTGTGCAGAAAGCCTGTCTGCAATCCCACAGGCTGTCTGAAGCCCCTGAGACACCCGCAGAGTGTGTCTGGTGTTGTCGTTCCCAGCCGGCAGCTGGGGGAATTTCTGGTTTGCACCTTCATTTTAATCTGAGTTCACTTAGAATAAAAGGCAATGCTGCTAACAGAGCTGCTGCTGAGGATCTTTCTTGGCACAGGAGAGGCACTTTTCCCCTCTGAGATACCGAGCTTTCATTTGAACTCGTGTGGAAGCACCTGATAGCACTAAAAGCCTTTTTTTGCGAGTTACAGTGTACTTTTACCTCTGCGCTGCCAGCAGACAGAAGGGCTGTGAACCCCTGACCATCGAGGGGGTGTCCTGAGCTGAGCCAGGGCAGAGAGGGAAGGAGAGGCCAGGTCTGAGCAGCAATTGACACGGCATGCTTTGAAAATTAGTTTCTACCATCAGTGCTAACAAGAGTGAAGGAGCGTTGAAATCCACTGAATGGGAGATGGTTGGTTTGCGGATTTTGTTTGAGGCATTTGCCAGTGCTGATTTAAAGGCGTGTCTAGGGAAAACTTGGCAAAATGGAGCACTTTTCAAAAGCAGCAAGGGCAGTTGAACAGCAATAGGGACAGTTGTGTCCGCTTCTCCCCCGGGAACCCAAGACCACATGCAGGCAGTGTCCGCTGTTGCCGCAATCTGACGTGTGTGTTGTGAACAGCAGCAGTTTCTTCAGGCTGAAGGTGCCCCCCAATCAATGTTGCTACAATGGCAGCCTGAAAAATTGCTTTGGCTTGAAAATTGCTGCACTTAAAGCAAATTATATGTCTTAAATTGCTCATCTTACTTTAGAATTACAGATTATTAAAAATAATCTCCCAATTTTCAAATATTTGCTTTGATTTAATGCTACTTTTTCTTCCTTTATCTCAAGATAAAGGCTTGTTATTCAGTATCTGCATCCTTAAAAGTCTGCACATCTGCTGTATGATTTCAGAAATGCTGTGACATGAGAGTTGCTAATTTGCTACTTGTGTCTGTGGGGTTATGCTCTGCTGTCACTGATGGCAACTATTCAGGGATCCATTTTGATCCTGTTAATGCCAATTGAAAACTGGGGGTCCGTGTTTCAATTTTCTTTTTTTAACCAGAAATAGGGCTAGGAAATTTTTGAAAATTGCTTTTAATTGGCTGGGTGTGCTTCGGAAAGAACGTACCTGCGTTTTAGGGAAGCAGAACCTTCCCTTTAGCCCTTACAGACCCGAGTGTTTGGGCTGGGAAGATTCCAGCATTAATCTCCTGTGTATGAATAGGGGCTGTGGCTGCTCTGTAGGTGATTGCAGGTGTTGGTGGCTGTGGGGGAAGCATTCCCTGGGCATTACAAGTCCTCATACAGCCAGCACATGGTGTGAGCGTGCTGGAAATAGCCATGGTCTGCCCTGGCTCCTTTGGTGGTTCGCAGTGGGCATTACAAGGCACACGGCTTTCGGACTGGGCACCTGAACAGCTGCACCTGAAGTCCCGATCTAGGTCAGTCCCGAGGTACTCCTGGTCTCGCTTGGGGTGTGAGCTCCCAGCCCTCCTGTGCCTGCAGCCCGGCTGGCAGCGGTGCTGGGGAGGGCTGCAGAGCCAGCACGCTGCGAGGCTTGGTGCCGGAGAGTCTCAGAGCCCTTCCCAACAGCCTTGGCCTCCGGGCGCACTGCTGCTTAACCCTGACACACAGGCACTGCTGTCCTGGCACGGCAAGGCACAGACAGCTCAGGGGGCGGCGCAGCCGCAAGGTCACGGAAAGATGGAAAAACAAGCGTGCTACCTGTTAAGCACCACTGTAACTGGGCAGGAGGGCTGCTCAGCGAGACAGTACCCCGTATAGTATAATCTATTTATTATAAAATAAAAGTATCATCTTGAAAGTATAAATCTTTTTATTCAAGTATAGGCTTTTTATTATACCTAAAAACTACACTGCCTGTTAGACCTTGTGGACATTTTCGATGGCCCGTGGATGCATACGGTATTTCCAGATGGTTGGAAGCAGCATGGTCTAGCAGAGGACATTGGGCTGAGAATCAGGAGATGAAAATTTTATTACTTTTTTGCTGAACTGCTCTCTGATCTTCGGCAAAGTCATTGAACAGGCTTATGCTACTGCTCCCCCTCCACCCTTTGCTTGTCTCATTGACAGAGTGAGCTCACTGGAATGAAAACCATCTTCCAGGATGTTTTTATACATCTTCCCCTGCTGCAGCTCTCTTTGAACCTCGAGCTGCTTCAACAATATGCCTCAAATGACATGGATGCTGCTTTCCATGGTGTGTTACCTGTGGGCTCCTTTGATTAGCACAGAGTCAGCCCAGGAAACACAAGATTTGCTGATGTGGCTTCCTTTCATGCACCAAAGCGATCTGGTTCATGGGGTGAATAATTGTTAGCAGAAACTTTGAGTTTGTACATGTGGTGATGGGCTTGAAAGCCTCCGCAATCCCAATATACACCTCTCTTCCACTTTCTTGGCTAGGCTGTGTTTTGGTGGCAGTACACAGTGAGTTCTGCTGAGTTCCCAGAGCTCCAGGCCTGGGCTGCAGCTTTTCCACGTCCACGGTCTATAATGCCAGTAGACGGCGGCCTGTGTGGGTGGTGATGCTGCTGGGCGCTTGTTGGTGATTCTGCCTGCTATCTGCTGCTCGGGGCAAAGTGTCCTCCCAGGATGTGGTACCTGCTGCCCCAGGGTGTACTGCTCTGCAGGGAGAATGTGGTCAGACATAGCTGGACTGGGGTGTGCTGGGACAGGAGCAGATTTAAACAGGCGTGAAAAGGAGATGCAGACACAAGTGGCAGTGTGCGTCTCCTTACACCTAGCAGTGCTCAGAGCAAACAGCTTTCCTACAGCAAAAGCGCCATTGTGGGGAACTCAGGATCTTTTTCTCTGTGTTACAGCTGTCATTTCTAAGCCTGACTCTCCTCAGAGCATCTCTCTACTTTCCAGAGAAAGAAATAGCACAGATTATGGCAAGTGAAGCTTCACGAATTGCAGGGAGTTGTTATTGCTGCCAGTTGGCATTCATTTTCAGATAGCAGCAGATAAAGACCCTGGTTAGAGAGATTTATCTGTCTTTTTGGTAGTGTTCTGTATGTAAAACGTAAGTTGGATTGTGTTTACGCTGGCAGTTACAAGTGCTACTAAAGAATTTTTCTCATCATTTCCTCTTTCATCTTGTGAAAAATTAAATAGACAAGTTTAACCTCCAAGAGAAAGTGTGTTTGTCCAAATTGCCATGGCTGAGTGTGGAGCTTTGCCAGGAAGCTGCCCAGGGCTGTGACTGCTGGGATCGGGGCACTTGTTTGGGACCTGCAGCCTCAGGTGATGTGTCTGCCCAGGAGAGCGTGCTCGGTGTGTCCCCGCCTGGGATCCCGGCCCTCGAGTCGGGCGTCCAGTCAGCAAGTGCTGAATGTGGAGTAATGATGCAGATTAACTGCACTGACCCCAGGCAGAACACCTCCTTAGCTCACTGCACTGCTTTAGGGCCAACTGGGACATTTGATTGCTTCTACGGAAGTTCTGTACCTTGAGCTTGCCTCAAATTCCAGTACTGTGCATACTGGGAGGGGGGAAGGTGATTGGAAATGTGATTATCAAGAATTTAGAAGAGTTTGACATCCCCAAAGATTTCATACTCTTCAACATTCCGTATTTGCAAGTACACAAAAGACCTTTCCAGTTGTTTGCTATTCTCTTTACATTTAATTTTGAAGAAGTATTTTTACCTACCACAAATAATTGGCATACATGAATTATACACCTAAAATCCTTTGCCCAAGGCCGAAGTGCAGGTTTATTGCATCGTGCCCCCTGTGTCACTGTGTATGTGGCAGTGCAGCAGGAGGAGATAGATGGGCAGAGGTTTTGAGGAGAGGGCTCCCTCCGTGTTAACCCATAGGTGAACTGCAGGGGGGAATTTCAGCAAGTGAATGTCACTCAAACTGCAGTTCATATTCTGGAGATGGACAAGTACTCTGCTTTGCATCTGGAATTAATTTTCCATGTGTAAAATTGCACCTGCAGAAGGGGAATCCAGCTCTCCTGACAGCTCTGCTGTGAGCTTGAAGAGTTTCACAGAATGAATGTCAAGTCTTTGAAAAGTAGTTGGGGCCCTGCTAGAAATTGCACTCATCCCAGACCTCTGAGGCTTTTTACCAGCCCTCTCCAGTGAGAGCTCTGGTGGGATAAGCTTTGTTTTGGGCTGTGATGCATTTTTTGGGGGGGTGGTTTCCTCTGCCCTCATTCTGGCTAACAACTTAACGTGTTTTCCTGTTGTGTAATTTATGGCTGAGGAAGCATGGCCCTAACTTTTGCTTGCTCTTCCCTCGGTTTCGTCCTGTTTGTTTGCTGATTTCTACAGCTCGAAATGTCAGGTTTGCTTTGCCCCTTCCCCTCCCACCCCAGAAGGTTTCTGTGAATCACTGTTCACTTGGAAAAATGGAATGGTCAAGGAGTTTTTTTCACTTAGCACTTCAATGCAGGCTCAAATAACTTGAAAACAAGCAGTTTAAAATGATTTCCAGAAATGCACCTGGAATTCTCTGCTGCATTTTATTCAGTGCCAGATGTTTAGGGGATGCCCTGTTTGAGGTGGTTCCTGCAGAGCTTGGCTCTGCACCGCCCGTCTCCCCAGCTCGCCCTGGCTAGGAGCAGCGAGCGTTTTCTTCATGCTCCAGTGTTAGTTGAGCCAGGTAACAAACAGCTCCAAAAGGAGGTGCTGCCAAAAGGAGGTTCTTGTTCCTCCAGAAGTTCCTCCTTCTCTGAAAGAGCTACTGGGCTTTGGTATTTTGGGTTTGTTACCCCAGGAGAACATTACTGGAGGGTTGCATTAAAGTTTGTGAAAGAAATTCTGAACTTCCCAAGAAAAGCAGGATTTGGAGACAGCATCTCTGTCTCTCTTCAATCCTGCTTGTCACTTGTTTCTTTCTAATTGGTTATTCATGAATACTCCCGTCTCCTCCCATGGTGAGAGCACTCAGGACCGGTGCAGCCACTGGTTCTGTAACTCGGCACTACAGCTGGACACGGATCAAACATCCCTGAAAGGGAAAGCAGCCTGCCTTGTCCCAAACCCCTAATTCTCAGGCAAGAATAAGTGTCAGATTCTAAAGAATTACAGTGGCCGGCTAGCTCTTGGTGCATCATGTATGCACTGTTGGCTGAACCTGGCTGGAGGCTTTATCTTGGGCTACTGCCGTTGTGGCAGGGTGTGTTTGTCACTTCCCCGTGGGAATTGAGGTCAAAGGTTTTTCCTGCAGAACGATTGTTCTGCACTAACCATTGGTGACAGGCAGTACATGTTAGACTTCTCTATATAATTAACCAGTTACCATTTTCTGATTTCTTAAATCTAGAGACTCAGAACACAGAAGTGTTAGAAATTCCTTCCTGGCTTGACGGCCAGTCTCAGGACAACATCTGACGTTTTGTGCAAGGACGGCTGTGCTGCTGTCTCTCTTTCCAGTTCTAGGGAAAGCATCGTAGGTAAAACTGTGGGGTTCCTTCCCACTGGAGTGCAGAGGCCAAGTCAGATCTGATGTGTCAGTTCCTGAAGCACTCAAGGAGAAACTGACTTTTATAGCTCAGAGGGGGAAACTTGGGGGTTCCATCCTTAGTACGTTTCCATGGCAAACTTACCGAAGTAAATTGTAAATAGTGTTTATTTTTAATCCTCCAAAGGCATTCCGTGAAAAAATGGTTAGAAAAATGTTCCCCATCTTGGATCTGTAGCTGAACTGTGAGCAAAATTCCACTTCTCTTTATCCCAGTCATCCCTTCAGAATGGTTGACATTGTGCAGAGCCTAATTTGTTGCCTTATTTTTGTCACTGATGATCAACGAAATAGGCCCAGTTTGATTTTTAGATTGCACAAGGCACGCACAGAGTTGGCAGTGAGGCAAAGTGTTTCATGAGTGCCCATTACAAAATAGTTACTGAGGGGCTCGGTGTGACAACAGCCCTGATAGCACACAGGGGGCATGGCTAACAGGGTGCTTGGCATCCTGCTGGCCCTTCGTGTCTTCAGCAAGGACGAGGGCTCAGAGATCACGCGGCAGTTTCTGAATCGTGTAAGGGCATCGAGCTGTGTAATCCCAGGCTGACGGATGCTCTGACAGAGCACGGCAGCATTTGGGTGGCATGGATGGGGCAGGGCCATGAGCATCAGCCATCAGCCCTGAGCACTGCAGCAGGGTGCAGGTCGGGTTCTCTCCACCCTACCACGACCTGCGGTGTGCTCTGCTGCGAGCCCGAGTAGATCCGTGTCCTCTGGAGCAGCACGGAGCCATGGCGCTGGCAGCACACGGAGCACCGTGTTCCTGCACGGCCTCCGTGCTGGCCGGGAGGGCTCCTGCCCCCGCGGCGGGCAGCGAGCCCGCGGGGGGAAGCACATTCCTGCACACAGCACACTGGGGAGCGAGCTCGGAGCAGGCGAAGCACGTGCTCCCAGGCGCCAGATGTGGAGATGGAGCACCTACTGTGCTTCAGCAGTCAATTACTCAAACCCATAATACTTTTGCTTCTGAAATTAACCACTTTATGAATTATACAAAAGGAAATGATCAGTGTTGACAGCTGATTCTTTTAAATGGAGTGTAACCAAAAACATCATTAAAATATGTCTGGACTTCACCATTCCACAGTGCTGACTCTCATCAAGTTTTGAACTGCTGTTAGCAATGGCATGTCTTGCCTAAGATTCTTAATTTTCCAGGTATTGCCCTGTCTTAATAAATCTGCATTTCTCCTCCTCAGAAGTCATTATGATTCCTGGGCACTGCACCAAAACTTGTAGATGTTTTGAAGGTGTCCTGATCAGCCGAGATTAGGATATGGGTTTTAAACTTTATTCTACAGGCAGGGCATCCTTGAAAGCTGACTCCATTAACTGGTTCAACAGCCCAGAACAAGGAAGCGTGAATGGTTGCCTGCTCATAAACAACTGGGTTTCAACACTGACTGTTAGAAGTACCCCACACAAATGAGTGTTAATCTCTTAAGAGAAATCTCTGCATTTCTGCTGACAACTGACCGCATCGGAGGTATTGCTCACTTCTGGTTTTTGTCATGTCTGGTTTTGGCGTTGTGGTGATGAGACCTTATTCCCTGTGTACGTGAAAAGAACTTTTTTTGTGCTTCAGTCAAGGTGGCCCAGCTCTGTTGGGTAACCTCTCTCTTTGTCTGTGTTTCCTTGGAAGCTCCTTGAGAGTACTGCAGAGGCCGAGGTACCTGCTTTTGAGCCTATGGTTAAGGCAATCCCTTGCCATGCTTTTCGTTTGTAAGATGTGCTGCACATGCTCCCCTTAGCTGTGGCTTTTTAGAGCATTCCCCCACCTTTCCTTTTCCTTCAAGATTGTGTGGGTGTTGTTGAAGTAAGTGTCGGCTTCATGTTCAGGAGTCTTTGGAAATGAACTTTTCATGATTTTTGTGAGGGTTCCTTCCCCTCTCCCCATCTCTAGATGTTTACTCTCAGCATTTAAGTTGGTGGTTTTTTTTGTTTTTGTGGTGGTTTGTTTTTTTTGCTTTTCCATAAAGCCAGCTAATGATACAGAGCCTGCTTTGATTGAGAATACAGAAAAAGCAGTCCTGCTTTCAAAACCCGGTGAGCATAGGAAAGGCATATCAACCACAGCCGCAAGGTGGGAAGTGCCTGGAAACCTGGAAGCTTCACCCACCCCCGCATTAGTGGCAGGAGTGATCCAAGTGGCAGAGAGCAACTCCCTGGAAATGGGCCAGAATGGTTTTCTGGACTCAGCCGGGTACAGCTCCCAGTCCCGTGATGGCAGTGATGTGATCAGTGATGCTGTGCGTGAGGAATGCCTTCCCTTGCCTGGAGTATCCTGCACCAGCTTTGCCGGGAAAGGTTCACTGCAGCCTGCACAACAGTTTTGCAGCTTCATAACTTCTTTCTCTCTTTATCTTAGTTTGCTCTGATTTTGACTTTGCCATCTGCCAGCCTTTCCCCAGGACTGTTTGGTCTTTGAGGAGATGCACCTGTTTTTATATGTGTGGAAAAATACTTGAATTGCTTTCCTAATGGGAATCAGTGTTTTGTTTTCACCCTACATTTAATAAGTAAGCTCCAGTTACTGTTCAGTGCTCTTAAATAATATTTACTAGTTCTGGTTGTTAAAACCTGTGTCACACAGTGAGATGCAGTTCAGGCAGCTGATTAAATGAAGATGACTAATACAAATTTTTAAAAATGTAAACAAGAGAAAAGGAAGCGTAAACTGAATGTTCACTGGCACTTGGATATGTCCCAGCACATAGACACGTGCGTATCCGACTTACACGACAGTGGCTTATGAGAAATGGCTTTTCAGACTCCAGTGATGCCAGCTGGGTAGCCTGTGTCCCGTTGTAAGGTCAAAGGCCTTTAGGCTCAGGGGTTTTTTTGGCTAGTTGTTGTTTTGGTTTGACTGGAAACATTCAGTACTGGCTTTTCCAGTTGCCAGCTCCTTTCCTGTGTTTGCATCATCCTTCTGTTCTTTCTGCGGAGCTGGGATAAAACCAACAGTCCTGGATCTGTAGTAAGGAAACAGCGGCAGGTCGTTATGCTGGAATTTTAGGTTCAAAAGACACAACTAAGAATAAGCTTTTGCATTTTCCATGTAGCATTTCTGTTTTGAGTTTTCTTTTTTCCTTTTTTTTTTTTTTAGTGCTGTCAACCATATTTTTGTACGTGAGGCAGGATCTTTCTGGGTTCCGTGTGTGCTGGTGCAATCGATAACATCTGTTTGATCTACCTTCATTACTACACTTTAAATCTTCCATTCAGAAGCATATTCCCATATTTATCGTGAAGAGTGTCCACACTGAGTTTCCTTCTTGTCCGCTCCTCATTCAAACCACCTTGATTCTTCAGGTCTGCCTGGCGTTGGCCTGTCAGAGTCCTGTGCATAGTGCACAGACACATGGGGCAGGAAGTTGGGAAGGAGGCTCTTCTGGTTGGAAAAGGGCCAGAAAAAGGCAGAAGACTTGAAGGAAAGGATTGGATTTCAGTGTTTTTCCTTATGAATCTTTGTCCTGCTTAGGAAAACTGCCATAGGCACTTGGAGGGCTTGTTCTTCGATGGAGAGACCCTGGCTGCACCATTCCATCCACCCTTAAGAGGTGCAGGGCGGCTCCTGCCATTTATCCCAAATGGTCCTTCCCCCCAAATTCAGAGGGATGACGACTGCCGGGCATTCTGCTGGCAGTTCAGTGGTGTTGAGGCTGAGTTCACTGCAGCATTCAGAGCTGAACTGCTTGCACTTGGTCCCTGGGATGTTCTGTGGACATTCTAAAAGGATTTGCTACTGCAGTTGGGAGTGACTTTATCTGTGTAGCTCTGCTGTAATCCTTCATAAGAAAAGTCTTAATTTCTTTCATGCCATTTTTTTGCTGACTTGTCTTGACACTTTTTAAAGTTCAGATCCTCGTGGGGAAATACATTGAGTGTAAAGGTGTCAGAAGGGAAGGTGGGAAGGAGAGGTGTCAGTGGCAGGACAGGAAAAGCAAATTGCCTGTTTCTCCAGACCTCCAGCCTGCTTAGGTAAGGTCTACCGTGTCTGAGTATCCCTGTGTTTCCTGGGAAATATCACCAGCCTCACACCCCTGGCTCACTAACATCATGGACAAGGAGGATTGTGACACACTCAGATGATAAAAAGCGGAGATAAAATCTGTGGGTCTGTCTTGGGTGAATAATTGGGACACATTTGAAAGAGACTTTGAGACTCTTGAATTCTCCGTAGTTGATCAGGAGGGCAAAGCGATTATAATAATGATTGTTATTCAGTGTGTGTGCGACGGTATTTGGCATTTGCCTCTTCTTCCCCTTTTTCCCCATTTATCCCCTTGTGGCTGATGCAGGCATCCTCAGCGCCAGCACTTGTCAGGGCACAGCAAGGGCCGGTGGCTGGGCTGTGACAGGGAGATGCTGCGAAGCCTGCCTGGCTCTGGGGGGCTCCTCTCCCTGTCCTTGCCCCGACAACATCTGTGCCGAGCTGCTGCTGCAGCTGGAGTGCTGGGGTGGTCCCCACACAGCCAGTGCCAGCCTCCTGGCACCCGCAGCCTGGGCCTTGGCAGCCTGGGTGTGCTCTGGATCAGTCCGATGCTGTGCGTCACCGGGGACACAGGCTTGCCAGGGGGAAATAGGGCACAAGCCTTCCTGCTGGAAAGGTGGCAAAGCAGACACTTTTTAATCAAGTTTTTATTGTCTGTATAAGTTTGATATGATCAATTAGTGTAATAAATCCTGCAACAGTAAACAAGAAGGTGCTTGGAGGAAAGGGTTTACCGCCTTCTGTGTTGTATTGTAGCAACTGATTTGCTGCTGTAATGATAACTAAGAAGGTCTCTGTGTCCCACAAAGTTTATGGCTTGATATGAATGTTTGTTTTAGATATTGCATCTCAAAATCATTGAAAAGTGCTTCTGGGAGAGTTTCTTTTCCAGAGCTTTTTTTTTTTTTTTTTTGAGTGGAGGTTGCCAAGGCTGTTCTTTTTAGGGAATTTGCTTTAACGGGAAGTTTTATCCTCATGAAATTCTAATGGTGGAAACAATTCCCAAAATGAGCATCCCGCTCCATGTGGGGAAGGTGGCAAGAGGATGTAAGAAAGAGAGTTTGCTTCTCCACCAACCCTGGGATCTCATGCAGGGCTCAGCACAAAGCTTGGCTTCCTTGGCTCTCACGGATATATAATTAAATTCAAAGCGGAGAACAGCTCAGGAGACAGCAATGCCTGGTAAGGCTGTGGAAGAGAAGTGTCAGACCATGTGCTATGAGAACCTCAGGCATTTCTTGCCAGTGGATAAGGTGCAAGGACAGGGAATGGCCCGCAGCATCTGTTTTATGGCTGGCTGATCACTAGGTAGATGGCTTTTGATGATATAACAAAGACTATTTTGTATCAATCAAAGAGCTGCTCGGTGAGGTGGTGAAATATTTACTTAGCTGCAAGCTGTGGACTTCCGTGTGAATTGTCGGGTCCTTCCTACCTGAGCGTGGGACTTGGCTGGAACGGTGCAGCAGGTGATAGCGTGCGATTCCGTAACAGGACAGTAAGCAGGTGGTTGTTTTTGTCACACAAAGGAAAGCCCTAACCTTGCCATTAATCTTCCCATAAGCCCCATTATTTTGAGTGAGGGTATTATTTTTGCTGCCTGGGTGACTAAAGGAGCACGGCTTGTCTCGGAGGCTGAGCTCTGTCTGTGCCTGGTGTGGCAGGTTTGCACAGGGATATGCTTTGAGAATGCGGGCAGACCTCTGCTATATTAAACACCTTTTCAAATATACATGCACAGGATTGCCCTAGTTGGGATCAACTTCTGCACGACAAGGCTTTGAGGCTATGGTTTCTTTGAGAAAATAATCACTAGCACTCTGTTCCTACAAAGGACACACACCATTAACCAGCGACATTTCATGGCATCCCAGAAAAACAGCTGATGTGCACTTGACCTAGTTTTGTTACATTCTGTATCTGCTATTCCAGGTGTTCTGTGATATACTATGAATACCATTATCATTGTTGGTGCCTTGGTGATTGTACGGGTTTTAGAGGTCTGAGGTAGAAAGTTTGTGCTGTAAAATAATCAGAACATACTTGTTTTCTTAATGAAGGCTTTGGTACCAGGCGCTTCGCTTCCTGGCATAACCCCTTTAATGCCACTTTATCCCTTACTTACTCTTGCATTTCCTTACCCTACTATACAGGGAGGGTAAAAACAGAAAGACTTTGTGTTATTCTTATACCTCCTTTATATTCAAAAGAAAATCTGTACTAACTTGTTATTTACCTCAGTCATATTTTGCCCAGTGTCTGTTTTACCAGCTCTGAAAAGTTGTCTGGACTGCAGGAATATCCATCAGTGATCTCTCCAGTACGGCTGTGCCCTCTCAGATGCTGACAATGTACTAAACTGTAATGTGAAGCCAGGGAGTTCCAAAGAAAGGAAATTATTGAAAGTCATCACACAGTACTTACAAAAAGTAAAAGGAAAGATCAAAGCATTTGCTGACGATTCATTTCCAGCTGTATAAAGAGCACCCCTGCAGTGGCAGAATAACTTCTCTCCAGGAAGACGGCTTCTTGGACAGGGCGCCTGGAATGGAGTCTCAAGAGCAGCTTTTCATGCTGCTCTTGAAATGGACTTCAAGTTATGCTAGAAATTGGTTTCATGGGGCACGTTCCTTCTGATTTCACATTAAATGAAGTTTAAAATATTTTCTTTGCTTTATCTTTGTGGGTGGAAGGGGAGCCCTAGGGAAATTTCTCAAAAGTGTTTTATTTTGCATCATATTAATTGATCCTTTTGCGCAAGAAGTTGAACGTAGTGAAAACATAGGAAAGCAGGAAAGAAAGGAGCTGGAGGCAGGGGGTGCGGGAGAGGAGAAGGCTCTAAAACTTCTTCGAAAGGCTTAGTACTGAACTTACTTCAGCCTTTCACTCTGCATGGCGATAAGTGAATTACTTCAAATGCCAATTGATCTGGGTGGGAAGTGGAAAGCCACTCTAATCCGATTAATCCCAGAGCATGGGATGCCTCGCTGGCAGTGTGAAAGCAGCCCCAGCACATGCTCAGCTGTTGCTCTTTCACAATGCGTGGTGCAGTTGTCACTCTCAGACTCCTGCCAGCAAAAACATCCGCTGGGTTCATTTTACCACCAAATATTTTTACACTTCTGCGCCAATAAACATAAACTACCCTGGCGGCAACTGCCGTGCCCCATCCTACCATTCCTTGCGTCGCACAAACGATGTGAGTTGAGCTACGCTGCTGTCCCGTTCATCCTTCCAGCAGCGTGATCCCTCCTGTCACGGAGGAGCTACCCTCTGGTGCTGATTCTAGCCCCTGCATGTAGGAATGAGCAGAATGGAAAAACTTCAAATGAGCCCTTACGGCTGTACCCTGTTGATAGTCTGTCCTGCCTGCTCCTAGGGGGAGCCTGGAAGGATTTTCCTCTAGCTGGCTGCCATTACAGACATGTCCATGTGTGTGCGGAGCTTGGGAGGTGGCAGAGGTGCAGGCGCTGCTTGTGTTACAGTGCTTTTTCCCTGGCTTAAAATTCTGCCGTGTTCTGTGGCTAGGGAATGATGGCATGGCCAGAGCAGGGCCTTGGCCTGATGCTCTGGTGTCTCAGTGTAGGGAGGAACATGGTTCCATGTGAAGGTGGGGACCGGCAGCAAGTTCTCCTTAGGAAGAACCTGTCTTTAACGCTTCATCTGAACTCTCTTTAAGAATATGCCAAGCATTTAAGTACTGAAAATATACTTGTTTTCCCCACTGCAGAGGCTTACATAGCTGAGCTCTCCAATATTTATGTTTGACGTCAATGGGAACATTGCCTGAACGTAGGATTAGAAGCACTGAGCTGTTCCCTGCTCCGTGTGTCAGGCAGCAGCGTGCGCACACCAGCCGGCCCCGTGCCACGGCTGCGGCGCTGCTGTCACAGCAGCGTTTGGTGAGCCCTGCCAAACAATGAGCTCCCCCTGCGCCCCGGGACAGTGCCCCTGTCTAGGTACAGGCTGCGGCTGCTGCTGCGGGACGGGCAAGTGACTGTCAGTGTAGGGTTCTGTGTAGGGTCGGTCTTACTGGTGTCTTACTCCTCTTACGTGTTTCTGCGGCACCCCATGGAGGGTCTGGGTTCTGGAGAACTATGTGATGTAAAAACACAGCTTTGCATGGCTGAGGGGAAGAGACAGTGCTCAAACCCAGCAGAGCCTTAGCACACTTGGCTGGATTGACTGCTTGGTAGGCTTAGGGTAGAAATGTCTGAGGGGCTGATGAGTGGAGAGGAGGTGAGTGGAAGGGGAAGGATGCTGAGGCCAAGGTGAGTGTCCACAGGTAATTATAGATAAACACCTGAACAGCGACTGACTTTTATTTCCAGTCATCTGGTGTTCAGGAGATTGCTGACCCACTTCAGCATTGGTGACTCCATCGCCGTAACTCTGGGGGGTACTGACAAGAGGATGTAAGCTTTAACCAAATAACATGTGACTGGAACTTGTGCGTTCCTTGTGGATGCACCAGTCCAGCCGTTTGCTCGTTCTCTCTGCATTTCCAGCTTGGAAAAGCGCTGAGCTCCGTCTCCGGTGGTCCGGGTCAGACGGGCTGGGTAAAAAGATTAGGATATTAATCTGGGCTGTATTCTCCGCTAGTAATCTGTAAAATGAGACATTAATAACCTATCTCTGCCTTAGCTGAGTTTTTACCAGGGTGATTTTGACAATAAAGACGCTAATGATTAAAAAATTCTTGGCTTCTCTGAATTGGGGGTAAACTAAGGTACCTCACTCATTTCCAGACAAGTGCAGAGAGTTCAAGGAGGATGGAATTCAGATGCAGGATTTTTCCTGTTGTTGTTTGACTAAATGATTGACAGATAAAAGCACAGGTGTCTTCTTTTTTTATGCAATTAGGAAGTGTACTGGACCAAAGTGGAAATAAAAATGTGGTCTCAATGTCCAGTTCCCTCCTCTTGCCACAGGATAGCTGGGTTCCCCTCTTAGTATCTAAGGGCAGATTCCAGGTTCGTGTTGCTGTCACAGCCAGGTGATGAAGGTGACCTTCTCAGATGGAAATGTGAATGCGCTGCACCTAGGCCAGTGGATTTCTGTGTGTTTCTAGCAATTTCAGTCTAGCAGATGTTGGTTCAGACCTGTTTTTCTCCCTGGATGGGCTGAGCAGTGTTTGTCAGTTGTATCCATGAGATTCCAAAAACAGTTGTGTGTGAGTCTGCTCAGCGCAGCCCTGTGCCACAGGGAGCAACTGTTCCCTCTCAGAGCAGAGGAAGTTGCTCTCGTGAGTGGAGGGGTGGCAGTGTACTTGGGGGTCAGAGTAATAAGGTCAGACTGAGCTACTCTGCAGCATTGGTTCATATAGAAGCAGAACCTTTTGCTTCCGTAGTTCATCACAGAGCACCTTCTGCTTTGGGTGGAAAAAAAATCTCCTTTCTGTTTAAATCTTACTGCTGTAATTGTAGCCAATCCACTGCTCTGACTAGGATGAATGTATTTCTCCAACAGAGATGTTCTAGACATTTGCATTCTGTTGACATCAATATTTGATTTTATGTTTTTAAAGCTCAATGTAATTTTGCTAAAGAATTACATAAATAAGAACACGTGTGTAACTGAGTTGCATCCTTCCCCACAATCTCTTGGAATCCAGTCCTTCACTTCTGGGTGGTCACTGTACTCACAGGGTGTTTTTATAGCGGGTATATAGTGGGAGCTGTCTGGTATAAATGAGAATACAACGGAATCCTGTTTACAATTAGGACGGTTGAACCAGCTTGCCTCAGTTGTCCATCTCTTCCTGTGGTCAGTGCAAGGAAATTGGTTTGTTGTTACAGGGACAGCTCGGGATGTGTTTCAAAACGGCAAGAAAAGCTTTACTTTGAGGAAGGGAAAACATTCATCCTGTGAGGGCTGAGGATGCTTTCTTTGAGCACGGATGGCCAATATGATGCATTAAATCCTTTAATACTGAAAGGAAATCCCTAAAAAGCTGCATTATGCCTTTTACTTCTTACCAGTCCCTGCCTGTCATAGCTGATTTCTGTCAAGATAGGCAGAATTGAAGTTTGTTTCAGGGTGAAACAGCAGGGCTGTTCCTCATCCTGTCAGCATTACTGTCCTAAAAGGTGCTGCTGCCACATTCCTCTGTACTTGCTCTGCCTCTGGCATCCCAGTGGACGGAGAGATGCCACTGTACAGAATTCAATGTGAAGAAAACCGATGCGTTCAAAAATGAGAGAGGTTACTGGACAGCTCATTCTTGTAAAAATCACGACCATTTTATGAGAGAATCTGCAAGGACAGTGGCCCCAAACTCAGACACTGCTTTGGGTCAGTGCCATGCGAACGGCTCTGATAAAAACCCAACCTGCCCGAATATTGGTGCTCGAAGTTTGCCAAGCCACGTTACAAAATGGCATTTGCTGTTTGGGTTTGAAGTGGTGGAAGTGTTCATGAGTCCTTCCAGGTCCACTCTTGTTGGGCCCCTTGAGGGCTGTGGCATGAATCCCTCCTTGTCCCCAGTTTGCTTTAGGGATTCTGAATCTCAGAGCTGGACCTGGCGAGATCAAGTTCATTTCTGGAGAGGCTTTGAGAGGCAGTTGATCCTGGCAGCGTGCTGGGATAGAGGAATGGCATACGTCTCAGTTTGAGAGATGGAGAAGGATTTGGTCTCATACCTGGTTTGTAGCATGCGATGTACCTAATGGCTTGGAGCCATCTTGTTTCAGGGCGTAATTTTAGTTTGTTCTTTTAATGTCTTCAAAGGTTAAAGCTTTAACTAATTGCAGATATTAACAGCTCTATTTTGTACTGCATGGTCGTAATCTCTACTGCTGCTGTAGACTTGAATGATACAATGTCTGTGGGCAAAGACTGGGCTGTGGCTGACACAGCGCTCCATCCTGAACGAGTTCAGGCTGGGGAAGCTGAGCAAGGAATGGGTTAGGATTAAACCTCCGGCCTAGACAGACAGTGTGCGTTACCGCTTTTGATGTGCGTTCACAATCTGAGCTCTCACTTGGCACCAAGAGGGTATGAAAGGGCTCTGCCGAAGCACTTCTGTTCATCTGCTCTTAGCCAGAAGACTCATTTCTCTTGTGATCCTTAGCAGTTACTCGTTCATCTCCTCCAGAGGAGGTGACTTTAATGTCCTGTGCAAGTGCAGTAAGTGCAGGCATTGTCAGTATTTAACTGCATGCCATGCAGTTAGGCATTTAGAAACAGAAATTACCGCCGAGCGGAGCCGCTCAGGTGTGTAACACCCAGCCTCTCTGAGAGTGTGTCCCAGTTCCCCGTGGCAGATGCTCCCACCGAGCAGCTGCGCTCTGAGCTGTACACAGGGCATCTCCGAGGTTGGCATGGGCACTAACCTGAACCTTTAGGCTCATGTAACCACTCCTGCCTTTCCTGCACTCACTTCCTGGGACCCTGCTGTAGTGCTTGGAAGAGCCCGAGTGTGAAGATGCGATTTCATGCTCGGTAATTGCGAATTCTCGAGTCATTTAAATCCTACACGTCTTTGAAAACAACAGCTGATCCTGCTGTGAGAGGGCTCTCCTAACCCCCGGGAGACCTGTGCCAGCTCCTCCAAATGCCTGTGCTGTTGGCTGCAACCACATTGGCCCTGTTCTAAGTCACCCCCAAGTCGTGGAGCCAAAGGACTGGCTGCGATGGCTGTGTCCTGTGAGGTGGGGACACCAGTCTGAGCTTCAGGAAAGCCAGGCTTGGTCCAGGGAAAGGCGTGGCCTAGGCTGTGTTTTCTCTCTGCCCGGAAACGAGGCCATAGTCAGTGCTCTGTTGCTCTGATCCGGGCATCCTGGCTGTGCAGGGGGTGCACGGTTTGCCCGGGGGATACGGCCCCAATGCTGTCGGCTGCTTTCAGGCAGCAGTGAGGAAATGCCTGTAGCTGCAGGAGTACGTGGTCATCTGTATGCCTCAAGGCAGCTTGTGATGTCACAGCCTTGAGCTTCTACAAACTGAGACAGCACACCAGAGGTGTGCAAGGCTTCTGTAGGGATGCTGATATCGCTGCCTCAAATGAACATTCCTCATCTTTCTACTAAAATATTTTATTACCCTACTTGTGTATGTTCACGTACCGGAGCAAGGCATAGAGGTTCCTGCATATCCTTGCTGTTGAGGACTTCTGCATTACTTTGGAAGCCACCTGACTGAAAACTGTATCAGAGTCCTAAATAGAAGTATTGAGGATATGGAATACTACTGACAGAAAGCAGTGACTAAGTATGTGATAAATCCAAGTAAAGATCAGGGGCACATCTACCTCACAGCATAGCCGTGGTAAATAGGACTGCATTTCCAGTGGGTGGTGTATTGGGCAATAAGGGAAGAGGGGTACTGGAGCTCTTGGCTTAGGAGGGGTTCACACTCACTGCCAGGAAGAAGGCACCGGACCAGAACACGCTTTTGCTTGATGTGTTGCTGATTTTCTGTTTGGCCCAGTGAAAGGATAGGGATAGTTCAGAGGAGCTGAAGCATGAAAAGAAAAGTTTGTTTTTTGTTTTTTTTTTTAATGCCAAATGAAAAATAAGCCGAAGAAATGGGGGAGAAAATTATCTTGTTAAATATGAAGGAAACATAATTAGAGGGCAAGTTGTCAGCATAAAAATAAAACCCTAGAACCCTAGTTCTGATGTTTTAGGTAGGAGCAGGCTGAGGTTCAAAGTGGCTTCAAAGACTGCTTCAAGATGTTTGTGCACCTGTTTGGGAAAGACTCTTGTGTATATTTTCAGGGTTGCTCATTGTTTCAGACAACTTGTTGAAATAAATTAGGCAAGGAAAAAGTAAGCAGTGCTGGTCACTTAGTGCTGGCCTTTTTGAGTCATAGGTAGGGTTCATTGACTGCTGCTTTTTCTTTCTGTGTTTAGATTCTTGCCCAGTTAGGACAGCCGGGAGATGATATTCAGGAATCAAATTCTTTGCTATTGGCCATCACTGGTTTTGTTGGAATAATAAGACAGAGCATCCTGGGAGACAGAGGGGACTCGGCAACTTCTTATGGCTCTATTTTCCCTCTCTTTGTCCAGGCAGCACTTGAATATAAGCAGCCTTCTGGTTTACATACATAGAACTGTCAGATATGTGCCTGTGTGTGTTTTTGGAGCCAGGCTCCTTGTTAACTGCTGCCTGTTTTGCATAGGTGGGTTGACACAAAGTGTCTGTAAAGGCAGTTAAGCCTTATTTATCGGCGTTTTGTGTCACACAAGCACCACAACCAGCGAGACCCTGACAGGAGCTGTGTCACGTTGTCTGTAATTGGTCATGGCCCTCAAGGTGGGGACTTGAATTCTCTAAGTTGATGAAGCCAAGGAAGCGTCGGAAGAGAACTGGAGGGTAAAAGCTTCCGAGCGTCTCCTATACGGTGCCCCACTGAAAGGGACTCGTGGATGCCGTGCTCACTTTGGATGGAGTTTTCCAGTTTCTGCGTTCTTTGTGAACTGCATTTACTCTGAGGCTTTGGCTTTCAGAAATCTCAGAAATTTCAGAAGCTTTGAAAGGTAAATTAAATTACCACCAACTGCGCTGCTTGGTTTCTTTTAAACCGAACACATTCTTCTCAAATTGAAATATAATTATGGACCCGATGTACTCTGAACATTTCATTTATTCAAACTGAAAATTATATTCTCTGCAAGCTGCTTTAAAGCCAAAATAAAAAACCCAACCTAATTATAGCAGCAGTGTGGAGGAGGTCTGCTAGGATATTGTATGATACATTTTGACAGCTGCTTTTTACTGGAAGGTTGTCAAGACCCTCACAGAAATGTTTTGAAGTGCTGAAAATGGGTGAACCCAGAATCTGTAGCTGTTGCCAGCAGAGTCAAGGACTGGTGCATTGCATTGGGCTGGGGCTAGAGCAGTGGGCAAAGGCATGTTCTCATCTTTGCTGGACTTCTCAGCTGCATTCAGGAGCCTTTGCTGAAGTTGTAAAGGGTAAAACTGAAGCTTTATTTGGCACATAGAGGTCGTTGCCAAAAATGTTCATTGGAGGAGAGGCATTTCAGATACTTTTAATTTTAAAGCTTTGGCGTGGCGGTTCACTGTTACAGTTGTGGTCCATAGGTCAGTGGCAGATGAGGCGGTTAGAACAGTGACCAAATGCATCCTTAAGCCCTTCCTTTCTTCCATAGCTGTTGCCATGGTTATGTGCAGTCCTTAGACTTGCTGAATGCTGGCAGTTTTGGCCCCATGCTAACTGGGTCTCTGTACGTGCCAAGCGTGTGGAGGAGAGCCTGGTCCACTTCTCCCTCAGTCGTGCTGTTGGCAGCACGTTGTCCAGCACTGCTATGGTATCTGGTAGCTGGTGCCCCTCGCTCCGCTGGCCGCACAGCTGGGAGCAGCCACGCTGCTGCCCCTGGCCAGGAGGGCCGTGCTGGCTGCAGACTGCAGGGCACAGGCTGCCAGCGGGGCTGGACACGGCCTCCCTCCAGCTCGGGCAGCAGCAGAGCAAAGGGGATGCCTGGGTCTCCTGCCTTGTCTTTTGGGTAGGGCATCGTGGCATGGTCGAGCGCCTCTGACTGCCGGTTCCCATACGTTCTCTGTGGCTGAGCAGTGGGAACACAGGGCTGTAGCAGGCGGCACATCAGCCACTCGATCAGACAGTGAGTCACACGTGCTCCAGGGAGCAGAGGACCCATCCTTATGGCAGAGGATGACCCGACGAAGGGCGTGCAAGTGGCTGGCTGGTCAGAAAGGGAGAACCTTTCTGCTTTTGTGCTGCTGCACATTCAGTCCCTCCCTGCTGCACGCGGGTCCCTGGCACCAGTGTCGGAGAGTCTTATCAGTGCATCTGGTGATAATCCTAGGAGTGGTATTGGACAAGTCAAAGGATAAGGAATATTCCAGAACTTTGTGTACATTTGGTGACTGGCACTTCGTTCACGGTGAGGACAGTATGTGGCTTTGGCTTCTCGGGGAATCACGGGGAAAATGGTGTTTGATGGCCCTGCTGGAGAGGCGTGGTTTTGACTCTTAAAAACCCCAAAGAACAGACAGAAAGGAAGGAAAAGGCCAAGAAAGAACTTGGGAGTTCTCTTCATCCTGTGGAGATGGCAGTTCATACTGGGCTTTTTGGAACATTGGCTTATTCAACATGTTTGAGGAAATACTGAAAAGAAAAAAACTTCCCTAAGTTTAAGTATGGGTTCAAGGCAAACTTGTCTATTGAGGTAGCCAAAAATCCCCTTTCTTTAGAGGGCTGCCAAAACAAAAGGTAGAAGCAGTGGAAGTAGTTGACTGCAGTTCAAAAGGAGGAAAAGATGTTCCTGACCATGGAACTGTGAATGGTGGATGTGATTTTCACTTTAATGACTTGCAGTCTTTCCCAGAGTGTTTTTGGTGCCAGATCTTACGTCTAATGGTGGCAAGCATCTGGATAAGGAAAATCGAAATGAATTACATCCTGTGGAGTAGCTGTCGTTGTTGAATAGAGAACTTTTCCTGGGAGATTTGATAACCCATGTTGTTCTTAAAAAGAAGCAGAAAATATTTTCTTAATGCCCCAATAGGCAAATTAATCAACAAGTTACACCATGTGTGATTCTGGCTCCGAGGCTGAATGCATTTAGGGATTCACTCATTCAACAAATGCTCATTTGCATCAACTGACATTGACTCAGGCTTTAGGGGAATCAGATTTGCTTTGATTTAGTTGAACTGTGAAGTACATTTGAGTTGTTGTTTTTTGTTTTTTGTTTTTTTTTTTTTTCAAACTGTCTGCTGGTATGAATTCCAGAAGTGTTTACTGGAATTTCAACCGAGACACTGCAGAACTATCCCAGGTGGCCTCTTACTTGTTGTTTTTATTAACATCATTTTTCTAAGACTATAATTACTTGGAAAATACTGCTAATTAGGATTACCACATGGTTTAGCAGGAACTGAGGAACCTGCTTCTCCTTTTACATAAGCAGTTTGGTCATGTCTGTCCTTGGTTTCATGGTTGGGAGTTGCGTTTGCAAGTGGGGCTCGGGGCGCGGAGTCCGTTTGTTAGCAATGAGCGTGAAGTCTTTGATGTGAGAATGCATCCCACCACCCAGGGACATCGTCGTGAGGGTTTTTGGTGGTTGCTTGTTAATGTTTCTGGCTTCTGTGAAAGAAACGCCTTTTGTGAGGGCATCTGTAACTGACATTTCCAAGTCTTTTGTACAGAGAGTTTTTAGGGCTTCTTTGACATGTTTGCATGTACAACATCCAGCCAGTACTTGAAAGAAAGGGTTGTATTTAAAGCTTCACTTTGTATCCAAATAATGAACACATAAACACAAGCACAGAATGTGGCCTGCTTAGGTCACCTGTTTGGTTTCAGCTGGCTGAAATCAGCTTTCAGTAAGTTATGTGTTCCTACCCTGTCTGCATTGCATTTCTCTTATTAATACGTGATTTAGTTAAATGTCAGTGGTTTTAAATCATAGGCACTAGATTGCGAGGGTCTTGTTCAGTGTTGAAGGGCTGTTTACTGTAGTTCTGCTCTCCGGCACTCCACGGAACTGTGACCTGCTGGGCGTTTTCCTCACAAAGATCCTTTGGAAGGTGTTGTAGTTCTCTTGCAAAGCTTCACCACAGCGTCCACCGGAGCATTGGAGTGATTTGAGAGTTAGTGATTTAACTCAGAGCAGAGCTTGGCATTTGGCTGGGTTAGGAGTCATAGAAGTTGGCTTGATCAGTGATTTATAGATGTTGAGAAGATGTTGAACAACGATTTTTGAGGAGCACTGTAAACAAAGTATGTTTATATTAGCGATTCTTTGATGTGAAAATCTATTCAGAAGGTGCCAGGGCGCTATCTGAGAACAGCATCAAGACCATCCCGATCAGTAATTTCGCAGCAGGCACTTCCTGCTGTTACTCCGTGGGGTTGCACCTGGTCTGTGGCACAGCTGGCAATGCCTGTCCAGGTACAGCCGTTAATGAGCTTTTCAACGAGCTAAGAAGGCTCTCACACCACAGCCAAGTGGGATCGGGTCAGCTGCTCCGAGCTGGCTCTGTTAACATCAGCCTTGGGCAAACTTCCTAACGGTCAGGAGTTGTGCCCAAGGAAATGGAACTTCTCCCTAACCAAGATGGTTTGGGGAAGTGCTCAAGATTTGATAGCAGTTACAATTTCAGATGAGACATAAGAGCGAAGTCACAATTACCCCTCAGGAGCAAACGGTGCAATGTACCTGAGGGGAAGGTGACCAGTGCAAAGTAACCTCTCTGGTTTCAGTTGTGTTTCTCTGGGCTATTGAATGCTTGGAAACATTTCTGAGTAACCTGGTTACTTTTTCAACTTCAGCTTAGGATACCTTTGCTCTGCTTGTCTTTTCAGATGCATGGCTTATATTTCCAGCTGCATTTCAGACAAACCGGTTGACTGAGGGGTTTTACTGATAAAAGCAAGCAGGGTGTTCTTGGGAATGCTGTTGACAGGGAGACTCGCGTGGAGTTACCAGTTGGATTTCATTAGAAATGCAGAGAGATACTTTTCACAAGAGGGTTTCTGGTCTACTTAAGGCTTTTTTGCCACACAAGGGGCAGGCTGCACAGGACAGTTTAGGGAGCTGTCAAATGCGTGGAGCTCGTACAGGCTGAAGTTCTGTGATCTATGCAAACAGTTCAGGGATGAGGCATGCTGATGGAGCGTAGTCAGGACAGGTCTGTAATCATGATATAGCTGCTGATCGCTGAGCCCCACACGAGGTCAGGTTTCCAAGCTGTCCTTTCCAGGGCTGAAGGTTATTGGCTGCTTTGCTTGAAACCCAAGAGTTTCATTAATCAGTGCTGTGGATGCCAGCGCAACATGATGTACTGCAGACCTCTCCACAAAACTCTGATTCCACATGGTGGTATCTCCTTTGGCATCTGCAGTGGGCTGTGAAAAGAGCCTGGAAATTCATCAACTTAAAGAAGTAAGAAAATGGGAGCAATGCTATGCAAGTGTCACTGTTGGGCCAGGATTCAATTTCCTGTACTCTAGATGAAGTAGATGACCAGGATATGCAAAGGCAAGCTACCAACAGCAAAAGGGAGGCAGTGCTCAGCAGAGGAGCTTGTGGCGAGTGGGGGAGTTACGGTAGAGAGGGCCAGAGCTGCGAACTCGCTCCGATGAGATCACAGGAGGGCAGCGGTGGCTGCTGCTGAGCGCACACGTCCAGGGCCCCAGAGGAGTGCGGCCGTGCGCGGGCTGGCTGTTAACTGAGTCTGAGATACCGGCGCGTGTTTGACTGATCACAGAAGTGATCACAACAGAAGGCTGTGGTGTGACTGGGGAGACAGAGATGCTGGGCTCTGTTTTCGTACTTGAAAGCCTGTTTCCCCCCTAAGAAGTCTGTCCCTTCACAGCCAACAGGGGCAGGCTGGGCGCTTGGGGAAAGACTGCAAAGGACTGATACAGGGCAGCGTCTCCCTTTTCTCCTTTCCTTCGTTCTTCCCTCTCCAGTCATCTGTCTCCTCTGTGAAGAAACAACAGCAGTTCCATAAATGGAGTCTTGGGTAATGCCTTCTGTCCCAGTGTCACTGGGGTTTAATTAGTGCAAGGCTCCGCATGCTCCACAGCTTCTCGGTGCTGGCGAAGGAGCCAAGCAGCAGCACAGCAGCACTTTTCCTCTGTCTTTGATGTTGGAGTAGTGGTGACTTTGTAAGAGCCTCTGAGGAAATCTCTGAGATGAGAAGGAGAAGCCATCAGAACTGGGTCCTCTGGAGAGTACTTCCTCAGTCCCTTCCAGTGAGGACGTGGCTTTCCACGCCTGCAGTAAAACCTGTTGGCAGCACAGCACACGCTGCCAGTTTTGGTCGCAGCTTGCCTGGAGATGGATGTTCTGGGGAGGTCGAGTGCTGAAATTTGGCTGGGGGCAGGAAATAGTTGTGAAAGACACCAGAAAGTAAATAACTTTGACCAGGGTGAGACAGCTGTGACAGTGGTTCCTGGTGCACTTCAGCTCGGCCAGGATGAGCACGGTACGGTCTGGCAGTGCCAGCAACACAGCCTCTGCTGAGCTGCAGAGCGCAGGCAGAGCCAGTGGTGGTGCACTTGTTTCCTAGGAAAAACCTCTCCTCTCCCCTTCCCGGGGCAGCACAGCGTGATTCCGTTTGGCTCTGCGTCGTTCCCCGCTTTCCCGTGCCAGCAGCAGGAAGGGTGGGAGGGTCAGCCACCAGGCCTGGGGAGGGAAGGAGCACCTCTATCCAAGCTGCAGCCGTGACAAAAGTCCCTCTACCCCTTCAGCACCCTTGGCAATGCCACTGATCATTTTTCTCTCTTTTTTTTCGTGTCAAGAGAACTGTTGAGGGAACAAAAGCCTTCAGCCTGTCAGCCCCATGAGCTGCACGTGTAAGTCATTAAAGATGTGGCTGTTGAGCATCTCCTTTGTGTGACAGATTTGGAACCAAATGCATGTGAGTCCACGGAACGGGCTTGATTCAGTCAGCCAAAATTATAGGGAAGCTCTAGTTTTCCCTTTCTTAATTGATGGCAGAGTTTTAATGTGGTCGCAGTACAAAGTCACGTGATTTATAATCAGATGGATTAACCACTGACTTACGCTTTATAAATCCACACGCCTACCTTCCAGATGCAAGGCAGAGAGCAGCAAGACATCTTTAGGATGTACTGCTGAGGCTATTTTCTGATATAAAATATGCACCTGGCCCTAAATCCCACTGACATGGTATTTTAGGAGAAATCATCAAGTAAAGATGTGTTTGACAAGCCCCTATGTCTATTTATAGGCAGTTCTGTCAAATTCAGAGCAAACATGTATCTTTTTTTTTCCCCTTCCAACTATGTTTGCTGCCAGATTCTTCTGGCTAGTTGTGGGCTGCTGGAGCTTCACATGAAGCCATCTGCACAGAGGCACCACCCTGTAATTACACGGAAAGGGATCTCCGACCTCAGATTGTGCTGGTAGATTTGTTCGCAGGGCGTTCCACGTGTGGCACTTGCACCCACCTGGGCCAGGGCGGCAGTTTGGTGAAACAAATCCACCTTGGGCTACTTTCACCGTGTGAGAAATTGTTCCTGGAGTAATTAAAATCGTCCTTCCAAAACCCCCAAAGGTCCAACACACAAGGGCGTCATGTGCCATGCAGCGAAGGTCATCCACAGGCTTTAACTCCAGCAGGTTCAACTAAGAAGTCAGACTGCCATCTTCCAAAGTCAGAGATTTTTTCCTTGGCTTTTGGTTGGTTGGTTTGTTTGCTTTCTACACGAGCTTTTGGGGTGTTTGGTCAGTGTAGGCTGCTTTTTCCAGTCTGTGTTCTGTGTTCCCTTTTTGTTAATTATCGGTACTGCAGTTATGCCCTCCGTGAGGGATTCCCACTTCTGATCCACTCCCAGTGCTTGATTGGACTGATGGGTGGATTTCTCTCCTGCCATGACAGAGGCTGAGGCATTTCAGTGGTGCTGAAAGTAATTGCAGTCTATTTTATAATTACAGGCTTTACAAAATTAAGAATCTTAGGAGCAGGAATGCTAAGAGAGAAAATGACTTCCCGAAAAGCTGCTTTGCTTGCAGGCGCCTTCCTTAAGGCAGAGTTGAATTGGGGCACTCTGCCCAAGGAAAATGGCAGGAAAAATATGCTGGATGCTCAGTGTGCTGATTCTGTGTGTGTTAAGTTTGGTATTTATTAATGAAAATCTGCAAGCAGCTTCTGCAACTTGCCAAGAGGTGTTAGTGAAAGCTCTCTGCCCTGAAGAGTTTGCAAACTTCCTTTCCAAGCCTACCCCTGCTCCGTATCCGTGCAGAGCCATGAACTTGTGCTCCCTCACCTATCCACCTCCCCTGAATTGGGCAACAAAACTGTAACTGGCCTGATCTGCAGCAGTGAGAACTTCTCCGTGGTCTCTTCCAGCAGTACCAGCATTGTGTACACACAGGGAATACAGCTGAGGTTCATGCCCTGAGGCTGCCAAGCAGATCTTACCGATGTTTCAATAAACAGCATTTTTAAAAAGGAAAAAAAACCAGGGAAGTCTGGGAACGACTCATTCATTTCAGCGGTTGGAGGCATGACATTCATTACAGTCAAATCTGTTCAAATATCCTTGACGAATACCAGGAAAGAGTGTTCTGTAGAGAGGTGGGTTGTTTTTAAAAGGTCATTCCTTAAACAAAAAAAAAAAAAACACCCCCCCCCCCCAAAAAAAAAAAAAAAACCCAAAAACAAACAAAAAAAAAACCCCAAAAAGAAAAAAGGAAGAGACAGGCTATGAGGATTGCAATCCCTTCTGTCCTCTGGGAGAAGCAGCATGGCTGCAGGGAAGTGCTGTAGGTGCAGGACAGGAGCCGCAGTGTGGCTCGGGCTTGACCTAACCTCTGGGCAGGGAAAACTCTGTGGCATCGACAAGGTGTGGCCTTTGAGAAGTCTTACCTCCTGAGCGGGTCATGCACAGTTAGGCAGATGCACGTCAAATCCTGTTTTTAATTAGCGTTTCCAAATCAACAGCTCAACTGACTTCTGTGCCTGGTGACAGGAGAAATGAGTATGCTGTTATACGATCAAAAGCATCTAAACATTCGTTTTGTTAAATGCAAGACACTTTTGCTTTGATTTGATTTTGCTTCCTTTCCTGTCTTTCTCCTTTTAGCTAATTTTGGGTTTCTTTCCCCCTTTTGTGGAAATTTGAGAACTGTGGTGGAGATCTGAGCTGCTTTTCGTGTTTTGTGAGTGTGTATCTAAGGCCAGGGATTTTAGTTATGTTTTGACTGACCTGAGTAAAGCTGGTTTTTAAGTGTGTCTATAAACCTTAGGCCATCAGTCAGTGCCTGCTCTGTCTGGCATGGATTTTTGCCATGGTCCTTGACGTCTCATAACTTGAGGAGAGTTCAAGTGTGATCACATAGCAAATGTTTCTGGAGCTACTAGCAGCTGTCATCATACCTGGAGTTAGCTCTCCTGGGTTTTGTGTCAGAGTATGTTCTGCTGTGTGGTTTGATTCCTGCGTACTCTCCTAGGGTCCATCAGAACTGGCATCAGAAAAGGAGAAAGAGACATTGAGCAAACTACGCCTAATTATGCCTTATTGTGACTAAATTTGGGAAAGAGCTTGCTCTTCTACTTCTGGAGAAGAACATGGCTGTAGCTGCTAGCACCGGTTAGCCCCTCTGCACCTGCCAGGCACAGGCAGCTTTCCAGCTGCCCCGGAGGCCAGGGAGGGGTATGGGGAGGGAGGCTTCGGAAAAGCAAACACTTGTGTCGGCAGGATTGCTGCCTTGAAGTTGTTATTGTGGAAGCGCAGGCGACCAGGGGGTGACGTGCTCCTTTCAGTCCCCACTGTTCCAGAGGAAGGCTCCTAAAATCTGAACAAGTCGTTGCTGTTTCAGGATGTTTGTTGGTTCCCACATAGCCAGGTAGCCTGGCCTCTGGTATCAGGGTGAGCTGCATCTATCTCCCTAGGGAGGACAGGCTTAGAGTCTCTCAATGGCAGTGACTTGGGGCGCTGTTGCTGAAGAGTGGGAACGTCAGGCAGAGCCCTGACCTTGTGTTTTGCCTCGATGGCTGGAGCTGAGATTGTCAAAACATCACGTTTGCCAAGGTGGTGGGACATTGTGGGGTGACCACAGGTTGTGTCTGTTGAGAACAAAATAACGCTGAGGTTTTACAGATTTGCTGGCCAAGATGGACTCCACGTCTTGTGGGGCAGAGCCCTGGTCCAGGCAGGATGTGCTCCCATGCGGGGCCAGGCTGGGGACCCTCTGCTTGCCCAGCAGCTCAAGCAGGGGGATCTGCTCCTGTCACGTAACTTCCCCCCTCCTGTTTTTGACTCATTTTGAAAGCGAGAACAAAAAAAGCAAACACTCCCTGCAAGTTCAAAGTTATGCAAATCAATCCTTTACTATTTTGACAGTAATTTTTTTCCACTGGAAAAAACGGACTTGTGAAAAGCCAAGCCCTTGGAACTGGGCAGAGGCCGCGATCCTGCAGCGCGAGGTGAAATGGAAACGCCGCACACCTGCCTGCAGCTGCCTCCCTGCCACGCATGTTCTGTGTGGGCCACAGCTGCCAAGCCAAACAAGCAGCAGTGTTTCAGTAGCACCTGCGGAGGAGCGGGGCCGGCCCCTGTCAGCAGACCCCCAGCCCCAGGTTCCGCTGCGCAGGCTTTATTTTTCTTTCCCTGACCCATTTTTGCAGAACTGTCAGTGACGGCCTGGCTGGTCTCCCTGCGCAGGCGGGCTGGGGATGAATGTTGGCGGCCGGCACCCCTGGACACCTGCAGCACCTGCACAATGGGGGATTGTCCATCCCGCAGGAGCCGGCACACCGGGGAGCCTGTTCCGGGCTGGGGGTCCAGCCAGGTGCGTGTGGCCGGACAGGAGTCAAGCGGGGCAGGCCTCGGGCCCCAAAGAGTTTCTTGGCCAGTTAATAGAAAATACGTCTGATGTTTTCTTTCCGTCGGAGGAAGAACAAGGGTGACCAGGATGCAAATACAGGGGCCCTCGGTGCAGCATGGCCCTTGTCGTGGGGACAGGGTTGTCTGTGGAAATTGGCATGGTCTTTGGGTGGGCTTCAGCAGTCCCCAACCCTGACTTTGGGCATACCCTTACTATTCTATTTTCTTATTCCTTACTACTTCCAGATTGATAAATTGGGTGTTTTCTGGGGAATATACTTGGATGCCTGTCTGACAGGGACATTACAGGACAGTCAGCTGGAAAAAATCCCACCCTTAAGCAATATTTGTGGACTTCCGAAAGCTGACATTCCGGGGAAAAATGCTGCGTTTCTTTTCACATACTTTCCAGGCTAATCTTTTGCTGGTTTGTCTAATGGTTTACCTGTCTAATAACTGCTCCGCCTGTATACATGTTAGCAGGATAAATAGCAGTGTATGTTTTCAGCGAATCAAGTAGCCAAGTAACAAATGGCCCCGCTCCCTTCTGAATGGCCGTTTCCTATGGCCCTGTGGGCCAGCAGCAAACCCGCGGCTGCAAACCCGTGCGAACTGGGAACTGACCGTGCTCAGTCTGGGAACTGAGTATGCTCAGCTACACTTGCAGTAACTTCTGCTCTCTGACCCGCATCCTGGAGCTCACAGGGAAGAGTTAATCCAAAAACTCAGTAGCTGCAGTGGCCCTACATCCCCTGAATCCGTCATCCCGCCTCTTGGCTGGGCACCACAGAAAAATGGGACCTGGGACCTGGTAGAAGGATTTGGAGGAAGCACGTGGGCACACGTGAGTTTGTGTAGCAGGCATAAAGGGTCATCCCAAGCAGCCAGAAACCCTCAGTTCTATACTTTGCCTCCCGTGGGATGTCGGTGGTTAAGCTGGTGGCAGCCGTGCTCAGCCGTGACACGCAGCAAGGCGTTCAGGAGGTTTTGTGCGTTTGGGCGAGCGAACACTTGCTGAGACGGCAGCTCCGCAGGGTGTTCTGGGCTGTTCTGCCCTTGGTTGTCTCTCTTTGTGTGCTGAGTTTTGCTTTGGTTTTGTGTTTCTCAGTCCACTAAAAGCCTTGTAGTTCCTCAATGGCTGTAAAGGAAAGCTTGCTTCCCAGAAAGGTCCCAGGAGGGATCTGCAGGTCCCTGTTTTTGATAGGTCTTGATTGCAAAGCAGCTCCCCTCTCCCAGTCCTGTATTTAAGTTCTCGTGGGATAGGGAGTCCTCCACTGGTTCTTTTTATTTTTTTTTCTTCTCCTTTTGTGTTGATCTCCTTTTCTTCTCCCCACCATGTGTTCCTGATATACAGACTACTGCCTTCATGCTTCTGCTTCTTTCCTCGTCATGTCTCTTCCCTGTACTCAGAATGTTGCCTGCAGCAGCTCCTCCTCACTGACCTGGAGAGCGCGTGACCCTCTGTCCCCCTGCTCCCCGTTACCTGGACCCAAAGGTTGGGGCTGCCTTCTCACTGCTGATGCCGACTTCTTGTCTTACTAAGTAGATTCTGCGTTCTGTGTGCATCTGTTTTTAATAGGCTTCTTTATTTTAATCCTTACAGAATTAATCTAAACTTGCTCTCTCAGTGAGCTGTTCTCAGCCAGAAGATTGTTTTCAAACTGAGGCAACACCCTGTTTACATAGATAGGCAAATTCACTGTCCACAGAGCTGTTTGCAGTCAGAGCAGCTGTCGGACGCTTCGTCTAAGGGCAGCACATGGTTCACACGCACAGCAAACAGTTCTTCTTCTGAAGGGCAACCCTTTTTTTCAGTTATTTTTCTTTTTTGTATTTTTCTGTCCCTGAAGAGTTGAAAGCTAGAACATCTGCTTCTTGGCCAGCCATTCTTTCCCACAAATGTTGCTTCCCAAGTTCAAAAAGCTGGGTTGGGTTATTGTGTGTGGACACGTCTCGGTGCCCATGTTTCTGGAATCTGCCTAGGAGCACGCCAGGGAGCACAGGGAGCTGGGAAGCCAGGCAGGCTCCGCTGGGGCCCTGTGTCTCGTGCCACGGGGTCACTGCTCAAGGGACAGTGTATTTGTGCCATGCCCCGCCTGCGTGATCCAACCTAAACTGAGCAGGAGGTAAATGCCGAGCCATATGTCTGTGCATGGTGCTGTTTTGGCTCCAGGGAGCCAAAAGAGCAGCTCAGTGCTTCATTCCTGCACATGCAGTGGACGTGGTCAGAGCACCTGGGTTACAGATAAGAGGCGAGGTCCCGTCTGTGACTACTGGTACGCACTGGTATTTCAATTAGATGTAACCTGAGCTGCAGGTGGCAAAGGCGGCCAAACACGGCACAACAAAACTAAACTGCTCCTCATTAAAAATGTATTTCCACTGGAAATGTATTTTACACCCATCCCTTTCAGCCCAGCTGCACTTGTTCTCCTGGACCCCCACCTGAGACATTGTCCCTGTGAAAAGAGCTGCCTCTGTGATTTAGTAATTGGCTCCTAAATATTGTCTGTCCCTGTTTTCCTGTCGTCTACCCTTGGTATGGTGTGCTGTTAAAGGAGATGTTCTGAGGTAGTTCCAGCAGACAGCAAGGCCAGTTTCTTTGTATTTGCCTATGTTTTCTGTCCCCAGCTGCACCGCACCTGAGCACTTGTGCACTGCAGTGATCTCAAAGCAAGTGGAATCACTGTGCTCTCCAGTTAGCTTGCCATCTCGTAGGTCCCAGCCCAGCAAAGTCTGTGGACACATTTAAAATTCAAAGGTATCTAGTGTGTAGGACATGCCCACAGCTGCGTTGAGGAGGAGCTGAAAGAGAAGTCTGTATCAAAATGCTTTCTTTCCAAGTAGGAATGTTCTGCTCTAAGGATAGAGGCAAGGGAGGGCTTTGTGTAGAGCTTTAGGTTTTCCTAAGATAATTGACATCCATACCTTTTAATCTTGAAGAGGTCCCTGTGGGTTTTCCCACCCGCGGGGATGATCACTGGCGTTAGCCCTCCCGCTCGCTTGACCGGCCCAGAGCAAATGTCTGAGCTCTGGAGAGCTCACCTGCTGCATCACTTTCTGGACAAATGAAGACGGGCACCTGGTATGTGGGAATCAGCACAAGTCAGAGGTCTTTCCTTGGAGGCTGATCTGTATGAACAGCTTTTCTTTCGTAAGCGGCATTGCTCAGCAGCAGAGTGACGCCACAGATCGGACTAACCGTGTCAGGGGCCACGCAGGGCAGGCACTGCCCATGCCGGGAGATGGACGGGGCATGGAGGAGCCGTGTGCTTGGCGGGTGTCTCCGTTGTTTCTTACTGATAGCGCAGAACTTGATTTTGTGGCTGTGCAAATCGTGCTTGATTTTGAGGACCGCTGGGTGGAAAAACACACCTGGTGGCATGGTCTGGTAGGGCTGTGTGCTGCAAGGCAATAGAACTGTTCAAATAATCCGTGTGGTTAAGGAGATGGGTAAATGCCCGGATGAATTGGCTACTCACAGCGGTTGGCTGGTTTTCTTTAATACGGTTTGCGTATGACAGGTTGATGTTAGGCTTTTCCAAGGATCACAGGCATACGCTCCTGAAGAAATGCCCTCCTGTTTAGCACAGCCAAGTGTAGCTCCTTGTAAGTGCTCTGCTTTTGTCTATAGGAAGTGGCAGCTGCAAATGGTTTCGGAATAACCAGAAGATTTGCATCCAACAGTATTTGTCTGCTGTAAAACCGTAGTACTGGAGATGGAGGTGAGGAAGGCAGGGAAACGTAGGACCTGGTTCTGTTCCAAATGACAGTTTGCCAGTCTTGAACTTCGTCTGCTGCCTGAGCCTCTTCCCCATGGAGAGATTTATATTTATAGGAACTTACCATAAATAATTGAATGAAAATACATGGTACTGACTCCACTGAAACTCCAAGAACTTCCGCAGCCCTTGGTGAAACCTCACTTCTGCTTGCCTCTAGCGTCTGAGCAGGGAAGAGGGCAAGGAAACTCTGTGCTCCGTGGTGGTTGTCATAGCTCCCGCCCAACCCAACGCTTCTCTTCTACTCTCTTTTGCTCAAAATTACAGAAAGTATAAGTCACTTTATTCCGGTGGTAAATGGGTTCAGTCGTTAGGCCTAAAAGCTCTACATACACGTGGCTTTCCAACCCCATCACAAACAAAAGCTTTTTCACCTTTTGCTGTATAAATTCCTGAAAACTTAGGGGTGGACATGAAGCACAATCTTTGCACTTAGTAGAATTTGTTGTGTGAGAAACAAATCAGAAGAATAATGAGAGAGACATCGCAGAGATGATTTCCCTCTTCATGAGTTTTGTGGTATTTTTATTCTCTCTTTTGGTTACTTCTCTGTCAATAGCTTTATCATTTTGGGAGGAAAAAGTGCAAATTTGTACACATCTTCTCAGGGCAAAAAGGTGCAACACAAAGTTTGAAAGAACTAAAGAAAATTCAACTGCTTCATAGTTGAAGAAGGGAGTGCTTCTGCGTGATTAGAAATGAATTGCAGGGGAGGAAAGAAGTGATGTTGGCAGATGAGAAGGATCAAAGACCTGTAGTTTTGAGGAGCAGACCTCCAAGATGTACCTGTAACGTGTGGCACTTCTGATATTCTGCTTGCTCTCGTAGAGGCTGTAAAGCAATGCTATGGTAGTCTGCACGTTTGCCTGAGCTTTGGGATGATTTTAGCTAACAATAACTGAACAGTTTCTAGAAGGTTGGTTTTGTAAGCAGAAGGTCCTCGCGAGGTAGCTTTCTGCTGGACGTTGCAGGTGGCACTGTAACATCTGCCGCTTCACTCGGCGCTCGGGTCGCGCTGCACGAGTCAGGGCGCTGGGTTAAAGCTGTGCCTCCCTCTCCTCTCAGATGCCTGGCGTACGGCCGCGGTTGTGCGCGCCTGTGGCCGCAGTGTGCGGTGCCCTTGCTCCATGCTGGGGACAGTCTTGTTTTTCCTCTGAGCTCGTACCTGGCTCTGCAGAGGCATAAACCAATTGTTCCAAACAGGGGGATGCTGAGGATAGGGAGGAGACTTGTGTTTCAAGACGGTCAGAAGTACTGCAGGAGGTTCTTCTGGCTCTTCTCATCAACAGCATTGAGGGTACAAAACTGCAAAATGAGTAACACATGTTTTGATGGAATTAAATGTGAAATTGGAAAAGGAAACGTGTCTCAAGTATAACAAAGGCTTGCCAGATAAACCATTACACTCTAGAAAGCTGCTGCTGTTAAAACAAAAAATGTTTTTTGAAAGAGTTCCATGTGGTATTGTTTCCATTTTCCCATGTTCAAAAAAGGAGTATCACTTGATTTCAGTTGAGTAAAAACAAACACGTGTGCAGCTAACAGATACTCTTATACCTCACCTGCGTAGTGACCTCTGCTTTCTGTCCTTAGGGTTTTTTCCTGTGGATTCCTGGATGCAACAACCCTTCTGTCTACTGGTTCTTTTTGGTTCTTGAGCGGGGTAGCGTGAGATAAAGAATTGTCTTCTGCCAACCTATCTCTGTTCAGCCGCCCTGCCCTAATCAGCATTGCTTCTGGGCACAGATTTTGCTCTGCTGTTTGTTTGTATTTAAATTATCAGATTTTTGCTCTGAAACTCGTTGGCTGGTAGGACTGAAACAGTACAAGGGTTGTCTTGCAAGAGAGAGGGCTGGTGAAGCGTGCTGTGTTCTCCGGTCAGGACATGGAGCAGAGGTGTACAGTAACCAGTTCCCAGCCCAATGCCTCTCTGAAAAAAGTCTGTTGTGAATATTAGGCTGAGTCAGTTTAGCTTTGGCTGCAGAGGTGCATTCCAAATAAAACAGTGCTCTCACTCTTCCTACCTTTGTCGGGTGGTCATTGCATGGACAGTAGCATTGCAGATGGCCAAGCAAACCGCCCTTGCTTAAAAATAGGTGTCCATGGGCATTAGAGTGTTGGAGGACGGTGTACGTGGCAGACACAGCCTGGGACCTGTGCGAAAGGCTTTCCCAAGCGCATCCTCATGCGAGTCCCCTCTTCCCACGGGTTAGAAAGTAAGAACCATCAACAGCTATGTGCAGCGCCATGCACAGTCAGGCTCCTGGTGACGAGGTGGAGGGTATGCAGGAGTTAACATGCTTTCTTCAGTTTCCGAGAGGGGTTTCTGTAAATCAGATCACTGCCAAGCCTCTTCCATCAAACCCTCATGTGTGTTACGGAGCCCGAAAGCAGGACGGGAGGGTTGGAGGGGCTAGGGTGACTGGTGAGGGGTCTGGGTGGTTTGTTCAGGGGTCAGCCAGCAGGGAGAGACACAGAAATCTCTCAACACACATGAGGTGGGAAAGCAAAAATCCGGATTTTGTGCTTTTAAATCTCAGGGCTGAACAGACAGTTGTTGTTGATGACTGAAATAAGAACAGGCGTGGACGTAACATTGTGTCTGCTTTGCATAACTAGTCCTGTCTACATATTAGGATTTAATTAGTTACCCATAAAGAAGCCTTTTAAAATCCTTGTTGTCACATCCATCAAAGGGGAAATGTCCCCTTTGTATTCAGTAGGTATGCTTAGTTCTGGTTGCTCTGAGTGGAAGAAGTCTCATTTCATGTATGTTTCAACCACTTTCATGGTTCCTTGGGTAAAAACTAGGGCACACTGCAAACTCGATGGACAGGTCAGCATACCGATCCCTTCTAGAGGGAGACTGTAGCTTCAGGCGACGTTCCATTTAACCTCTTTGATAAAAAAAAACCAAAAACGGAGGAATGTGGGGGTAGAGCACCTCCCGTATCTGGGGCTTTATAGGTGGAATGTAGCACATGCAAAACTGCATTTGAACCTTCCCACTGAACATAAAGGAACATTCAGACAAAGTGCCAGGACGGCTTGTTTGCTTTATTTGTGTGTCGATGTGTGCACAGGAGTAACTGAGGTCCCTACAATACTGAGAAAGCTTTTGGACAGATGGAGGGACAGGTATGAAGAAGCCCAGGAAGAAAGGCTTGGCTAATACTGTACCGATTTAAGGATTCATGTTGGCAGAGAACTTACCGTGTCCCCTGAAAACCTTTTTACCGAGTGGGTAAAAAACATCCTGTTTCTTGGATCGAGTCTTAGATATGAAGCTTACCTGCTGGATCCAGGATTTGTAGTTGCATGCCAGGTTAAATACAGCTGGAGGATTAGACAAGTTGTAATTGCATGGGCTGACATCAAAACTGTCTTCAGCCATTTTTTAGTAATCTAAAAAGCATTTGCTCACAGGTGATTGTACAGTGTTGTTCTCTGTCTCTGTTTTCTAACCAGCTCCTTCACAACGTGTCCAGAATGCTGTTTGCTAATGGGATAATTGACTGTTTGTATAACTTTGTGCCTTCAGCCTTGAGTCCTTTATTGAGCTCCGGATCGAAGTCTTGTCCATGCAACTTTCTTCTCTGGATACTTATGCATTTAGGCAGGTATAAAAAAACCTGACTAGAGATGGCTTGTCTACTTCTCAAGCTGAAAGGCTGGGCAAGTATTTCTGTCAGGATGGGTTGTTCCTAAGAGCTGCCGTAGCAGTTTCAGTTGTTCCACAATGCTGCCTTCCTAAAGAACGAGTCTGTCTGGGAAACTGCCTCGCTCACAGCGGTGCGAAGCCCTTACTCTTGCTCATGCTTACTCTGAGTCACTTGGGAGACTGTAAATCTTGGGTTTTTCAGGAGAGGTTTGTATGGTGTGCAGAGATATCAAATTATCTTTTCAATGTGGAAAGGCATACTTTGCCGAAACACGTTTTTTTCCTTGGCTGTCTGAGGCTGTCAGAAGATATGAAACTTGGTTTTAAGTCTTTGAATCCAATTCTCGTTCACAATACAAAGTAAAAATACTGAACAATCAAGTTTATGTTATGTTCATACTTTAAATCCATAGGGTAATATCAGAGGCTCTTGTATTTGATCTACGTGGATCCTCTGAGTATTTTTGCCATTTTATTGCATCGTCCTATCGAGGGAGTATTATTTATATGAGATAATCCTCATTTGGTTCCAGTTTATTAAATGAAAGGAATGTGTTAGGCAGTCAGTTCTTAAGAGGTCTGGAATCTGGACTGTAATTGAATCCATTCCCTCTCAGCTAATTTATGTAATCTGATGAGAAACAAGTGTAGTACAATTTGCTCAAAGAAAATTGAGAATGTTCACTTTATCGAACCATACCAAAAAAAGTTCTCTGAACAAAGCAGCGCAGCAAAAGGCAGAGCTTGGGTTCCCCTGTCTGACCAGCCGTACTTGGGGCGTCTCTCCTCGCGAAGGGAGACGGAGGGAATGTCTTGTGCTGGAATCATACTCCTTCCGTTTTGTGTGAACCGCCTGGTTTACAGGTTTTCTGTGGCAGTGTGCTAGATATCCTATTTGTGATACTGCGAGCGTTTTGTCCTCACACTTAGCTTGTGGCTGCAGCGCTTTCATTTATTCTTACTGTGTGCACGTTGTTTTCTAAAACAGAGCCAGGTAAGGAGCCATTTTGCTGCAGCACCTGGCTCCTAGATTTTCCCCTGGACTAATGATGTGAAATCCCTCCTTTATCTCATCAACAGTGAAACTCGTTTACTTTGGGCACAGCACCCATCAGGCTGAGCACGGGCGGTCCGGTGGGCAGGGCTGCGCCCCGTCTGGGATAGGAGTGCATCGGGACACGTGGGCGCTCGGGAGCGGCGTGTTGGGCATTGTTATCTCCGGAACCATCCCATCTGCTTCTGCCCTTCTCCTCTCACACTTCTGCTGTGGTCGGTTCACTGCAGGTGGGCGAGCACTTGGCAGGCAGTCACTGACTGGCATTGGAATTCCCTCCAGTCCCGTTGTATTCTTCGGTATATTCAGAGATACAATCTGGTAATCTGTAAGGACCTGTAGGCCAAGTCATGACCAGCAACCCGTTCCCAAGCATGGGGCATAAGGCAACTCTTCCCTTTCCTGCTCTACCCCCCAGATTTAAGAGCAGCTTAGAGAGGAGATCTGTCGCTGCCCCACACATCCAGGCCAGAGCAGAGAAGGAAGGAGGCGTGGGCAGTGGGAGTGCCTCTGGAGCGCAAAGGCAGCAGTAACCCCATGCAGGGGAGAGGGGTGGTAATGCCAGTGCCCAGCCCAAAGCCTCTGGAAAGAGTGGGATGCTTAGTTGTTGCCTGTCAGTCAGCTGGTGACAGCAGGTAGAGGTCGGAGCAGGTCATGTGCGACAGACAGCGCGTGCCTGGTGACAGCTGTCACTGTCATCTGCCAGCTTCCAGGGCACAGGATCTGCAGGGGGTTTAGACGGGAAAAGTCTGTTGGTTATGGAGTTTTCTCTTTAGTTATCAGCAGAGGTTTCTTTGCAACTGTGACAGGAGTTTGTGCTTATGTTGGATGATCCACAGTTGGCCCTTCCTCCAGTGGCCCTGCTGGTGTGTTAGCTGCAGTTGGCTCTGGAAGGGAACCCCCCCGGTAGCTCGCTCTTGGCTGTGTCCGTGGGTTGCATCCTTTCCACCAGTTTGGTGTTCCGCTCTCCAGCTGTCCGGCTGCTTCAAGGGAAGTCAGTAGTGTTGAAAGTGTGCAAGTCATTGGCTCAGTGGTGCTCATCAGATGCTGTGGATATAGACTATGACTTAAGTCCGAACTTCACTTCTGGAAAAGGTCAAAACATCCTGAGTTTCCAAAATGTGAGCTCTCCAGTCCTGGAGAGGATTACCCAGACTCTAGCCCCTAATTTGCAGGGATTACCATGTTGCTTGTAATATTGCAGTGTGAAAGAATTCAGGGTTGAGAAAAAAATGCCCGTCTTCAACATCCCAGTTTTTTATGGACTTTACTGTGGCTGATAAATTGCACGGGATCTCTTAGACAAGAGCTACAACAGCGTGAGGAGGCCAGCGCTTTGTTTTATAGCTCATAAAAAGTAGATGTGTTTTTTTCCTGTTGTTTGGCATCATACTTAATGTCTATAAAACCACTTGGCCCTTTGGTTGCACCTGAGTTCTGGATCCGTTGACCAAGATACTGACGGTACCAGGCCAGTTGCTGTCGAGAGTTTGAGGAAATGGGTGGCCAAGGGGTGAAACTGGGGAGCTTGATGAGAACGAAGCCAGGGAAGGCTGCTGTTGCTCCAGACATGTGGCTGGAGCCATATGGGGAAAAATATCTTCTCAACATTTATCTGTGACTCAAGAGTCTTTTCCTTGCATAATGGTGTTCCCCATATATGAGACTTGATGTCTGCACTCGCAGATAGCGTGCCCTGATTTTTGAAGATTTTCAGTACCTGCACTATAGTTTCTTTCAGTATTTGTGGCTCTGTCAGTCATCCATTAAGTCTCCTGATTGTGCATGTTTGCTGTCTCTCATTCAGCATCCAGGATTTTTGTCATAGTCTTCACATCCTTTGGAGGTGAAGCGAGGCCACCATGCTGATGTGAGGAGTTGACATGTAGGAGTCCAGGGGATAATCCCTAGGAAGGCAAGGTGACGGGGAACAAGTGTTGGATAGATGCATAAGTAGGAAGTAGAGTACATTCAGACTCAACATTTGCATGTGTGAGAAGTAAAATCCATTGCTGCCAACTCTGTAAATGTTTAATTTGGAGATATATGATTCCACATCTGGCTTGTCTTTAAGTACAGCAAACACTACTTGTCACTTTTAATTTCTCTCTTTTACAATTTCCACTTCAATCTAGTAAGAAAGATCAAATCTCTTCTGAGAAAAGTTGGTCTTTTTACACCTTTGGAGAAAACTAACCATAGATATGTACAATAGGGAAATGGAAACTACAGGTGACTAAAATCTTAGGGGAGAAAGAGTTGTGACTTAGGGAAAATGCTATCCTGCCCTCCCTGTATTGTCTCTAGAGAGAACAGAACAGAAGGGAAAAATGTCTCGGAAAGCAGAAATTGGCCAAGCGCTTGTCTGGAATGTGATTTGGGTTGAAGCTTCTGTGTGCAGTTTGGGAATCAGGAATGATTCACTGCTCCTTACGTGTGAAGACAGTGTCACGATGCACAGACAGATGCAGAAGGCAGTGAGACCTAAACATGGTAGCTCCTTCTCCTCTTGCTGATTTCCTGAAAATAAAGGCAGCGCATTTGCAGGACTTCCCGGTGGGTTCGCTCATTCCAAGGGAGCTCTACAGGCCATGGGGTCACATCCTGGGATTAGTTGCGCTGTCTATTTAAAATTTACATTAGCTGACTGAGTGTGTGGGGTGTGGAGGGAGAGGCGCTGTGGCACGGTGGAGCCCAGCACGGCACGTTGCCTACCAAGGGCAGCGACCGGCCAGCGCTGCACACTCGGGCACATCTGCTCTGGCTCTGCGTGCGCGTAGTGGTGACCGGTCTGGGCATTGCCTGTTAATCGTGGGCACAACAGGGGTGTTTTCAATGAGGCTGCAGCATCCCATATTCTGCGAGTACCGTCGGGACAGTCTGTGCTGTGGGTTTGCTGTCTGGGCGTACAGACGTCAGCCAGAGTCCTGCGTGCTGCTCCCGGGGCTGCTCCTGTGATTGCTGCCACACGCAGGTGTCTGAGGACCCACTTTCCCTCTGAGTTCCACCAGGAAATAGCTGTGGCTGAAGGTGGGATGTCGAGATTCTTTTAGTGGATGGTTGAATGGCAAAACTAGTACTTTCTTCAGCTGCCAGCTGTATCCTAGCAAAAACGATGGCAAACTTCTCGTGCCTGGCGCCGGTCAGTGCCGGTGTTACTCGCGGTGCCAACTGCTGCAGGTACAGGTGGTGGTGTGGCAGAGAAGGTGAGGGTTTCTCTGGAGAGCCGCCTCTTGCCGTAAAGCAGAGTTTGTGCCTAATGCCTGGCAGGGCGCAGCGCAGACCTCCGCAAGAGAGAGCCCGTGCCCACGCCTGCACTCCAGAGGCCAGAGGCTGTTTCTTGGTTTCTTGGTGATTAACTTGCAGGAAACAGAATTAATAGGAAGGGGGGGGGGGGGGGGGAGAATCTGCTTTAACTCTTTGTAAAAGCTTCCCCTAAAGCTTCCAAAACTATTATTTGGAAAAGACCTGGTATCTTTAAAACTTCAAGGGACGGCGGAGCGGGAAGAGGCGGAGAACGGCCCCTGATGAGCTCAGGGTGGGTCTGCGATTACTGGCTTTTGTGGCTGCATTTTTCAAGCTCTGCTGTCTAAGCTATGTCAGTAATTAAAGATCCAGGGAAGGATGGATATGCAACTGCATTTCCCACATCCTTCATGAGGTCTGAGCAATCAGGGTCTTGGAATAAACATTTGGTTGAAAAATTCCGCCGTACCCCGAGCTGAATCTACTCATCTCCTGTGCTGCAGCAGAGGCCTGCAAGTAATTTGCATACAAAACAGTATTTCAGTAAAAAGTTCTTGTTCAATGTTGCCGTGTTTTCCCTTACTTTGGATTCTTGATCTTTTCTCCTGTGTGATGCCAGGAAATGTCTTGTGATTAATCATTTCACTGCTCATCCTTCGAATCTCATTAGTAAAAAGGAAGTATTTTTATAAAAATTGTCCGTGTCTTACAGGACGTTCTTTTCTGGCTGCACTGGTCATGTCAAAGATGCTTCATCGACACCAGTTAGTGTAGTGGCAGTCACACTCGGTTCGCTTTCGCACAGTCTCGGAAGGACACCGCGCTTTATAAAAGCAGAGTACCCAGACTGTGATGCATCTCCAAGTCACCTTGGCACAGCACCTGAAAGCCTTAAGTCAGACTGATCATTGCTGACTCGGGCAATGAACGTCATTTGAGACAAAATGCGAACTGTGGTATCTGCAGTGAAGGAATGGTAGTCAGGAGTAATGCACAGGATTGCTGACTGCTCAGGAAACTCATCTGCTTCCTTGCCCACCTGTGCTTGCATGCGAGCTGCCCTCCTGGTGTTGCGTCCCTCCTGACATCTGAAGTCAAGGACTCCTGAGTGTTACCACAAATGGAAGCTCCCAAGTTAGGTCCTATAATCCTTCGCCAGTACTAACTGGAGGAAGCTCTGGCCTCTGCCCTAAGTGGAAATCTGTCCCCAGACCCTTCTGTGGTCTGGCTTGCATTCTAAAGGAAAGGTTGATTTTCTTAGACAGACAGGACAGTGCATAAAAAAGTAACTTAGTGACCTTATGCTCCGTTTCCCTGAAACGTCACTGGGCATAGTTCCCAGTATCTTGTCGCTGTTCAGCCCTGATCGGACGCGAGCGAAGTGGACGTGCAAAACACACGGTAATCAAGAGAGACTCGTTCCAAGGACTGATAGCCACATGAAAGCTTCCTGTGTATATTCTTAGGCCCTGTGGCTTTTTAGCAGAAACAAGTGCAAATTTTCAGCCCAAAACTACTTCTCGCTGTAAACGTAAGGTGCATGGAAGTGTCTCAATTTTTTTTCTGAAAGGAGATTCTGTTATTGTCACTGATTGTGACATTTACTGCAGGTACAGGGTTTGCACACTGCAGTAAGGGAACTGATTTTGGGTGCTGATGGGCAAGTGCATCCCTGGAAATCTAGATTTTGTACCGGTGGGGAGAGCTGTGGGTGTTTTTGCTGTGTGCATCAGTTAGAGTCTGCAAGCTGTATTAGCCTGTGTATGTTTTCAATTCTTTTCTATTTCTTCAGCACCCCACCAAAATGATAATTTTCTTCTTTTTATATGGAGTCTGGATCTTTGGTCTTACAACAACATTGGGATCTGTTGTTGTGGTGGTTGTTTTGGATCATAGGGTGAAACCAGAAAGTAGCAGGAGATTGGTGCTGAGGAGCTTCATTCTGCTTGAGCCACCGGCACATTCACAGAAGAATGAATGTTATTTAGTACAAAATGTTTGGTCATTAGATGTTCTCCTTTCGCCCATCTGTGAAAGTGGCAGTTGGGGAAACTGTACCCTTAACTCCATTTCCCCACGTACAGAAATCAGATTACAGATGGCTAAAACCTTTGGGCAGTTCTCTGCGAGGCAGGCAAGGACAAGCAGTGCAGGCCAAGCCACAGTTCCCACCGCAAAGAAAACAAAAACACAGGTGCTGAACGGACTGCGGCCACGCAGATGAGCTGTGTGTACAGAACACGGCTTTGCACGGAAGGGGAACATCGTTCTCGTTGTTTGGCTGTTGTTCGCTCAAGGCGTGTTTTATTTCAGCTCGGCTCCAGGCAGAGTTGTTACAGGTCCTGCAGCAGAAGTTCTCTGTGATGAGAGAAACATGTGATCCTGAGGCCCGAGAGAAGAAATTCTGCTGGAAGGCCCCTCCAGGGGGAAGGCGGCTGCTGCTGCTGGCCACCTGAGCAAACACCCAGCCCGGCTGGCGAGCCTCGAAAAGCCAGCACAGGGGATACAGGGAATGGCTGCACACAAGGGGGTTTGCTCTGGGCTTCCCACCTTGGCCTGCCTTGTGAAAGGCTGTACTCCTGTGTACATCTCTGGAGCCATGAGTGGGAACATTCCAAGGAGCATGTGCCGCCTTGTTTCCAGTAACGGGAGAGGCAGCTCAGCACTTTGCGGTCCGTGGAGCATGGTTCCAAGCATTGCCGGATGACGTGCTGCTTGGCGTTCCCATTTGTACCTGGCGTACCTGGAGCGCGTGCATGTCAGGGATGCAGGGGAGTGATATGGACCAGGGTACAGTGTGGTCCTGCAGAGCAAACCAACCCCGGGGAGAAGAGACAAGGTCTGGATGCGGGACAGCGCACCTTAACCGTGGGTTCGGGGTCTGGTAAGAGTGGGGATGACCTTGTGGGGCTGGGGACACACCGCTGGGGCCAAGCTGGCGTCACTGACCCAAAGACTCGGTGTCAGGAGCCCTGCTGTAGCAGAGCACACAGAAGCCCATCTGAGACAGCCAAGCAGATGTGCAGAGGGCTGGTGCGAGGCAGCCGAGGCGGAGCTGCAGCGGGGAATTCTCCAGATGACAGCCAGGAGACCTGGATGTGGGAGCCACAGCAGCGGAGATTGCTTTGCTAAGTGAACTCTGCAACGGCTGAGAGCCAGGCAAATAACAGCACAAGTATGGGGTTAGCCTTCACATGCTGAACAGATTTTGCTAATGTCACTTGGTTATGCAAATATGTAATTATTTCATTTCCCCCAGAAGGAGTATTTGTGGTTTCCTCTTCCCTGGGACTTCCGAGCGCTTGTGTGAAGGGAACAAATAACTGGAAAGTTACTGGGTTGTCCGCTCTGTGGCAAGCTCTGAAAAGTGAAAACCTTGAAGTTTTTGGTGGAGGTTTTAAACAGCACTTTAGAAGGGGCTGACGGAGGGTGATGAGGCTGGCCCTGACAGTGGCACAGGACTTGCTCACCATTTAAATAAACTTAATTTGTACTGAAGCCTGCTGTGTGCCGAGGGCTAAGGAATTAAAAGGCCAGGTTGCTTCACAGATTGGAGACTCTGTGGTGATCAGGATGGAGCTGCTCAGGCCCGATAGGGCCTGGAGTTGTGCTGGCTGTTGCTGGAGGGGAGGACATGTGTGGATAACTGCTTTGCAGCACTTCTGTGGAAGTGGCAGAAAAGGAATAGCAGAGAAGCGCTGTTCCCTTAGAGGTCAGGTGTGAGAGTTTGTCGGCTGTGGAGAGGAGCTCCCTACGTGCTTTGCTTTGCTTTGCTTTGCTTTGGTTGGTGCGCTCACAAGGCTCTGGCATTTAAAAATCTCATGGAATGGGGGATATTTTTCAACTTTGGAAGCTGCAGAACTCCATGTAATGAGTGTCCTGATATGTCACAGAGATAATCCATAAAGTGAGGGATTTTTGAAACCCATTGTATGTGCCTGCGTAGCATGCTCAGAAAACTGCAGCGGCTGTTTGAAAAGGGGGATTCGGAGAAGGCTCCTAATGCCCTGAGAAATCACTTTTTCCTTTGTGTTTCACACCCAGTGTCCTCTTCCTCTCTCCTTGCTGGCTGTAACAGGATTGTATAGGGCTAACTTTCTATTTTAGACACTTAGCTGCAATCAAGTGGTGGGGCGAGGTTCTGGGAGCTGAGTTTGGATTTAATTTTGCATAAACAGGGCTTTCCACTAACACTTAAACAATTTTAAATAAAAGCTCAGCCACAGGGTGCTTGAGCTTCCATGTTGAATTTAAAGTAGTTCTTGTCTAATCCCCCTTTGCTTGAGAATGGTGTTACAGATACACACTGTCTCTGAGGGTTTGTTTGGTTTTTTTTAAACTCAGGTAATTCTCAATTTACAGTGGTCTGATCTCAAGAGTCAGGAAGCTGCTCAGAGGATGTGTTGGAGATACGCAAAAGACCACATTCTTTCAGCAAATCACTTGGCACTGTAGGTATAGGACAGGATTCAGTTAAGCCAGTTTTTATTTAAAGACTTGTGGTATATTGTTGCTTGGGGTTTTGGGGTTTTTTTATGTTGCTCCTTTCAACAGTAGGAAATAACATGACTGAAAACGAAATGGTAATTTCCACTTGCACAACGATTCTTCTTTGGGATTGACAGTTCTGCCATGGATGTAAGCCAGGGACCACTGAATTTTGTAGCTATCAGTTTAAATAATTTTGTTTTCTTTCTGCATGGATCCGCATTGGTTTTATTACTTGTGTCCAAAACAGCAACCACACCTTAATGTTTTAATTATGAACTTATTAATTATGTTCACTTGTATTGTTAGCTTTTATATTGCACTAATGTGTATTTCTTACCTAGAGAAGTGAGAAGTAGAAGTAATGGTACTACTAGCATCGATACTGACACTGTGTGTGCTTTCACATCTACGGATAGTATTTTGAGATGCATATGGCAGCTTCGGTGCCTCAGAACTGTCTGAAGATGAGTCACTGCCATGGGTTGCATCTGAGTCCTCAAATGTAGGAGCATATAAAAAATCACTACTCTGCTCTTGAGAATCTTCACTTTCCTCCCTACCTGGGTGGGCACTTGCCTCTTGTAGTTACAGATGGGCTTATTACAACTGCATAACAGTACTTGCCACCGATCCTAATTTCAGCGTAATTTGAGAGGCAATACACAATGTGTCGTAGCGTTTTATATAGGGCTGGATAATGATACACTTGCTGTAGCCCGTGGAAAATCCGAATGCCCTGTGCTGAAAATGTTGTGCTAAGCTCTGTGTACTGATCTGCAGGCCAATCTTACTATCTCCCTTCTTCAGTTTAGAAACCAAGCTGATCTTGGGAACCAGCACATTTATAAAGGTGACACTGCAGCGAGGCTTCTCTTCCACCTCCCGTGTGTTCCCTGCCCGACATACAGATGAGGTACCCTTTGTGTTGCAAAGCAGATTTTGTAAGTGATGGTGTCGTATATGCTGGGCTATTGTGTGATGCTGTGGCACTGGCTAGAGGGGCTGAGACGCTTCTGTCCTTTTGGTGCTCAAAGGCAGCAAATGCGCGAGGCACATGGAATTGTCTCAGCCGAGCAAGGAACACCTTGCTCGGTGCCCTGCTGTAGTGGAGGAGTCTTCACGTGCACGGTTTCTCTGGGTGCATGTCTCTTCCCAGGGGCTCCAGGCTGCTGAGGGCACCTGTGCCCCTCCCGGACGGGTTGGAGGAAGCCGAGGGTCACCGAGCATGGTTGGTACTCAGGAGAGGCAGGCAGAACCCCAGCACAAGCCGGTGAGCATCCCTTCCACCTGCCCGCGGTGGACTGTGCTCTGCTCCCAGCCAAGCCTTGAGACGTTCCAGGGAAGAAGGATGAGTGCGCTGCGACTCGTGGGGTTTTTTTTATTGTTGTTTTTTTTTTTTTTTTTAATGCGATCACGTTATTGTATGGCCTTTGGGAGGGGCTGGGTGGAGGCGGGCAGGGGACCGTCCTCCGCCTCAATCGCCGTCCGCCCAGGGGGATGGAGTTTCCAGAGCATCCCCTCCCTCCATCCCGTCGCTGCGCTCCCCTGGGGTGGCGGTTCCCCGCACTTCGCCCCCGCCGGAGCGAGGGCGGGCGGGGCGATCGCCGCGGTCCCACCCGTCTCTGCACGGCGCGGGGCTGCACCGGTCGCGGAGCGGGAGCGGCGAACGAGTACCGGCCGTGCCGGGAGTAGCTCCGCCGCCTCTCCCCACACAACTACCTGCACGGCTGGGAATAAAACCCCTCGCTCCCCGCCGGGAAGGGAGGGCGGTCCAGACCGTGGAGCTTTCCTCCGCCCCCAATTTTTTCCTTTTTTTTTTTTTTTTTTTTTTCCCTTTTCCCCGTTTTTTCTTTCCTCCTCTTTTCCCTCTTCAGAAGGAGGACGCCCCGTGCGCGCTTTCCGCGCAGCCCCGGGCTCGCCTGGCCCGAGCGCGCCCGGCCGCGCCGAGGGGCCCCGGGGCGCCGCTGCCGGGACGGAGGGGCGGGATGGCGGCGTCGGCCCGCTGGGTGTTGTGCCTGTGCCTGGGATGGGGCTGCCTGTGCCTGGCTCTGGGGGATGCGCTGCGGCCGCGCCGGGTCGGGCTGCGGCGCCGAGCTGCGCCGGGGGCCGTGCGGGGCGGCCGCACCCGGGCGGCCGCAGGTGATGACGGCCCGGGGCAGCGGCGGCCCGGGCGGCCGCCGGCGGCGGACAGAGTGGCGGAGCACATGCTGCGGCTCTACGAGCAGTACCGCGGGAGCCGGGACCCGCCGACACCACCCGGGCCCTGGCTCCGCCGGGGCAACACGGTGCGCGGCTTCCGCCCGCTCCCGGCAGGTGAGTGCGCACCGCGGCCGAGGGAAGACAGGGCACGGCTCCCGGCGGGGAGCGCTCGGCCACGGGGCAGCCCCGTATCCCGGGCCGGGCCGTGTTCCCTGAGCCGCGGCGTCAGAGCATCGCTGGAGTAGTGCCCAGAGAGCTCGGTGGAGGGAAAAAATGAGAGAGTTAGAGACGCTTCACTTCCTGCGGGGACTGTCGTGTTTGACGTTATGTCCTGCACTTCAATTATTGCCTTACCGCTTCGGCTCTGCTGCTAGCATCTCTGCCATACGATGGCCGAGTACAATTCGAGGGAGGTGGAGTAATTAGCAGATCTTCTCCAGAGTCTCCCATTAGTGGTGTTTTTCACGTGTAGCTTTCTGTTGGGGATCCTTCAGGCTGTCTGCGGCATTCTCATGTTGACAAGTAGTGGTAGTACTGACAGTGAGAGGTAGTGGCAGGTGAGTTCAGCTGAAGCATGACTTGGGTGTGGTAAATACTTCATCTTGCCATCTTTGGAAGGGACACTTACATCTCTCTGTGATTATGGACTGGCATGCACAGGTAGATGGGTGAAAATGTAAAAACCTTTTCCATAACGGGGGGGACACATTTAACATGCCAGCATTCCAAAAGAGCCATGTCCTAGCAGAAAGAGGAGTCACTGTCTTGGTGCTGCATCCCCTCCCTTCCCTCTTCTGGTTTTTGTGCATGTGAGCTCCACAAGGGCTAAATGGAACTGCCAGAACCCAAAGATGACCATCGCTGGGATGTCCTTCCCTTACCTACTGCATCCCAAAACCTTGCTGCGTGTGGGACAGCTGTCACGCTACACACAGCAGCCCCGTTTGGCAGACTCTTACTTGGCTTTACACTGGTGCACTGAGCCACTGGCTTTTTCTTAGACAAGCATCTATCAGTAAAACTGAGAGTTGTCTGTGAGTTTCAGTGACTTGCCTCAATTCCTTCCTGTCCCAGGAAGGAGAACTGGGTGGCAGGCCTCCTTGCTTCTTCAAAGGCAGCAATGTATTTTATAAGGCAGCTCTGCACAGAGATCAAATGCCACAAGGAATTGAGTGGCTTTGGTGTCTTAGGGTTCAACCCTGCAAATGTTTCTGTCCCCAGGAGAGGCTTTAGAGGAGTAAATACCCTGGGTTTGGAGGATTGAGAGCCAGGACTCCCCAGCTGCTGCTCTTACTGAGGAGCTCTCTTGACGTTCTAACATGACTTGTTTGCCGTATGAAGTCTCGTGTCCACGTCTGTCCCTGAATTAAGCCCACCAAAAGAGGGGAGGATATAATATTCACTACAGCCCGCCCCCCCCAAGAGGGGAGGTTGTTAATAATCCCATGAGAGCAATATTTGCTCTGTTACGCATATCTGATTAAAGCCATTTATTGTTCTAAACCTAGAATGTTGGTTGAAATCCCATCTCTGTGGTCTTTTTGATTATATTTGTACTCTCACTTGATGTTGGGTGGCAGCAGTCCTATAAACACACTGCTTGCTAATCCCTTTCCTCCTCCTCCAGTACATTCACAGATCCAGTGCCAAAGCAATAAATTGGTTTTAAAACTTTTCTGACACTTTAATAAGTATTTATGCAAAAGAGTTAACCAGTTAACTGTTGTCTTTCTCTTGTCATTGGCAGCGGCAGCAGCAGCAGCTTATTTTGTGTGGTGATTGATGGCAGAGAAGTCTGTTTCCAGAAAGCCCTTATAGCAGATGTTCCTCAGGGTGGTGGGTGCAATGGAAAGGATTTTTCTGACTTCCTCCTTGGGCCCAACTGCCTGACAAGCCCTGTAATGAAAATGGCACATCCAGCAGTATTCCCCTTTCAAAGTACTTTGTCTCTAGATCCTCTGCTTTGACTGTTGCACTCCTTGGCTCCAAATTTCAGTCTCTCATGGGCTTCCCCTTGTCCCTAATGGGACTGCATCAGTTAATTTAATACATGACCTTGCTGTTACTCCTTCACATTTTACCATTCCCTCTGCCAGCCCCTTCAGGACTCAGGTTTTTGTCTGCTAGGAGCTGAAGTTCCACAACAACCCTCCTGTGTCTCCTCCATCTACGGCGAGAGGTCTTGAAGCAAATCTTCAGTGGTTTCATTTGCAGCTTAACTTTGCAATTTAGTCTGACATTTTCAGGAGAGAAACTCCTCCTTCTCTGAATCACAGCTCTCAAATGTAGTTGTGAAACCTTTCTGTCCTTGCTTTTTCTCTGCAGCAGCTTCTGCTTCTTCTGTGGCACATGGGAAAGGTCTTTCCCAAATCTCCCAGGTAACCCAGTAGACAAATTTTTGAGACCCTGGAGTGTTGTGTGATGAGACCAAAAGCTCGTAGGATTTGTTGAAACTCATCCCTGTTTCTAGTCAAAGAACAGTGGTGTCGCATGTGGCAGCTTCAGCAAAACCCAGCTAAGAGTGATTAATCGGAACAAGCGTCCTCATACCTGTTAAAAGCAAGTTTCTCTTTCTGCGGCTCAGTTCTCCGAGGGGATGGGACCAGAGCCTCAGCCCCGTGTGGCACCTCTTTTAAGCCTCCATCCCACGCTGCCCTGAATTCTCTCATGCACCAGACTTCACAACTAGGCTGGATGGTTGCTTGTTTGGGCTGGGAGTTTTGGCCATTGATTTTGATGAATGCTCGTGCGATCATCTATTCAGGCAAATTTGGTTCCTGTTAATCTTGCTAAGTTGTCTGCGGGCACAAATTTTCAGTTTGAACCACTCAGAGAAAGGAACCTTTGATGCCTGTGACAAAACCGAAAAGAAACCCCAGGCCTGAAATCCATGAAGGGTGCAGTAAGGATGCACGCCTTTCACAGAGCGTTTAGTTACGTTTCAGCACCATTCTCTTTCATGGACTTAATTGCTCCAGTTTGTTTCTGTGTATTTGAGGCAAGGGATGTTCAGCCTGTGATTTCTGTGGCAGCTCTTCTCACTGTGTTGCAGGATATTTCTGGGATGACGCTGGTAGTCCTTGTGTTGCTTTGGACAGGCCTTTTCAGTTCTTTACCTGTGGGTGCCACACATGTGAGTGCTTTTCCGTCCGTTGTGGCTTTAAAAGACACATAGGAAGAAGGTCGGGTGATATGTGAGCCAGAAGGGAACGCTCGGGCAGTTCTGGCAAGGGATCTCTGAAGCTGTGGTCCTGTCTGTGCAGCAGGGACTGTTCTTTCCTCCTGAAAGAGACCTGACCTCCGGCTGGCAGAAATCTGCTTGCCTTTAGCACTGCCTTTGGAGGTGTGCTGGTCGCTGCCCAGGCTCAGGATCTGGAGGTCAGATACAGCACAAAAAAATAAAAGAGAGCGGAAAGATAAAAGCCTCAAATGCAGATTAGGTGTGCTTCTGAAAGCATTTTTAATCCTAGCATCACTTAAGGAACATGGCTGGCAGATGAGTCTTGACTTTAATTGGAAGGTCCTCCGAATGGTGTTATAGTAAAGCTATACAGTGAGAAATTACTTTAAACTCTTTTTTATTGACTGAAGTTCAAGTAATTTCAGGTATTACACCTGCCCCTAGGCCAATTCTTGTGGTTTTAGAACTATGTTCTCCTCCCTTTCAGAAGGCCTTTCTTTCCTTTGTTGTGGTGCGAAGTGCCCACGCAAACAGGGGAACGGAGCGCGCACGGGGAAAGCAGCGCCTCACCGGCTGCCATCAGCCTGCAGAAACCAGTCCGGGCCAAATGCTGGTCCCTCTGAGCAGCAGCAGTATCGGGGGTTCTTTGCAACAAGAACTTTAAACATATTCAGTCGGGAGACTTCTTTTTTTTTTTTCCTTCTGTGTGTGTCTTTCGTTTGGGGTTTTTTTGCTGCACCCCTATAAATACAATGCAGACAGCAGCATCCTGGTAGTTTTTAGGAACTTGAAAAACATTAACCTGTGATTTGGGCCGATAGGCAAGCCTCTGAGGCAAATGGGTAGGATCTGTGGGTTCGGCCTCTCAGGACCAGATCCAGAATTTGAATTTTCTGGCTTCTGTCATCGCGTGTCTCGCAGCGGTGCCATGCATGTGAGTGACCTGTGTTCGCAGTTGCCTGCTGGTCCCTGTTTCTAGAACACATTGCTTCAGCATGAAGAGCTCTGGCATCCAAGGACAGGCTGTGCACAATTGGCTTTTTGGCCAAAGAGCAATGAATCATGGCTGTGAGGCTGTGAGGAAGAGTGAGATTGGTTCTTTTCCTGCCCAGATTTGTGTCCACTGTGGATGTACCCCCTTAGCTTGCTTGGCTTGTGCTAGCTTCGAGCTAGATGTTGTGTTTAGTTCTTGCACCTGCTGTGCTCTTCCTGCTTAAAAAATACAGAAAAGAGATCAAGTGGCCACTGTGCAGCACAATTACGATGTGCAGTGTGCAGATTGGTGGGTTTAATATCATGAGACCCTCACGTAAGTTAGGTCCTGAGTATGCAGCACTGCTGTTTCTACAGAAGTTCTTGATTTGAGCGGCTGATAGCTTTGATCAGTGGTGAACTTGCTGCTATTTTATATCAGGTTGCTAGCTGCTGTGACCTTACCTGCTTTGCTAAAAGAATTAGTAAAACCAGTTTGGCCCCAGGTCCTATGCTCTTTGAAAATGGAGAACCGCATCCTATCTTTTCCTTTTGCACAGTACACAAATTGGTAACTAGGAAGCAGCAGCCAAGTGAAAGGTAAGGTGGGAGAAAAGAGAAAATCTGGTTTCCAAAGCTGTTTCTGATGAGGAACTTGTTCGTTTTTCCAGCTCCGAGTGAACTTTTGTAGCTGGGCCGTGAACCAATGGGAACAATGTTTGCACTGGAAACGCTGCTATGTTCTTAACTGGGCCCTGTCACAAGGGCACCTCTTTAATATCTCCTTTAAATGATGGCTAATGGTGACTGTATAACTAAATAGTCCTTGTTATTGCATCCTTTTTCACCCGTGGGATAGATTTGGCAGTCCATAAAAATGTCCGGGCATCCTCTATAAAGGTAAACGCACCACATGTTAGCAGACTCATTCCAGCTTATTGATGCCTGAAATCCCCCTCGTGACAGCAGTCTATTCGTGCCGGCGATACCTGTCTTCACAGACCTACTGCACTTCCTTACAAATACTTTTTTAATGCCAGTCACAGGCTGTGCTTGCAGCTGTGGGTTGGTGCAGGGAGGCGAGCTAGCGTGGTCCGTGCCCCTAAGATCCAGCAGGTACGAGTAGTGCCACGAGCCGGGTTTGAGCTGTCGGTAAATAGTCTGGCATCCCTGGTACCCCGAAGAGGGAGTGCCAATTCATGTGTAGAGTAAGGCATTTCTGCTTCAGGTCTGAAGAGACTGTACCCTTCTCGCCCTGTCCCGGAGACCCCTGTTGTCATTTGCACACGAGACTAGGAAGGGGGGCTGTCCCAGCGCAGGCTTTCCCACAGTGCAGCTGGACTGTGGGTTTTATTCGGGTAAGGGGCGAGTGCACAGGTGACCACAGACTTGCCTGTGGGCCGAGGAGGCTGCTAAACCCGTTGCCTGTCCATGTAACTCTATGTACCTTCCAAATGATTCTCGACATGAATACAAACAGTGCCATGTCCTACTTGACGAGTATCTTTCTGCCCAGCTCGTGGCTGCTGCTTCAGTGCTCAATGCTGTAGGAGTGAGCAGTGCTAGTGGTGCGGTGGTGCTGTGTCTTACCTACTGCAATTCAAAAGAGCTCTGTCATGCAGAGCTTGGTCTTAAAAACTCCTCATCAGTCCGGCATTAACATCTGGTGGAGAGGAGCAGAGGTCGCTGTTAAAATCTGGCCTCCCGGTGTCTGGAAGGTAGCAGCGTGTAGCTTGGTTCCTCATATTTTTTCTTTCCTTTTACCTTCCTAAAACTTATCCTCTGGAATGATTTCCAGCAGAGTGTGTCCTAGGAGCCAAAAGACAAAGTTTCATTTCAGTGAAATGAAATTTTCCTGAGCAAAAGGTGGGTTGGTAGATATTTTAAAGCTGCATCTTCCTTGGCATGTCTGTCACTTTTAAGGGTAATTTCTAGCCCAGGGAGCACTTACTTCAGTGCAATGCTGACACCTGGGAGTCAGGTATCGGTGTTGCACAAGGGATGTACTGGACCCAGTACTCCCAAACTTTGATGGAACCTCAGGTCACGCAGTTGGGTTTCTTGAGGCGGAATCTGGTCAATCCACCGATGTCTGTGCTAGCCACTAATAGCTGTTTCCGAGATGATTTTGCAGATGAAAGATCTGAGAACTCAGAGCTGCTGAAGCTTGGAGGTGGTTGTGTAGGAAAACAGCACCATCTACCGTAAGTGCTTCGTCTGGGCATAGAGTTCCAGGCCAGAAGTGGCTGCTGCAGTTTAGCTTTTAACCGAAACGATAGACTCCTCCGGTGTCTGCCCCATGCTGTCTAGAATTTCTTCATAAACAAGAAGTAGCTTCTTTTGTCTTCCAATACAATATGCTAATGTAGGACAGGCAGGCTTTTTTAAGTGGCATTCATAATAAAAATTAAGATCAAAACTTAACGTACAGCGATGACTTAAATAATAACTTCTTGAACAGGTGCTCGTGAGACACCATGAATTCGTGCTCCTAAGACTGATCTACTCAGTGCTCTGCCAAATACGTATTAACCTCATTACCTTAGTGGTTATAAACCAAGCAGAGATCAGGTCCTCGTGTATGCTTAGTACAAGTGTAATCAAGAGCTGGTTTTGGCTTGAGGAATAAAAAGCGGGATGGAATTCCAAGTAAGTCTAGTTCCCTAGGCATCTGTAGCAGCTAGAATTTGGATGGGTTTGGTACATGAGCTTTCAGTGCTTGGAAACTTAACTACGTGCTCTTGTGTCAGATTGGGCTGAATGTGTAAACAAAGGTGTCTTCCTTAAATGATTTGGCCTTTTCACTGTTTTGGCCCTGTTCCACCAAGGAAAACCTGTAGTTTTTTTCCACAGTTCCATGAAGCAGTGCATCTGATAACTTGGGGAGAAGGGTTCTCTCTTCCTAGTGGGACCAGTTCCTGCTTTTTTAATGTATTGACTGGAATATTATGACAAAAATGTTCAGAAGAGGAGGAAGCTGCTTGGGTTGTTGGGGTAGGGATGGGGCAGCACAGGGAGAGTACAAGCTTTTGCCAGACTTACCTGAATGGCACTGGCCGTTGGGATATTTGCAGGCTGGAGGCACAGAATGTCACACAAAACATGAAATTATCAAAGTCTAAGAAAGATCAGTATGCTTGTGTCATGGTTTGACACTGGTAAAAACGCTAGGTATCCACGAAAAATGTTCACTCACTCTTTTCTGCTGTAGCTGAGCAGAAGAGGGGAAAAAAACCAAAGGGCTCATGAGTTAAGGACTGGGAGCAAATACTCTAAGGGCAAAACCAGGCTCAAATTTAAAGATATAACGTAAATTTATTATTAACAGAGTCCGAGGAAGATAATGAGGAGTAAAATAAGCCTTGAAAACACACCTTTTTCCCCCCCAGCCCCTCCCTCCTTCCCACTGACAGCGCAGGAAGACAGGGCGTGGGAGTGTTTGGTGAGTTTCTCACTCAGGATCTTTTTTTAGTTCGCTTAGGGAGAGGAGTGTCTCTTCTGTTGTGCCGTGGGGTCCTTCCCACGGGAGATGGCTCTCCGTGAACTTCTCTGGTGGGGTTCTAATTTCACGGGTAGCAGTCTCGCCCGACCTGCTGTAACCTGAGTCCTTCCCACCGGCAAAACAGTCTTCCTGAAACTGCCATAGTGTGGGTCATGTAGTCCATGGGGTGTAGTCTTTCAAGGATAAGCTGCTCTAGTTTGGAAGCAAGGGCCCTCTTTGTTTTTCTATTTCTGGAAGCAGGGGCCTTCTCTTTCTCTTCAGGTCTCCCCCTGGATTACAGCTTTTTTTAGCATCCGCCCGCTCCGGCGTGAGCACCTTTTCCCACGGGCTGTGAGAGAATTGCTCCATCCCCCATGGACTTCATGGGTTACAGGAAGACAGTTTGTTTTATCATAGTCTTCACCATGGCTTGCAGAGAAATCTTGACTCCGGCGTTTGGAACACCTCCTCCCCTTTCTTTCCACTGACCTTGGTGCAGCCATGTGATCTTTTTCCACATGTCCTCACTTCCTCCGCTTTCTCCAAGTAGGCGGGAAAAAACCTGCTGCTCTTAAGTGCCATTGCCAACAAATTCCACCAGTTCAAAGACTTCTGCAGGATTTTGCAGTTCTGAGAAGTTTATTTCGTCTAAGTTCTGCGTTGGGGAATTGCTCGCCATGTTTCTGCCGCCGGCCACGTGGCCTGGCTGCCACTGTGCGGGCGCTGCCGGCCGTCACGGCACCGGCGCCATTCGGTGCCTCTCTTCATGCGGGGCGCCGAAAAGGGGAAGCCGCCGCCGCTGCCCTTCTGCCCGCGGCGCGGCTGGCTAGAGGCGGCCAGACAGGCAAAATTCGCCGTGAGCTGTGCCGAGATGGTGCTGCCCGTGAGGCTGCGGCAGCCGCGTGGCCACATGGCCGCACCCGGCGCCGGGATGATCCCGGCCGCAGCGCCTCACCACCCCTGGGAAAAAGTGCACCTGTGCGGTTTTGATTTTTTCTTAAATCTGTAATGACCGAGGTGTTACCAACCTCTCTGCTCGGGCCAGCAGCGTGCCCGTCTTGAGAGCCATCAATGATCGGCTCTGTCAGATATAGTGGAAGCTTCTAGCAGCTTCTCACGGACGCCACCTCTGTGGCTTCCCCCCACCACCACCACAAAACCAGGCTGTGTTAAACCAACACAGCTTGCTTGGGCAAGGGACTTCTCTCATTGTTTGGAGGGTGGGAGAGGTGTGGCGGGTCATCCCTAGTCCGTGGCCATCTCTGTGCTTGTCAATTGCTTGGAATAACCCTTTGGGGAGAGGGTTTTGCCATGCCGTGGTGTCCAAAAAGCATTTAATTCTGCATGCCCTCATTTCCCTAATGCGTCGGGATGTTTCCAGCCCTTTGAGGGGCTGCAGACCATACCTTAACTCTACTGTACTTGAGTTTTCCATACAGCCTGGTTTTACAGCTTAACATTTGGATCTATATTTCTTGTGCTCTGAAGGATGGACGTAACCGCAGCCCAACCAGGGAATTTTAAAAGAAAAATTAAACCTTCCTCTCGAGCCTTCCTATTGCAGTTCTGGGGGTTAGAGTCTCCCATGTGTTTCCCAGACCAGCATCCCTGGGTTTGGGCACGGTACCCGCGGTTAGGTCCACCTCCTGAATTTCGCAGTTGTGGAAAGCGTGCCGTCCCCCATGTCACTCCTAATTGGCACAGGCACATCCCAGGCATAAGAAGGGTTGTCCTTGGATTGTTTATCCCTGCACAGACACAAGGCGGGGTGTGCGACCCCGCTACCCCTCAAATCTGGTTTCTGGATTGGCTTTCCTTGGGCTACTGAGGATGCTCTAGTACCGTCTGCCTGCTTTCAGCTGTATTAGTAAATACCTTCTAACTGTGGCATGAAAATTGATGAAGTGTCCTAGATGGAATGAGTAAATGTACCTAGTGTAACTGATTCTTCTAGAGGGAAACTTCAGGCACAATTAGTATATGTATTAGTAGTACTAATTAGTATTAGTAGCCAAAAGGCTGTCAGAGCAGCCTGTGCGTCCTCTGGATGACGTTTTTAGATGCCGATATTCTTACCTAAGTATTTCTTTTTCTAGGGAGCCCCGAAGGGCAGGAGATGTATGTTTTTAACTTGACATCACTCACAGAGTCTGAAAACGTCTTGTCAGCTTCGGTGTATTATTATATCGGTGATCGGCTGCATGCGGAGTGGAACTGTTCCCAGTCCAGTGGCTGTTCTCATCACAGGCACGGGAAACCTGAAATTCAGATACGTCTTTCAGTTGGGACCTTTCCTTCAGTTGGGAACCCAACTCGGAGCCTGGGACATTTCCTCATCAATGTCTCTTCTGCTTACCAGGACATCCTTTCCTGGCAGTGGAAGGATATCACTCGGCTCCTGCATGAAGCAAAGCAAAACAACGAACTGCTGATCAGTGTTAAAATGGATCTGAGCAGCCATCACCCCTGGGAAAGGGCATCTTCTTCCTATGAACCCTACATCTTGATTTACGCCAATGATTCTGCTATCTCAGAGCCAGAGAGTGTTGTCTCTACTTTGCAAGGACATCGTCATCCTCTGGCGAGCGTCTTTTCCAAGCCAGAAAGCCACATGAGGAGCAGTGTCAGGAATCGCCGGAGAAAACGCTCTGCAAACATCCTGTTGCCGTTGCAGAATAACGAGCTTCCGGGAGCCAAGTACCAGTACGGTGAGGACGAGAGATGGGAAGACAGAAAACCCTACAAGACCTTCCAGCCACAGTTAGCAGACAGGGCCAGGAGTAAGAAAAAGCAGAGGAAGAATCATCTCCAGAAGACCCAGACTCTCCAGTTCGATGAGCAAACACTGAAGAAGGCGAGGAGGAAGCAGTGGAACGAGCCGAGGTATTGCGCCCGGCGCTATCTCAAGGTGGATTTTGCAGACATCGGCTGGAGCGAGTGGATTATTTCCCCGAAGTCCTTCGACGCCTATTACTGCTCAGGAGAATGCCAATTCCCAATTCCAAAGGTATGGTCTTTATTGATTCATTTTCACTGTCTGTTACCATGAACTGGGCATTTTTTTTCCCACATCAGTCAAAGGCAGCCGGTGCCGGTATGCGTTTGGATTGAGGACCTACGTGGTACCTTTGCCCCGTGCAGCAGGTTAGAACAGCTAGTATAAAGATCAGCTTGCAGAGGTAATTAGAAAAACTTAACTTGCTATTAGTTTTTCATCTGGTATCCAAATTGCCATAAAACATTTCCTGAATAGTGCTTATGATGTGTGAACTTGTTATTAGCCTGTTTAACAAACAAAATACAAGCCAGATCTGGAAAATTGTTTCGTAGGCGGCACTTGTGCCCGAAAGGAGCCCAGAGCCCCACCACAGGCAGTGGGCACAACGCGCTCCAGGAAAGCCCTGTACCATGGGAGGCAAAGCTGCCCCAAGGGCAGAGAGCTCCGGGCAGTGGCGGGAGTGGTCGGGGCACCCGTCGAGTGTAAGAGTCGAGTGAGTTACTTGTGTGACTGACCAAGGGGATCCAACAGCAGTGGATCTAGGCCCACTGACTTTCAGAATATCCTCTGGTTTGTAAGAGTTGGTTTCACGTGAGTAGCAGGCGAGGCAGATGTGCTCCTAGCTCTGTGACCTAGATAGATGAACTCTGCTCCAAATGTCCAGTGACGTTCTTAGCGACATGTAACCCCTGGAGGCTGCTGAAACCTGAGAGCAGGACGTGGGATTTGAGGCTGGCCTAAAATGAGGGGTTATGCACAAGTAACACCTGCAGGAAACATCAGTAAAGGCAGGGCTCTTGGACTCACTGCAGTGTTTCATTCCAGAGTTTTTATTCCTGCCACGGTGAAGCCAGAGCAGTTGGTTCCAGAATGTATCTGGCATTTCAGCTTAAGGAACCAAGGGAGTTGCCCTTTGAAAGTGATTCAGAGAGGAATTGTACCAAAGGGGGATAGCGCTCAGACAAAGCAAGCTGAGGAAGGTGGGGTCCTCTCCTTGAAGGAGGAGATGACTTGCCTACCTCCAGCTGCAAAGGCAGGCTTTAAAGCTGAGGATCACAGGATCTGCCACTACTAAGACTGTGTTCGCAGAAGGGTACTCTGACCCTCAGACAAGAACAGACCAGTCTGTGCCTGTGGGTATATAATGTTCCCTTGCTGAGGGCAAGCTCCTAGAGTTAACAACCTGTTGGGTAATTAAGAACAGATGTGCTCCCCACGCTCCAGATTTTCAGGCCTTACCCGTGCCCCGGTTCTAGTTAGCTGGTTTGACTGCTGTCAAACCCACACACGCTGGGAGTGTGACATGGCGCAGAGCTTGCGGGCTGGGCAGACGCCCTCCTGGTTGGGAATGAGAGCTCCTAACTGCCATTGTGTGCCCGTAACCCAGCTGTAATGACATTCCGCAGGGCAGCCAGGCTCCTGAGGGCCGTGCAGCTTGGCAGGTGTAGCCTGACCGCAGCTGGGCTCACTCACAGGCTGGGCAGTTTGGAGGCAGCTCGGCATTTTTATCTCCTGCTGCGCCCTCTCGGCCTCCCCTGCTTCAGCCCTTCTCTGAGCAAACTTCTGCCTGCTTTCCACGACCGCGGCTGGACGGAGCACAGGCAGCCCGCAGGCAGCGGCCTGACTCACCCCCCTCGTGCAGGGCATTATGCAAGGGGATTTGAGTTTCCTGAGGAGCACAGGACTTGGGTTTTTGCTCTGCTCACGGTTAAATTCTTGCTGGCTGAAGCAGAGTTCTGCCAAAGCTGGTTATTCTCCAGGGCACACCTGAAGGACCGGCGCAGCGTGCTCAGCACGGGCTGGGGTCAGTGAGGAGGATGTTTGTTCTCTATTGTATGCTACCCACGTCAAACAGGGATACTTCTTTTAGGACAGCACGTGTCCAGGCTGTTGCCACTGAAAGCTGAGACCATGCTTGAAATCCATTCGATGCTGCTCAGCTTGAAGTCAGTTTGGTGCAATTCAGCATTTTGGGGCTATGGATTCCATGTCTGAAGGAGACGTGGCATATTTGGAGACTTGATTTTGTTTTCAGTACTACTGGCTACAGGAAATAGGATCTCAGTAGGTGTTCTACCTTTGACCTGCGATCAGCAGGCTCAGGACAACTGTTGAGCTCCCAATTATTTTTGGGGAGAACGCTGCCCAGCAGCTGAGTAAGGGAACATGGCTGTGCTACCACAGCTTTCACTTCTTTCTGGAGGCAGAAATGATATAGAAATCTGAATTTTACGATAATCTGTGTTTTTAAATCCCTGGCTGCTACTGTTGAGGAGTATAGGTACTCCTGAATTCAAAACAAATCAACAGAAATGTCTTTCTTGAGATCAGCTTAGATGGAAACTTACAACTTTGTGGACTAATGTGCCGCTCAAACGATAAGACAAGCTGGAATTTCAGTTATTCCTGTGCTTTTTGCAGGTCCATATCTAACCCTTAAGCCTGACTTTTTTCCCAGAAACAAAACACGTCTCGTCGCAGCAAAACTGCAAATCGACCACTTGGCCAAAATGACCTTGTTCTGTATATTTCTCAGTGACATGTGATGGGGTATGCACTGAACTGTGTTGATTCCCAGATTCTGTGTGTAAGAACAACTCTAAAAAGCAAACCAAAAGTCCTTGGCTAAAAGCTGTACCTTTTGCATTTTTCATGCCCACCTGTCTTTTGTACAGATACTTGGATCTGGAAGTGTTTCAGGGTTCAGAGGTAAAACTTTGTATTTTTCATTTCTCTGTGTTGGTGTTTTATTTTTATGAGCACCATAATGGTTTCTGGTTTTGTGGCCAAGCAGTTATCTCACCAGGCAGATCTGCTTTCTGTTCAGAGCACACCCAAGCGTGTCCCTTTTTATAAATTAAGGGGACTTTGTCCTTTGGAGTTTGTTCTCTGGAGGAAAATGTCATTGTAGTATGAGGTACAGCTGTCTTGGAGGCTCAGTTCCTCAGCAGTGCCACTGGCTACAGATGTACGCTACAGACGAGAAGCGATCGGCACGGAAGGAGGAACAAAACAGGAGAGCCTTGCACGAGCCCTGGGAGGAGCAGTCGGCATCGTGGCCTGAGGCGCTCCCGTTCTCTCCTTCACACGCGTTTTATCCGCTTTGGGTTTTTTCCTGATGCGCTTGTGTTCCGCTGCTCAAGCTTCCCAGCCCACGAGTTGTTTCTTTGGCTCCCCTAGCAACACAGCCTGTCAGCACGTGAACTGCCTCCCTCGCGGCCAGACGAGCTGTAAGACCGAATCGCAGCCTGTGTGTAACTTAAATCAATCAGGAGAGACCACCTTGACCTGTAGGTTCCACTTGGGCAGGCAAATCCCACAGGGAGTCCGAGGTTCCATCCCCAGCAGGGAGCTGAATGCAGTGGATGGACTCTGGCATCTGGGGGCCAAGCGAGCCAGCCCAGATTCATATTCCTTGCTGCTGGCTCGAGGCAGCTACAATGGCAAATGGAAAGAGTGGAGGGCAAACAGATGTTCCAGCTGAGGGGTCTCCACAGGGCCCTTCAACAAAGCAATTTTATTGTAGAGTGCATGAGTCCATTGCAATGCGGGTGCAGTAACGTGGTCTGCCATATCTTTATCTTGCAGGCCATGAAGCCATCCAACCATGCCACCATCCAGAGCATTGTGAGAGCTGTCGGAGTCGTCCCCGGCATTCCTGAGCCTTGCTGTGTTCCTGACAAAATGTCTTCTCTTAGTATCTTATTCTTTGATGAAAACAAAAATGTGGTTCTGAAGGTGTACCCCAACATGACAGTGGAGTCCTGTGCATGCAGATAACACCTTGTGAGGCCTTTTGGCAGTGCCAGGGTGATCACTTGCTGTTTGGGGAAGGGAGGTGGATGGGGGTCTCATCGTACCTACTTTATGTTTGCACTGCCAATGCATTTCCTTTGGACAAAAAAGAAAATGTAAAGAAATCCAAACAATGAGAATGGAAATGGAATGGATTCCAAATAGCAATTCCAAGGCAAGTGAATATGAACTTCATTCGTCTGTACACAAGCCTTGGGAATGGGACCTGACCGTACCTGCTGAAATCGAGAGGTGAAAGAAGAATCTGCAGATTTTTGAGACTGCCCGAAGAACATAGTGATCTATTTTTGTACAAGATTCTGGAAGCAGCACAAGCTGTTAATTCTTATCTCTGTTCTTATGGTGACTAATGGCGGGGGGACATTAGAAATGTAATAGTCTTCATTTTAAAGCTAAATTTCTTGCCTTAGGTTTTAGAGTAGTACAGCAAGGCGGCAAAACAAATCTGACATCCTAAAAGTGTAGATAACCCTACCTGAACGTGCATCTCCTTGGTACAACGTTACCCACCTTGTGAGCGAGTTCCTTTTCATCGATATGTTCTTTGTAAGTCAGGATTTTGGAGCTCGGCATCCCTGGGCAGAAGAGCTCAAAACAGGACTGCTGAGTGCATAACTCTGATTTCTTACAGGCTCAGTTGTTTCTTTCATGGAAGACTTTTCCTGTTATGGAAGATCAGCAGGCCAGGGGTGTGAAAATACCACACTCAGTGAAGTGTCCGAGTGACTTATTCACAACATATTCTAGAACACGCTTGCAAATGATCTGTGGGTTGTCTGCCTGCAAGGATGTTGTAGCCAGGTTGTGGAGTGGCCTCTTCTCCCAGGTAACAAGCGAGAGGGCCAGAGGTCATAGCCTCAAGCTGCACCAGGGGAGGTTCAGGCTGGACATTAGGAAGAATTTCTTCATGGAAAGGATGGTCAGGCAGTGGAAGGGACCGGGGAGGTGGTGGAGCTGTTCAGAAAAGGACTGGACAGGGCACTCAGTGCTCTGATTTAGTTGGCAAGGTGGTGATCGGTTCTTCCATACTTTGGGGGCCCTGAACTCAGCAGCAGCAGAGTGTCACTCCCGGGGCAGGGCTAGTCCCAAATATTGGCACCCTTGACTGAGGAGAGGCTTGTGAGTTTGTAGGAGACTGATGGGTTGTTTAGTGGCTCCCTTTTCCTTGTAAAACCAGCGTTTTTAAATGATTTCTGGTGAAATATTTATCTGTGTACAGATTGTCAATTAAGAAAAATGAAAATCACCTCCAAAAAAGAAAAGTTATTTTGTATATGGAAAGAAACTTTTACAGATGCTTCTAATTTATTTTATATCTGTGGCCCTCTTAATGTATCTTTCTTTATCTCAGCACTCTTTAAACCGTGCAGTTTTCTCTGTCAGTGCAAAGATGAAGCACCAGGACTGTGGTGGAGCTCCAAAGGACAGGTGCGACCACAGTGTGAAGGGCATGTTTCACTACTGATGGATAAGCTTGTCTGATCTGTATGGTTTTCCTTCAGTAATATGGACATTCTGCTAGGAACTCTGGAGAAATATAAAATAAAATCACTCTTTAAAATGAAAATCCATGTTTTCTTGTGTGGCATTCAGATGTTTCCAAGGACATTAAAGTTTTCCCCATGTTCATCACTCTGGAACCAGTCCAGTGCTCATTCCTGAGGCCACTTTGCAATGGTTGTTGGAAAGGATGAAGGTGCGTGGGTGGTCCTGGGGCCCGGGTGCTGTGGATTCGGTTCGAGGTGGGCAGGTACGGCAGGAGGAAGGTACCGCGGTTATAGGACGGGTCCAAGGCCCGAGGGGGTCAGTGGACAGGGACATATCCTCTGCGGATAGCGTTATGTGCCACAGCAGGAACCCTCTTAAAGGGGTCTTAAAGGTGCTTAAAGGTGTCTTAAAGGTGCTTAAAGGTGTCTCCAGGGGAGCAGCAGCTGCGGGAGTGGAGGGGCCGCAATGAGGACTGGGGCTGGGGGGTACAGGCAGCTGCTGCGGTGGGTCTGTGTGTCTCGCCGCGGTGCAGCCGTGCCCGCAGCCCCCCGGGCCGGTCTCCCCGCAGCCCCCCGGGCCCGTCTCCCCGCAGCCCCCCGGGCCGGTCTCCCCGCCGCGGGGTCCCGGGGAGGGGAGGAGCCCCGGCCCAGCCGCTGCGCTGTGTCACGCGGCGGTGGCACCGGTGAGCATGCGCAGTGTTGTGCAAAGGGCAGCGCATGCGCAGTGACGCGCTGACGCGTCCTGTGGGGTGTAAGGGCGGGGCGGAGCCGGGCAGCGCTGCGCATGCGCACTGGCTTTACGCGCGCAGTGCGGTGCTCGGCGGGCGCCGTTCCGCGGGGCCGGCCCGGCCGTGCGGGGCCGCCGCGGTGCCCGGGAGCGGCTTGGAAGCGCCAGGCGCGGGTCCCGGCCGCGGCAGCGGCGGGCGAGGGTTGTGGTGACAATGGAGGAGGGCGGCTGTTGCTGTGGCTGCAGCGAGGTTGAAGGTGAGCGGAGAACGGCGACGCGGCGTGTGCCGGGAAGAGACCCGAGGGGGGGCGGCCCCGGAGCAGAGCTGGGCGGGAGCGGGCGGCGGGGGCTGCGCGGGGTGAAGGCGGTGCGGGCGCGGAGCCGGGGAGGAGCTGCGGAGCTGGGGCCAGGGCTTGCGGGCGGCACGGCGGGACCTCCCTGCAGAGCCTTTCCTGGGAAACAAAACCTGGAGTTTGTCCCACCTCGGCCCCGTGGCAAGGGGCAGCGCAACCGAGGGGAGCAGCGCCTGAGCGGGGGCGGCAGCGTGCGGGCGCAGGGAAGACGCGGCTGGTGCTGGAGCGAGAACGTGCAGGTTTCTTACATTTAAATGAACGTGGAAAGCAGGGAGAGAGGTGGTATAAGAGCAGTGTGGGTGCTCGGGCAGGTGAGACGGGACTCGGGAGGGAGTCGCTTTCCTGAGCTCCTGAAGTTCCGCTCGACTCTCTCAGGAGCACTCGTGAGAAGTTTCCCATTTGGAATTGGGCTCCTGAAGAAAGGAACCTGAAACTGCTGTTTCTGATAAATCCGTAAGTATGGGAGGCCATTTGAAGCTTGCTGCTGTAAGCAGCCAGTAACTCCCACAGATAGTCTAACTATTAAAAATTGCAACTTTTGTTTTCTCTGCACACAAACGACTTGGCTGTCTCATACAGGGCTCACTGAGGCTGTGAATTGCAATCCAGAGCATCTTCAGGCTCCTGGTGCTCAGAGCTGTGGCGTTTGGTGTGCAGAAAACATCCCAGGCTGCCTGACTTGGATTTGGATGTGCATTTCTGCAGATCCTCAGAGTGGGAAAAGGCCAAGAGGGTGGTGGGAAGGGTTTTCTCCCAGGCCTGGGCATCCTCAAGACACCTCAAGGCTGGTTTTTAAATGTTGGTTTTCTTTGTTTCCCAGCCCAGGGAAAAGCTGGAGAAAAGGTGGAGAGAGTGGCAAGCGGGAATCCCATGTTTAGATCTGCCCTTGGATTCCAGTTCCTCCTGGGGGGTCTGTGCTGCCCAAAGAACAAAGGAAGGAGATGTTGGAGTACCTGTTTGTTCCCCTCTTGAGCTTGGAAGAGATGCTGAGGGTGAAATTCCAGGGAAGCTGCGCTTGCAGAGCGACTGGAGTGCGAAGCAGTGGCAGCTGTTTGCCGTGGACCGGTTTCCCCCCTTCACTTCGGTTCCCTGGTATAACAGCTGGGGATGGGGTCAGCGGCTCTGACCCAGGAAGAGGTGACCGGTCCGGGGAGATGGTCCCGAAAGGAATCGCCTTCCCGAGGGCCGGTGTCTTCCCTCAGCCGGTGGCAGGAGGGCCCTTGCAGAGACTGTCAGCTCTTTAGTGATGATCAGCTCGTGATTCCAGCTCAGCTCTGCAGGGCAGCCTCCAGGCCAAGCCAGACCAGAGAGAGAGACGATGGCTGGTTCCGCACAGAGGTAGCTTTATTGTGGGTCCCCTCCGGCAAAGGGGAAAGCCAGGGACGGGAACCCTCTCTGAGCCACAGGGGCCAGAGGGCTTGCTTTTATAGGGGTACAGGGGATGGGTAAAGGACCAATGGGTTACAGAGGATTTGGGACGGGCACAGGCCAGTGGGTTACGAAGGATCTGCATAGTGTCTCCTAAAGGATTGTGGGTCTGTCTTTTCTCGCCGTGACCAGAGAAGTGGTTGCCTTTCCAGGGAGTTCTGCTGGGCGATTGCGAAATCTCTTATTTCAGCAGAGATCCCTCCAGGGGAGTGGCTGGGCATACCCCACACCCTGGCACTCCAGGTAATCCCACACTACCTTTGCTTTTGTAAATGCTTTGCTGAAGGGTTTCTGAATGTCGCAGTGAGCTTTTCTGTTCCTGTTTATATGGAGGATCTGTTTCAGGAAACGTGTCTCATTGTATGGATGGATTCAGAAGTCCCTGTTACAGGTTAATTGCAGTGAAGAAAAGGAAAAGACGCCAGTAGCCTGGACTGGGATGCCCCAGGCCCCTGCCAAGCACAGGGGTTGTTGCTGGGTGTTTATTCTCCAGTCCTGCGTGCTCAGGCCTTGTTCTGAGCTGCTCAGCCATAAATGCCACTGCAGGAAGAACAGGAAATCCCACAGTTCCTGTGGAGCATTTGTCTGCACTGACGTTGTGCTGCAGCCTGAACTGTGTCCTAAATGTTAGCTTTGAATTAATGCAGATGGTCCAGGATTGTGTGTTCGGGGTTGCTGGTTTAGGGATGGCCAGGTCTGGATTTGCATTTGTGGGCACTGAGTGTTCCTTGTGTCAGCTTTAGGTCTGGATTGGTGGGAATTGTTGGAGAAAAGAGAAGGGAATTGAAATGCACAGCTCCATTCTTGGAGAAATGGTGAGGATGGGAGAAAAGAGGGTGTGGAACTGCTGGGAACTCCTGGAGTGAGGGAAAGGATCCGAGGATTGGAAGCAAAAGCTGTGGAACAAATCCTGAAAAGGGGGCAGGGCAGGGGGGACACCATGGGGAAAGAGGGAAAGAATCCCTGCTCCAGGGATCCAGCAGGGGCCGGGAGAGGATCATTTTCCAAACACTGGCCCTTGGTGGAATCCTAATAATGAAGGTCAAAGGAAATCATTCCTTTGTTATTAGGTTTGGAACGAAACCAGGTGGGTGAGAGCTGCACCTACCCTGCTGCTGGCAGAGGAGGCAGAGCTGGGCCAGGGCAGCTGCTCCGTTGCGTGGGTGCAAAACTCGTGTGTTCCTCTTCCCAGGGAGTTCCAGGCTGCTGCAACTGTTTGGCTCAAGCCCCTGAGAGACGCTGGACTATTGCTGAGTGATGGCTCTGAGAGTTGCCCACTTGTGGAGGGCCAGGGTGCTGGGCTGGGTCCAGGGAAGGTTTTGGGTGTGGAATGGCCCGTGCGCGTGAGACGGGGAGGGGGGGGTGAACTCTCGCTGCCTGGAGGCTGCAAATGGGGCTTTGAAGGGGGTAAGAGGGAAATGCTGCAAGGAGAGATGGTGCCTCTTCTCCTGCTAATGGCCCTCCCTGACACAACTTGCACAAGTTGTAAAACTTTCTCTTCCCTTCTATGTTTCTTTAAGTGATCATTTCATACTTTGTTGTTGCTGTATTGCGATAGGGACCAAAGGGCTGCATGGCTGCTTTCCGTCGCAGCCCCACGGTTCTGAAATAAACCCTGCGTACACACGTAGGGGTGCACGTGTTTGCAAACAGGGTTCGTGCAGTCTTTCACTGCAGTCCACCCTGATGGGATCTGGGAAGTGGTCTGGGAAGGTCCCTGGATAACTTGGGCCTTCCTGGGGGTGGAATGCCCACCTGTAAAATAAGGAGCTTCTGCTTCTATTTTCTTGTTCCTCCAGGTCCCCTGGAGTGCATGCTGTGACCCCCCCCCAAGCTTGCAGAGGCTGTTTGGATGAGGGGAGGGGACTTGGAAAATCCAAGTTACGAGGACAGAAGGAGTTTAAATTGAGGGCAGAAGCTCCTCTTCCCTTATTGTCTGTGTTTGAACTGGTTGAGATCCCCCTTCACTTATGATTTTAAGGGTATTGATTGAAGGAAAACCTGCCTTTTCTGCGGTGCTAGGGGTATCAATTGACCGGGAATCCACGTGTTCCATTTGAAATGGAAGGGGAGGGCACGGGTGTTTCCATTTTATGGGTTTGAATTGAGGGTAACACCCCCCCTCCAACCCCCTCCCCCTCCGTTTTCATGGTCCTGAGGTTTACGTTGAGGGGGAAGCTCCGTTGTCCCTGTTTTTTAAGGGTTTTCTTTGAGGTAAAAATCGCCCTTTTCCCATCATTTGAGAGATTTGAGGAAAGCCCCTGTCCTTCTGATATGTCAGAGGATTAAATTGAAGGGGAGAACCCCTTTATTTGCCATTGTATTGGCTTAAATGGAGGTAAACGGCCCCCGTTGCCTCAGTTGCAGGGGTTAAATTGAAGGAAACTCCAGCTTTTCCAGCATTTGAAGGGTTTAGGTGGGGCCGTGCCGCTGCATTTGAGGGCGCTTCTGGCCGTGCCCCGGCACCGAATGTCTTGCGCGGGAGCACTCCCGGCCCCCGGGGAATTTCTGAGGAGGAATGGCAGTTTGGGGGCTGGGCTGCCGACAGGGCCCGACGGAGCCGCGCCGGTCCGAGCCGTGCGGAGCCGAGCCGGCCCCGGCCGTGCCGCCCGCTGCGTGCGCTCCGTGCGCGGGGCTCGGGCGCCGCCGGGTCCCCCTCGGCCCGGTGCCTGGCTTTTGTCCGGTGAGGGTGTGCTTGGGCATTCAAGGTGACTGGAGAAATCACAGCTGTGGAACTTGAGCAACAGCGGGCGCGTTTCCCCCAGAGAGCTGCGGCAGCGGTTCCATCTCTGCCCTCTGGCTGCAGACTCAGCGCTGCGCTCGCTGCTGTCAGGCGGGGGCAGTGGAGGAGCGCTTTGTGAGGCTTCAGTGAGAAATTTGCTTTGTTTCAGTGCAAAGCTGAGCTCGCCCAGAGGCAAGGGTGTCGCTTTGTACAGTTTAGGACAGGGGGGCTGGAAAACCAGTGGCTAAGTCTTGAACTATCAGGATCTGTATCAGCATGCCTGCGTCTCCTGGTAATCACTTGTAACTGGTAGATGGTTCAGAGGTTCAAGACAGCTTATCTGCTGTGCTGACCAGCGTGTTTTGTTATCTTTTGATGTGTAGGATGGTGCTAGGTTTGGATGGCTTGATCTAAGTTTCAGCTGGCACTGGGAGCGCTGTATAGAAGTATTTTACACACCTTTTTGGTCAATGGTTAGTCTTTTCTTTGTGCTGCAAAAATAAGGTTTCTAGTATGGCTTAACTTATAATGCGACCATTTACCAAATTGATGTCAGTGCTGTGGATTACTTTTTATCTTTCTGATTTTTGTCAGCGAATCCATTTTGTTGTTACGATAGGCTTGTAAGGTCTGGGTCAGGTAGAACTGGACTTCTATGGCTCAGAATTGAGACAACCATTGAAGCTTTTTCTTGCTGAAACTTCTCTTTTTCTTTCACTTGCCACTCTAACACTTTCAGCGATACAATCACCATGTGGCACCAGCCCAGATAACCATACAAAATTAGTCATACAGTGTTTGTCTTTCTTTTTACTACCAGTGCTGTAGCTTGTAATTCTTTGGCTGGTACACGTCCTAGTCTTTTTTTTATCACTTGTGCTCTTGTTTCAACATTTTGAGCTATTGCCCTGTATTTCTAGAAATGCAGGAGTATTCATTAGAACCAATTTTGCTGTAGGGTGCGATATCACCAGGATTGGCTTGGCCTTTGGTATTTAAATCTCGTCTTTGCAAGCAGGCAGAGCTTGGGGGGTTGAGGGACAAAGGGAACTGGTTTAATCTCTCCCTCAGGCAGGAGGAGTTTCTGCGGTCTATCTCTTTCTTTAGCAGTGCTAATGTGTATCTCCTGAAGTGGTTCTCTTGATTGCCACACCCACACACAGAGGTAATTCACATACAGGAACAGAATTTTCAAATGGAAGTTAAAGCATCTGAGCGAACTCTGTGGCTATCGCAGAAAAATCCAGGAACATTTCCTTTTGGTGGGGAGTAGATAGAGCATCTGCTTTTGTAATTACAGTTTGATTCACTGGTTATCAGTTTTCAGGAGTCTCACCTTCGAGAGGGAATTTGGTATTTTGCTGAAGGCAGCCACTCCTACAAACTGCCCTTTATTTATGTGTGAATGCATTTGGGACGGTTGTAGGGACAGGGTTTTGTGTTAGGATTCGGTTTTGTGAATCAATTTTTAAACGCTGGCTTCTGCTTGCCTCTTTGATTAGTCAAGCAGAAGAGTTGTAAGTAGAATGCATTCTAAATATACTGCTTCTTAATGATATCCCAACAGATTTTAGCCGTGTAAGAGATAACACTTTTTATTAGAGTTAGTTTCACCAATTCTAATTTTATTTTTCTAAAACTTGAGTTTAGTTTTTGGCTTTTGTAGGGAGTACAAGGGGCAATCAGAAGCTGTTGAAATGCAGGAATGTGGGGAAGCTGGCTGATGGGTCATCTAGCCCTTAGGATGTGTGGCCTTTGCTTGCTGTAAAGGAGCGTTGTTAGGTTGATGGGTTGGTTGATTTGGTTTTTATTTGTGAGGCGTTTGAATTGCCGCTTTCCCCCCCTGCCACTCGGAAGCAGGTTTTGGCACTTGGAAACTCCAGGCAGTTGTTTCCTGTTTCTCTCCTAAACAATTTCTTAGTACATTTGGAGTTTCTTTCGGCAGCGGTCTTAAACGCCTTAAGATCTGCCTCTGCAGAGGCTGGGATGCTTGCGTCTGCACGGCTGTGTTGTGCTTGCAAGCAGCCGGTTTGTGTAGCAGCAGCAGAGGTATTTTTAGCTGACTGCACAGGGGCAACACGTTCCCCTCTTTTCATAATATTCATTCATAACATTCACTTGACTACTCCAGAATGTAATGAATGGATGATGTGGGTTTAAAGAAGTCCCTGCCTTTAGCCCAGGCCTCTGGTAGCGGGCAGTCACATTACGGAGGTGGCCAGCACGCCAAGAGCCGCTCTCATTCGTAAGTTCTTTAATGATGGCCGATTTGGTCTATTATAGAATGAATTATTTAGTGAATGGACACAAAACTAACAGACATGAGACTTAAAAGAGACTATTACTACACAGGAGTAAGACAAAAGGGACCACTAGTAGTATATGCACAGGGTTAAATGTACCATTAAATTTTCAGCTAGCTAAGAAATAGCAGAACTTAGGATCCAATGTTCCTTACCACCAAATGGTTGAAGGGGCACGCATTGAAATCCTCTCCCTCAATTTCTGGAAAAATGACCACGAAGTTGCGTCCGGGCTTCAGGGAGAATTTGTCTTGCCCGTTCCCAGGGAGCGTGTAAGAGACTTCTGCCTCCTGACAACCTGTTCTACTTCTACAGTGTGGAACCAGGCCTTTTGGTCACCTCTGGTTTTTTATCTCTTCCCACAACTCTTAAGCTGGCAGACCTTTTGGTGCCAGGAGATGATACCTGCTGGGCCTTGCCCGCCTGGGTTGTCTCTCCTGTCTGCACCAGCCGCCTGTGGTAGGGAGAGGGGCGATATGCCCTGCCCCTGGGCTAAGTATGGATTTAAACGGGGCTGGGTGTTAGTGTTGGGAAGAGACATTTTTCATTCAGACTGCCAAAATAAACACCTGTAAAATCCTAGCTCTGCATTCTGTGTAACATGTTTCTATTTCATATTTGTGTAATCGCAAAAAGCAAGGAAAGAGTAAAAATGTGACTGTTTCCCACTATTGCAATGTGAAGGTTTTTGAAAGGCTGGTGTATTTATGTTCTATTTTTCCACTCCAAGCTTGGCTTTTTCCCTCCTTTTTCAGTGTCTGCTGCATTGGGTGTCCCAAGGAAGGCTGGATTCCTCAGCAGGAGTCTTAGGAATTGGTGCCAATTCTGCTTTTTCTGAAGGTGTATCCAAGGATGCTACCAAAATGGCTGTTTTCTCCGCTGAAAAGCTTTCCCTCTATGACATCAATGCATGCATGTGTTTTAATCATGTAGCCAGATGTACTAAGAATTGTACTTTCAATGCAAACACCTGCAGTAGGTCTCTGTTTGGTTTGTGTCTGCGAGAGGTGGGATTTGTGCTGGAGAGGTGCTCTTGAGTACAAAGGACGGAGTAAATCGGCTCCCTGGTTGTGCAGTGAAGGACTGACTTGCAGGGAAGGGGAGCATTTATAAACTGCATCAATATTGCCCTGAAATTCTGGGTAGTTGGAGTTGGCTTGGGCCTGTCAGGGTGAGCCATAAGCAACCCGAGCAAGCCCCTGAAGCCTCAATGGATGTTGGAAACACTTCCACAGAAAGCCAAAGCAGTAACGATTCCAGAGGAGAAGTTATAGGTGATTGCTTATGATCGGTGGGGAATTTCCTTGGCAATTATTAACCTTGGACATAGGGCATTTTGGAGGTGGAATTCCAGTTTCAGCCACAGGCACCTGGATGAGAAGGAGAGCTCTTTGCCAGAGGAAGGGAAGTATTCTTTTGCCAGTTAGTGCTGTTAGTGAAGTGATCAGAACAAAAGAGTGACTTCTTTTGGGATAGGCTTATTTATTATATGGATGATAAGCAAGTAAGAGGAATGAACTACATGGATAAGAAGCAGTAACAGCAATCAAGGTCGAAAGGCAATGCATCAAATCATTATTATGTATTCTAGTAGGGATTAGGAAGGGATACAACAGCAGTTACCCTAAAACGTTACTGTCATCCTGCTCTGTACTTGAGCTGGGGAGTCCCATTGCAGAGAAAGACCAGAGAAACCCTCCTGGTAACCCTTAGGGAATGATCCAGACTTGCTCCAAGTTGGTCTCACTTGGATATTGTTTCTTGTACAAGGGTATGCGATCACGTGTTTTGCTTTTCTTTTTTGTGACCTGGGGCTCTGTCACACCCGTCCGCTGGCCAGGAGTCCAGGTATGTTGAGCACGCAGCTCCTGTTTTCCTAAAATTGCAAATCTGGATTTGAAGAGACATATGTCTTTGGAAGTGAACATGGAGTTCAGCTTGAGTTGATGTAGTGATCGACTTAGGTTCAGCTTAAAAAAGGCCCTACCGACATTTTATTGTATCTAATCCCTGCTTTCTCCTGCGTTTTAGTTCTTGCCTCTCGGCCCACTCTGTTTCACGGGGCTGTACATGGTGAAACACTTCCCTGTGTGCTTTCTGGGTTTGAGCTGCCCTGCCCCGGCACGTAGGGTCACGGTTAAGTAGAAGAGTTATCAAACTTAGTGGTTCATCTCTTTTCTATGGGTTTTGGGCAGAAGACTTACGGGCCCGGTGTGGGAATAACTCCCAGCCCTCGGCGTCTCGTTGACCGCCTCCCGTTGTCTCGCAGGTCCCCGAGGCGGCTTCGGATCTCCGCGGTCACCGACGCTGCCGATTTTCCCGGCGCGCGCCGTTCGACGTCGAGGAGCGGCATCCAGAAGCTGTGTCGGAGCATCTTCCTGGCTGGAATGTTTTGAGTAAGGGCTGCAGTCAGGGTGTAAGCTGAAGGGTGTGTGACTGTGTGTGTGTGTGACTGTGTCTGTCTGCCTGCGAGAAGAGTGCGGGTGTGGAATGGTTCTGACCTTGTGTGTGGGAGTTTTGCCTTTCAGCTACTTTTTAAACTTAGAGTAAAAACAACCCAGCTGCGCTGGCTGGGGATTTTTTCCCTCCCGGCTGGGTTTTTTTATCTGGGACCCGGCCGGTCTGTGAGGTGCCGTTCATCGCCAGGGTTTGGGTGCCGACCGTGCCGGGGATTTGTCAGGCGGGATGATTTTGGGGCTCCCGGGAACCGCGTTCCCATGGGGTGCTCTCGAGACGAGAGCGAGGGTGGGTTTGTGTGTCAGCTGAAGGAGGTGTGTGGTGGATGAGTGTTTTCTTCTCCGTGTGCTGCTGTTGTTTTGGGTTTCCTGGAACAATAAAATGTCCTAAATTTTCCAGAAATAGAACAATTGTTACATTGTACTGATAGGGGGTTGGCTTGTGTTGCTCTGTGTTCGTGTTTGCTGCTGCACTTGCACATATTGCTCTGTATGTCAGTTGGACTTTGACCAGTGTGCATATGGATTGTACTTGTGCTTGTGTACATTGTTGTTTCCACTTGCTTTGGTGAAGTGTAAATAAAAAACCCTCGTTCAATCAAGCTGAATAAACCCTAATAAAGATACCCCCCCTCCCCCCTTTTGGTTGCTCTCTTCCTTTGGTGTGGTTTAGTAATTTTTTCACCATATTTCTTGCTTTGCTACTCTGCTTTGCTTTACTTTTCAGTCTATTCTTCACTTGACTTTATCTTTTTCTCACTGTTTAACTGTTTCTGGATGTCTCTGTCACTCTATTTCTCAGTTTCTCTTTTTCTCTTCAACACTAATTCTCTTTTAAACTCGATTTCTTTTTCTCTCAAACCCTATTCTTCTGTTTCTCTATTCCTTTTTTCTCTCTATTTTTTTCTTTGTCTCTCTCTCTGACTTTGACTTTCTCTCTGACTTTGACTTTTGAACTACCTTTCTCACCTTCCCTCCTTTGTTCATTTTTACCTTTCTACCTTAGGTTGTTTCTGTAGCAGCTTGGAAAAAAACAAGAGACCACTCTTTCTTCAGGCACAATCTGCCCCAGGCTTTGTGTTTCTATTTTGGGAAAGTTTTAAGAGAGTTTTGGCAATGGGCACAGGGAAAGACAAAACAGATCCATGCCCACACACTTGTCAGGGCAGACTTTCTGCCCCTTCTAGGCCACTGACTCAGACATGAAACCCCCCAGCTTTCTGGGAGGTGAAGGAAGAACAGTCACACCTGGTGCTTCTACCTGTAGCCATTTGCCTGCTCTGCTTCTTTCCCAAGAGAGCAGAAGGCCCTTAGCAAAGTGAAGATCAGTGGAACAAGTTGCTCTTCCACTCAGGGCTCTCGTTAAGGCTGGAATGGCTGCTGCCAGCCTCTGCACTTTCTGCCTCCCCAACTTCCTCCCTTTGTTCATTTCTACCTTTTTAACTTTCTACCTTTGCTTGGTTCTGACTCTCTACCTTTCTTGCTTTCTACCTTTGTTGCTTTCTACCTTTCTCAATTTCTAACTTGATACGTTTGTTTGTTTCTACCATTTGAACTTTCTATCTTTCCATCTTTCTTCATTTCTAACTTTCTACGTTTCTACCTTTGTTCATTTCTACCCTTCTGACCTTCTGCCTTTCTACCTTTTTTGTTTCTACTTTTATGACTTTGTACCACCTAAGTTTTCTCTCTTTTTACCTTTGTTCATTTTTACCTTTGTAGTTTCTAACTTTCTACATCTGACTTTCTCTCTTTGTTTCTAACTTTCTGGATTTGTCCCTTTCTGCCTTTGTTTGGAACTTTGAAACTTTATACCTTTGTTTTTCTCCCCCTTTTTACCTTTCTAACTTTGTTTCTAACACTCTACATTGCTAACTTTGTGCCTTTCTAAATTTGTTTTTTACTTTCTAACTTTTACCTTTCTAACTTTGTTTCTAACCTTCTTGTTAGAGTGAAGGCTCCTCTGGCCTCAGGCCCAGAGGGAAGCCAAAGCACTAGGTTTGAATTAAAACCTTTGGACAGATTTTTAACTTTTAGTAGAAATAGATGCTAAGTGCCTTAAACATGAAAAAGCTGTAGCAGAGATCTTAAACACAGCTCTTGCTGCAGCAGTGTTACCTTTTCACAGAATTCTTTATTTTAGACAAAATCTAGATCGAATTAGACTGTTCACATGTTTTAGATGGAGTGTTCACATAAACAATAAGAGCTGATCGAAACTGTATGTGCAAATCTGTGTAATACAGATGTGACACTTGTGTGAGGCTTACAAGTGTTAGAGCAGGCTGGGTTAAGAAAAAGAAAACTAGAATGGTGTGTTAATCTTATTGGTCAATTAACAAATAGAATCCACACTTCTGTAAGAAAAAATACAGTGTATGGAGCATATAGAAGAAGCTGGTTTTGCCTGCTGCTGCTGCTTGGCTTTATCATGTAACCCCATTCGAACTCTGCCTTCAAGACAGCTGTGAGACTGTGAAATAAGGAACTCAGCAGAACAGCAGCCTCCTCTGCTCTTTCACCCTGGTCCGAGAAGGAAGGGTACCCTGTCAAAGGCTCAACACTTGCCTTTTTGAGTTTGTTTCTAAATTTCTACCTTTCTAATTTTGTTTCTGATTTTTTTTTTTTGTTTCTAACTTTGTTTGTTTTTAACTTTCGACCTTTAGAAATTTGTTTGTTTCTTGTATTTTACCTCTTTGTTTGTTTCTAAATTTCTGCTGTTGTAACTTTGTTTCTAACTTTCTACTTTTTACATTTCATTTGTTTTTAACTTTTTACCATTCCTCCCAGCGAGGGATGTGTGCAGAATACTAAAACCTGTTAAGTTCTTCACTTTTACATCTCTAGGCAAATGCTACTGATTTAGATGTAAATTGATTTTGAAATGAGCCAGCCCTCTCTCTCTACTCTGTCGCATACAGGAATATAAGAAGCTGGGAATAGAGATCAGCAAGTTTTGCGAATAACGAGCCGGCGTTTTTCTGTAGGAAGGAAAGAAGCAAGTGCCTGGCCCCAGGAGCCGAGACGCTCGGGCTGCAGGAGCTGCAGAGCGCCCAGAGGCGGCTTTTCCCTCTGCTCTGTCCCTGCCCCCGGGCTGAGCTGGGCGGCGCTGCTGCCGCCTGGTGGCGAGAGCGCGGCACTGCCGCCCCCGACACGGCGCCCCGGCGCTGCTGCCGCCCGGTGCCGGCTGAGCCGAGAGGGCGGCGGCCTCGGTGGCTGCCGAGCGTGGCAAGGGCAAGGAGCGGGAGCGAGCGGGGCTGGGTCTGTCAGCGGAGGGGAGGGGCGAAGGGCGGTTCGGAGCGCCGAGGGACACGGCCGTGCGTGAGCGGGGCCACAGCTATGGAAAGGAGTGGGCGCCGTGCGGGGCGGCGACCGCGAGGAATGACAGCGCGGGGGGCGGGGCCGGTTTTGCCGGGCAGCAGAGTCGCGGTCGCAGCGCGACCCGGGCGGGGGGCACCGGGCGGGCACGGTCGGAATGGAGCCGCCCGCGTGTCGCTCTCAAGGGGGCGGCTCGGAAAGGAAGGCGCAGTTGGGCGCTCTCGGGACGGCGTTAAGTGAAGCGTTTTTATTAGAACCTGCCAGGACCTTGCAGAGGGTGGTTTACACTTCCGCCACACTCAAGATGGCGGACGCACTAGGCCCCTTTGAGAGGTGTCCCTGCCGATGCCTGCCGCCGGTCGCGGAGCAGTCGCCCGCCTCCGGCGCCGCTGACCCCACCAGCCGTGTCCTCGCGCCGGGAAGCACCGCGGAAAATCGCGCGGAAAGCGCGGGGCCGGCGTCGGAGTCCGGGCCGGATTCAGGCAGCCGAATAGACGCCCCTGTAAGGGGCGGGGGGGCCCCTTAAGGGTACCACACTAAAGATGGCGGCTCGACCGGAAGTGGCTTCTGCCAGCACCAAAGATGGCGGCGAAGGGCGGAAGTTTCGTCACCGCCACGCTAAAGATGGCGGCCGTGTACGCTGTTTTCTGACCTTCTCAATATGGCGGCAGGGAAGCCCCCCCCCCCCAAGGTGCGTCTATTCGGCTGCCTGAACGCAACGCCGACGCCGACGCCAGCCCAGCGCTTGCACGCAGATTTCTGAGGCGTTTCCCGCTATGCGGACACCGACTATGGGGTCAGCGGCGCCTGCGGCAGGCGGGAGCATTCAGGCAGTCGAATAGACGGAGCGGGGTCCTTCCGGCCGCCATCTTGAGAAGGTCGAATAGCCACATTGGCGCGGTCCCGGTGACTTCCGCCCTTCTTCGCCAGGAGCGGCAATGGCGGGGAGCCCGGGGAGCAGCGCTGCCGGGCCGGGGGCACCGGCGCGGGTGCTCCGGGCTCGGAGGTGAGCGGGGAACGGGGACAGCCCCGAGCGGACGGTGGGGGCCGCGGGGGATCGGTATTCCGGCCCAGGGATGGCTGCCCCGGCCCAGGGATGGGTTCCTGGACTATCTAATAATATTACATAACAATCGTACAAGGAGATCTATATAAAAATTCCTCCATCGTCATCCTTCTCCCAGCCCCTCTGTGTTTTCAGGGTCTTGGGGGAAGAGTTTGGGTCTGGACAAGGCTCTCGGGCACAGGGTGGGATTCTTGGGGTGCAGGGCCAGGATTTGGACTCGATGCTCCCTGCGGGTCCCTTGCAGCCCAGGAAATGCTGCGATCCTGTGCCTCTGAGGGTGAAATAAAGGGCACCGGTGGGGTTTGTGCCCGCTGTGTTCACGGCCCCGCCGGCTCAGGGCGGGTTCAAGGCGCAGCTGCCCCGAGCCAGCGGGACCGGCCGGGGCTGCTCGCTCCCGGTGCTGCCGCCTTGTGGGGAGAGCCCGGCACTGCAGCCCGCACAGGCGCTGGACCACGGGATCGGCGTGGAACAGCAGCGCAGGGAGTGCTGAGGCAGCGCAGGGAATGCTGCGGTCCCAGGGAAGGCTGAGGCGTCCCCTGCCCGAGGCACTCGGCAGCAAATCCCTGATGTTGAGCAGCAAAAGGAAAGTTCTGGGTTAATGGGAGGAGGTTTCTGGAATGGAGCTGGGACAGGTGCTGATCCACGCATGGAATCACGGGCTGGTTTGGCTTGGAAGGGACCACCAAGATCATTTCCACTCTGTTTGTTGTCTGGTTCCACAGCAAAGAACATCCAGAACTGCCACCTCACCCTCACGGACAGCAGGAATGTCTTCCACAGCTCTTGTTTTGGAATGGGAATGGCTGTTGGGAGCTCTGGCAGGACCAGGTAAGAAGAGAAATGGGATCATTCTGGCTGCTGCTGGAGGTGGTTTTCTGCTTTCAGGCTGTTCTTCTCATTGATCCTTTCACAGCAGTGTTCTAGGGCACATTTGAGGGTAATTCCAGGAATTTCAAACCAGATAAAAACTGGTGGGGCAAAAATGTGAACCTGATCCATTTCTAGTAATTCCAAGCTTCTCCCACAACACCGTTCCAGGGGAAAGCTGATGAAAGGATAAAGATGCAGAGGAACAAGTGCTGTAAACCCCCCATGCGCTCTTGACAGAGCAAACCTTGCAGTACTCCCAGCAGATCTCTTGGAGAAAGTGTGGGATCGCAAGGTTTTCCGGGAAAGCAAAACAGGGGCGGAGATGAGGGAATTGGCTTCCAGTTCTTCCTTTAGCTGAAAGCCTGGGGGAATTGAGAAGGGCCACAAGAACTGTTTGTGTAGGAAAATGGGAGTTTGGGGGCTGAATCTGAGTTTCTCTCTGGGGCATTTTTGAGGGAAAAGCTGAGGTGCTGTTTAAGGGAGAGAATGCACATTTTTGGCGTGGAAAAGGTTTAATCAATATTGTAGAGGAGGTAAAATGTCGGGGGTAAAAGTGGATGCAATCTGGAGGGGACAGAAGGAATATTTTGGAGGCAAAATGGGGAACTCAGTAGTGGACAGATGGGGAACATTTTGGAGGCAACATTTGACAAACTCTCTGGGGTGGAGAACGAAGACATTGAGGGAAAAATGAGGTGATGAGCAGTGGGCACGTAGGGAAGGTGGTGGGGGTAAATGTTGAGAAAAGCCCCGTGGTATTCAAGAAATCCTTGGAAGCAGGACTGAGGAATTCAGTGGTGGAAAGATAGGGGAATTTTGCGGGGGTAAAACTTTCAAAGATCTAAGAGTTGAGAGTGAGTGTTTTTAGGTAAAAAGGATGTCTTGTTGAAGTTGGGCATCTGGATTGTGGCATTTATGGATCACAGGGTGTTTTTGCAGAAAGTAGGAGATAAAGAAGACTCCCAAAGCCTCGGTAGCTGTGTTAAGAAATCCCTCGCAGGGAAGAAAGGTACCTAAACCTCCTAGAAGTAGGGACTAAATAGCACGGGAAGGGGAAAACCCACCCCCAGTGGGAGAGAGCCCGCCGGGTAAGGGAAGAGAAGGATGCCCTTAAGAAGGAGCAGGGAAGGTGAATTTCTCGGTTTGCTGAAACGTATCAAAAAGTTTGGAATCTGGGTCTGTGTGGAGGCCGGGATTTTCTCGGCCATATGCAGAGCCCAGCCCTAGGAATAAAGTAATTCCAGGCTTTCCAACGCCAAAAATGCAGTACCAGAGAGTTCTGTTATCCCGAGGACTTGGGGGATAGTTGGCAAAAATTTCCGGGGGCCCAGGCTGGACCGAGCTTTTAACGCTCCCCGGATTCACGGGATCGGGGATTCCAGCGTGCCCTGCACGGTTTTTTTCAGGGAAGTCCCAAATCCGTGTGAGCACAAAGCAGAATCCCCTGGGAGCTGTGAAGGCAACGGGATATTTCTTGGGAATTTTGAAGGATTGGGTGAGTCCTCAGTGTTAGGTTGGAATGAACGCAAATTGTCCGGGAGTTGCTGGTTTAGGGATGGCCGGATCTGGGTTTGGATTTGTGGGCACCGAGTGTTCCTTGTGTCAGCTTTAGGTCTGCATTGGTGGCAATTGTCGGAGAAAAGAGAAGGGAATTGAAATGCGGAGCTCCATTCCTGGAGAAATGATCAGGATGGGAGAGGAAAGGCTGTGGAGCTGCTGGGAGCTCCTGTAGAACGAAAGGATCTGAGGTCTGGAGGCAAAAGCTGTGGAACAAAGCCTGAAAAGGGTGCGGGGTGGGGCGGGAGGGGGAGGGGGAGGAGGGCACCGTGGGGGGGTGAAAGAGGGAAAGAATCCCTGCTCCGGGAATCCAGCAGGGACCAGGAGAGGATCATTTTCCATCCACTGCTCTCAGTGGAATCCTAATAAGGAAGGTCGAAGGAAAGTGATTCGTTTGTTCTTAGGTTTGGAATGAAAGGTGCTCTTCCAGAGGGGAATATTCACCTGTTAAAATTCTGTTGGATACAGGAAAAGAGGGAGGAAGCAAGCAGCTGGGCAATGAATGGGTGGATTTTTGCTGGATACAGGGAAAGACATGGGAAGGGGTTGTTAAGTAAAATGCACCTCACGGGCAGCACCAGGAAAAGCTTCAACTGCCCTTTTTTCCAAGCTCTGACATTCCAGAGGAGTAAGCAGTGGTCAGCCCATCACTTTCTGTATTCCTTGGATGCCCAATGCTTTGTTGGGAAGAGATAATATTTGGAAATGAACAAATCCGGGGATGTAATTCCTGATAGTAAAGCCCCAGAGACCCTGGTTTTGATATCCTTCCAGCACCCAAACGCAACAGAGGGAATCCTGGAGGAGCTGGAAAACGCTGTTGCTCCATCGGTGGAATTCCTGGGAAATGGAAAGCAGCAGAAGCAGCAAGAACAGAGTTGGAAGCAGGCTCCAGCCAGGTAAGGCAGACACCAAATCCTTTGGAATTAGAAGTGGGCAGGGGTGGGAAGAATTAATTCTTACATTCGTAGCCCATGGATTCCTGAGCAGGATCCTGGCAGGGAAGACTGCAGGGATCAGACTGGGGACTGATCCCAGCTGGGGGCAGCGAGCCTTGGAATTGGCTGAAGAGAAGAAAGAGAGATCCTTTGAGCACAAGGATCAGCTGTCAAATGCGGAGATGGCATCAGACAATTCCTGGGGAGGGTTTAGTTCCTGGGCCAAATCGATCTCCTGCCTTGTGAAGGAGCTCAGAGACCTGGGAAGAGCCCAAGCAACGCAGGGAATGCACTGGCAGATAAAACTGCCGGGGAACGGTGGGGAAAAGCATCGAACAGGGGGCCTTGTTTTGTACAGGAATGGTACAAAAAATTGTCCAAAAGAGCAGGAATCCAATGGGATTTTACGTATTCCTCGGAGGCCACAATCCAGTGGGAAGGCTGAGAGAAGGAAGCAAAGCCTAAAACGGCAGATGAGCCAAATCTGCCCAAAGCCTCCAATGGCCACATTCCCTGGCATTGCTGAGGACTTCAGCCGAGCTCCAGGCGAAAGGTGAGCCCCTATGGAATCCTTTCTGGGAGACCATATCCAGCTGGGACCCTTCCTGGAGAAGGCCATGGGATATGGGTTATCCCAGGTCCAGAGAATATGTCATTTCCTCGGGAAAAACACTTGGATCACTGCATCACTTTCTTGTTTTAGGCTCACCAGTCAGCCGGGCTATCCAAGTCCATCCTCCCCAGCGGGGAGAGCGGGAGCACGTCCGGCCACGGAGAATTTCTGGGAGAGCCCGAGAGAAGAAAGAAGGCTCCAGCTTCACAGATCTGTGTCATAACCCATCCTGTCGGCCGCTCCTGTTTGATCCCGGTGCATTTGTCCTCTTGGATTCAACCTGAGCAGCGCTAATTGCTGGCAATGAAGCAGCCTTTGGTACTTCTTTGCCACAAAACCTCTCCATCCTGCCCTTCAAACCTGTTGCAAACACGGGGAAAACCCAAAATTCCGTTTTTCCCCCCCTCTCCCCTTCACTTTGCCTCCTCTTTTCTTGCAGGCTTTGGGCTATCCAGGCTTGCATGTGGATTAGGCAGAGCACCCTGTAAGCTCAGCTCCAGGTGGGATTGCAGCGGTGTTGGAAGCACCAGGGATTCTCCCAAGGTTTGGTGTGAGGAGCTGCATCTTGGGAGGGGCTGGGATTTTGTGCACTTCTGGGGTTTTTTTTCCTGTTTGCCTTTTGGGCTGCCTCAGAGAAAAGGCTGAAAACCGAAGAAGCTGAGGGGGGGGTTCCCAAATTCCTTTCCAGCCCTTCAGAGGAGGCACAAAGCCACGTGCAGCTGAGGAGAGGGATGTGAGGAGAATGGCAATAATGGAGCCTTGGGACTCTGCACTTCATTCTTTTCACGTGTTTGGAGGTGCAGGAAATGCCAAACCCCACAGGAATTCTGTGTCTGTAACATCGGGTGCAACCTCTTGAAAGCCAAGTGCTCAGAGTGGGGTTTTCCCAAGGGTAAATCCCAATGTGACATGGCAAGGCTTCAGTGAGGATTTCCAGGCTTGACTGCACAGCTTTTGGGAAAGCTCAGTAGCCAAACAAGATCAGATTTCTGTCGGATTTGGATCAAACGTGGCGTTTAAATCTGGGACAGCTCAGCTCCCCGGGTGGGAAAGTGCTTGGAGTAGCCGAGAGCTGAGCCGTTCTTGAGAATTCCAAGCGTTGTGTCCTTACACTCCTTAATACAGCGTTTAAATAATTGATCCTGAATGGAGCCAGTATCAGAGGGATTTGTTAGAGGGGCAGGGATGTTTTTTCACGTGGCAGTGTGTCGGGATAGTCAAGACTCCTTATGTCAGAATTAATTGGTCTTCCTTCTTTTCCCTTTTGTTCTTTCTAGCTTGTGGTTGAGTGGGGAGAATATTTGGGATAAAGAAACGAAATGCCCGAGGGAAGCTTCGTGTTCCCGTGGGGATGCTTTAGGCACGTGCAGCTTCTGAGCTGCACCGAAAGTTGAGGCTCCCCCGGAAGCCTTCCGAAGCTGGAAGGGCCGGGGAAGAGAATTCCAGGAGAGGTGTGGGAAGCGCTTTCTGCCAGGTCTGGACAGCACCGAGGTGGGAATGACTTCAAAGCATTCCTTGTCCCTGTCCTGTTCCCAGCCCAGGACAAAGTTGGTGTTCCCTGAGCGGCTGCGGTTCCCTGGATGTGGCAGGAGGAGGTCTCTGCCGGGGAGTGGGAGAAGTGTCCCTGCCCGGTGCCGTGTCCTTGGCGGGCAGAGAGCGCCGATCGTGGCAAGGGGGGTTTGTGAGTATGGAATCAATCCTGGCTCCTTTTTAAGGGGGTGTTTTAATGAGTCATCAGCAGGGACCACTTTTAGCCAGCTTTAGTTAAGTTCCTTTTGCACAGGTTTCATGTGGCTTTGATGGTGAAATCAGCAAACCCTGAAGTTTGCCAAATTACCCCTGAAAAGCTTTAATGAACCAATCCTGAGGGAACTGGGGATTGGATATCTGGGATCTTATGGCCCTTTGAGGCCATGTTGGGTTTAGCCCCTGATTTTGGTGCCGAGGGAAACTCCAAGTTAAGAATAATCCAAATATGAAGCACTTCTCACAAAACTCAGCTTTGCAAAGCTTTATTTGGGCTAAAAAAGAAAAGATGGGAATGCCCTTGGCAGAAAAGCAGCTGTGAGGCACAGCAGGCTTCAAATGCCTGTCAGCAGGCGCTCCAGGAGAAACGGCTGCTGGCTCCGGGCATCCTGGGCTTTCCAGGCAGGTTTTGTACTGGATTGCAAGGCAGTTCTCCTGCCTCTGGGGGGTGGCACCTGCATCCCACTGGAAAGGGAAAATGTGGAGAGAGCGGCAAGCGGGAAGACGGTTGCTGATGTGTGTCCTTGGATTGCAGTTCCTCCCGGTGGGTCTGTGCTGCTGGAAGTTTGAAGGAGATCAGCCTTGGAGTACGTGTGGGTTCACCGGTGGGGCTTGGGAGAGACGCTGGACATGAAATTCCAGGGATGTTCCCCTTGCTGGAGTGAGAAGCAGTGGAAGCACTTTGCTGTGTGCTTCTTCATCGCCTTCCCCTCGGTCCCCTGGGGCTCCAGGTAATCCCCTCTCACCTTTGCTTTTCCAGGGGTCTCTAAATGAGGGCTTGAGCTTTGGTGCAGCTCCCTTTACAGGGAAGATCTGTTCCAGGAAAGGTCTCCTGGTCTGGACCGATGGCGTTGCAGGAAGAGCAGGAAACCCCACAGTTCCTGTGGCTCCCTCATCTGATTTGCCTGCAGGCAGCAAGGATCATTCCCAAGTGTCATCCCCTGGCTCCGTGACTCGGGGAGGTTGTGTTCCCCCAAAGGCCAGGGGCCGCTTTGTGTTGCAGCTCACGGAAGTCCAGCTCGGTGGTGCTGGGTTTGGTTTTTGCGTGCAATGAAGGCACTAAAAAATTCCCCTCCTTCACTGGCACAGCCCTGGAGTGGGAGCAGATTCCCCTTATCCCGGAGTTATCCCGCTCCTGCCCTGGATCCCTGCGGTGCCGTGGCAGGTGAGGAGACTGAAAGCTTTCATTAGGAATTGGGCATTATGAGCACTGACATTTACTGTGCTAGAAAGTCCAAGGGACAAATTTGTGCCAAATAATGTCACGCCTTTAACTACGAGGATCAATTCGTGTTATGCTTGTACCAGAGTCTGGTGACAGAGGAGGTTTCCAAAGGAGGTCTTGGTCCATGGAGGCCTGTGCCCAAAGAAAATGCAAAGAGAACTGAGGTATGAAAAACAAAGGTCCTTTATTTATATAAGAGCAGCAACAAAAACGAGCTACAGAACATATTTACATTGTAAGAACCTTTGTAACAACAACGATCTATAGAACGTATTTACAAGAACATATCTATCAATACTATATTAAACGTATTTACAGAAGACAAAAAGAAACACTAAAACGTATATACAGAAGGGTGCCATCTCTGCCCTGGATCTCCATCAGTCCTGGAAGAAAAGCAAGTGACACAGTCATTGCAGTCAGGCACAGAGGGCTGTTCCATGTGCCCCAGCCTGGGACACACTGGCAGAGCGGGACTCTGCTGCCAGCGCTGAGCCTGGCTGGGGCTGGGGGTCAGGCCCCAGGCACTGGCACGGGGCTTGTGTGAGCCAAAGCAAGTGCAGGACAGGCTGGGGATGGTGCTTGTGCTGCCAGAATCCAGCCCACGGGGCACCGTGTCCCTCAGCGGGGCACCCAGCCCAGCCCCAGCCTGGCAGCAGGGCACCCACTCTGCTTGTGGGGAGCACATACCTGTCCTACCGCTGGAGTCCCTCTTCATCCCAGGACCATGTCCTCCTCCTCATCTTTTCCATCCACATCCATGTCCTCACTGTACACTTCCATTTCCACCTCCATCTCTTCCTCCATCTCTTCCTTCGCATCCACCTCCATCTCTTCCTCCATCTCTTCCTTCGCATCCACCTCCATCTCTTCCTCCATCTCCTCCTTCACATCCACCTCCATCTCTTCCTCTCCAGTCTCTCCTCCATCCACTTCCATCTCCTCCTCTGTATCAGTCTTTATATCCACCTGCATCTCTTTCTCTTCGTCTCTGGAAACCTGCAGATGTAGCAAAACCTCGGAGTGGGATCCCTGTCCCACAGCATCCCCACAGAGGCACTTAGGTGGTGTCCATTTCCATGGAATGGCACCTTACCTTCCTCGGGACGAATGTGAGCATCTGGCAGGGATGAACGGCAAAATCCAGGCACAAGAGACCTTTGGGAACTCTTGGGAGTATCGGAGCAGGGGCCAAGCAGGGTGACGGGTGTGTAGGCACAAGGGCGAATGGTTGTGTTGTCCTCTTTGCTGGGTGCTGGGAGCTCCGGTGTGAATGCAGACCGTGACATCACAATTCACAGGAGTCCAGGGTCACCGTGGAGTGGACAACGGGGATCATAGAATGATGGAATCCCTGAGTGGTCTGGCTTGGAAAGGACGCTAAAGATCATCTTGTTCCAACTTGAGCAATCTTCTACCAGAGCACGTTGCTCAGAGTCCTGTTCCCACCTGGCCTTGGGTGTTGGCAGGGATGGGGCATCCACATCCTCTGTGCACAGCCTGGGCCAGTGCCTCAGCACTCTCAGTGTGAAAAAGCAGCTTCCTTAGAGCCAACCTAAATCAACCTCCTGCAGTTAAAAGCCATCCCCGCTTCTCCTCTTGCCACTGGCCCTATTGAACACTGTCCCCATCTTTCCTATGGCACCCTTCGAGTCCTGCATGGCCACAGCAAAGCCTCTCCAGGGCCTTCTGTTCTCCAGGCTGAACATTCTCAAGCCCACATGGACAGCAGTGACTTAGATCAGCAGAAATCAAAGCTGCAAGGTAGCAAATAGCACCAGGAACTGAGAGAGGGAAGCTTTAGACCCAGGCTTGTCTCGAAATAGACAAAATTAGTAAGAGTGCAGGGGCAGATGGTGGGACACTGGCTCTGTTCTAACTGATGAATATTTTCTTTTTTTCTTCTTCTTTTCTGTCATGCTGACCCAGGTTTGGCTGTTTGAAAGGAAGCTTGGCACAGCATCCATTGTCTTCTGCATTTGTGAAACACCGAGCAGAATCTGAGCAGGCTGATGGCGCAGAGCAAAACCTGCAAATACCTTGATAATCCTGAGCCTGGGGGATGCAGCTAAACCCAGTCCAAAGTAATTTCTGGAAAGTCGAACCTGGTTTACATTTTCTTGAGTTTGGCTGTGCCAGCTTCACCAGACATTTATAAAAAAGCAAACAAAAAACTCCAACCAAAAAAGACAAAAACCCAAACAAACAAACCCACACAAACCAATCAAACAAACAGATAAAAAGCCCCAAATCAAACCAAAAGGAATGAGGAGTTCATAGTAGTTGTGAGGATATCACAGCAGGTGAACGGCTGCTTCCCACAGGATCACCATAAAAAGCCACATGGAACAGCTGCTCCAAAAGATCCACACCAGGGGCAATAGAAAAAGGGATACATGGCGGCTTTGGGGGTAGCTCCACATGAAGGTGAAGGATGAGCACTCCGTGGTACAGATCCAGCATTCCCCACACTCCAGGCCGCTCTTTGCTCCTGATGAAAGACCCTTGCAGGACCGTGGCCCTTCTCAATGCAATGTAAATCATCGCCACAGCTCTCAGCTGAGCCACTGGCATTTCCAGAGCGAGATTCAGGCACAATCCTAGTGCCTCGGAGCATCTATGGAAGATCCTGAACTTCTTCACCCCCAGAAACACAAAGCAGCTCAGGCTTTCCCTGAATTGGGTCTTCAGAGGAGGTTTCCAGTATCTCTGAGATTTGTTCACCCCTCAGCACGTGTGACTTTATGTACAGTGATGCATTTGGGTTCCTTCCTCACCCCTGTGTGCCAGAGAGAAACCACCCACGTGGATGAAGGATAATGTGTACAGGGAAATTTATTCCTGGATTGTCATTTTGCTTCACTGTCACTTAGTTTAACATGGTCCTTATCTAAGAAGGACTTAGAAGAAATGTGTAGGAATTTTGGCTCTGAGAGGAGCAGAAAGCACATTTTCTAAAGCAAATTCCCAGCTGATGCAGCTTCCCTGGCAAAAGAGCGATTCCCATTCATCTTCCTGGGAAGAATGTGAAGACCCATTCAGAGATCACAGGTTCAGCTGGCCTTTGGCTTTGTGTACCTCATTTCACAGGTCCAGTTTCATTAAAGGAGGCTCAAGTTTGCCTTGCAACACAGAAGTGCTGTAGCTGTTCCCAGGAGAAAACCAAGAAATGACTGTCCCACGGTGTGGTCACTAGGTTGGTACCCGGGGTAGAAATCCCACCACAGCTGTGGCTCTGTGAGCAAAGAGAGCCAGTGCTTTTTGGGGCTGTAACAGCTGAGAGTGTGGCAGAGCAGTTTTTATATTATTTTTAGAGTCCTGAAAACATTGTTCCCAAAACAATCTTTCTCTCCCATCTTGTGTCATAAATTGTGGAACAGAGAAAATGGAAAGGAGCAGAGGTTTGTTTAAATTGGCTTTTTTGTTGTTGTTTTTTAGTCTTAAAATAGCATCAGCGTGATGCATGATACTTTAGAAATTGGATTAGTGACACCTATTTTGTCCCACCAGAGAGGTGGGATTTAAGACTTCCAACAATAGAAACACCAGATATGCAAGAGCTCAGTTTTCCACCCCTCACAGCCCGGTATCTTGCTGTGCTATTTTAAGCAGCCTCAGCCAGGTATATTAAAATACTGCTCCAAACAACAACAGAATGAAAATGTTCCACCAAATGGGGAAAAATAAGAAAAGTGGGCGGCAGCTGATGTTCATTTTGCAAAGTCAGATGCAAACAATGTTTGCTGGATTCCTTTCCTAGAAAAATGTAGACATTTAATAGAAATCTACCTCTGAGGCTGGTAAGTTTGGTATGATTTTAGATCTGGGAGGAGCAAAACAGGTTCTAGAGAAGCTGTGATTGTCGCAGCCTTGGCAGTGTTCAAGGCCAGGTTGGATGGGGCTTGGAGCAAAGTGGTCTAGTGGAATATGTCCTGAGTGTGGTGAGAGTTGGAACAAGATGAGCTTTAAGGTCCCTTCCAACCCAACACATCCTGTGAGTCCATGAAAAGAAACTTTTGGTTTTCCTGAGGTGTTGCCTTGGCAAGGGGAGGTCACAAATACCTCAGGTAGTTTGAAATGCCCTGAGCAGAACCCAGCTGTGCTTTATCACAGGTGCTGAGGGCTTTTCACTTGTATTTTATGGGGGATTTTCACAGGGCAGTGCAAGAGCAGCTGAATGTGTTTGACAGGCAAAGAGGGCCAGTGTGGCAGCAGCTTCATTCAACAGAGCTTTTCCTTCTGTGATCCTGTATAACCTGAGGCACTCTGGGGCTCTTGAACCCGGCAGCTGGGCAAGTTAATCATGATAATAAGTGATAAATTAACCTGCTCCACTCTCCTTAGCATGGGGGGTGATGAGCATTAGGTACTTTGGGGAGCATTGCCAAGATGGGAGCTTGTTTTTTGCCAAGGAGAAGGGAGAAAATATTGCTTAGAGTAAATAAAGCAGCTCTGCTTCCCCAGCAGGAGGAAAAGAAGCGATTAAAGATGTGAGTGCTGCGTGGAATCATTTGCATGAGGATACATCTTGTCTGCTATGCAGGATAGTTCCCAATAAACCATGCTTCTCCTGACCTTTATTTTTGGATTTCTACCACATAGTACAAGAGACAAGATTAAAAATCCCAAAGTGCTTTGTGGGCAGGGAATGAAAAGTGGGGAGGCACTTTTTTGTTTTCTTCAGCCTGCCTCTTTCTTTTGTTCCCTTCAGGGATCTCACTTCATTTCTGCTGGTTTTTGGAGCACATGTGCTTAGCTCTTCCCAGATCCCCTGGGCTTGTTTTAGCTCTGGGTGTCATGGACACTCTAAATTGTGAGGTTTTTTTCCCTCCATCTACCTCTGCTTCTTCAAGTGGTTTACCTTCCTTTACCTGTTGGAGTGATGGATTTTTCTCACCTTTTATTACTTAGTGCTTTTTCTGTATTTCCTTCATTCTCTAAAACCAACTTTTCACTTGCCCTGTGGCTGTTAGATGCCAGTTATGGGAGCATTAATTCTTTCTCTACTGCTTGTCTGAGCTTTCACAAGGAGCTGAGAGCTCTCTCGGGTTAAACTTGACTCGCTTCATCACCTTCCTTGCTGCTGCCTATGTCCTTGGACACTTAAGGGAATAAAGTCTCAGTGTGGAGGTGTGGAGATTGTAGTTGTGAAATTGTGGGTCTTTTTGAGAGACAAGAATGCTATTCTCAGTCTTTTCAAGGATAAACTGACCACCTTGTTTTGGGGCCAAGCGGGCTCAGATCAGCACAGAGGTGCCTGTTGCAGGTACTGAGCTTTGGAGGGCTGGCAGCAGCTTCTTGGGCTGTGTTTGTGTGGTGCTGTAAGGTTTGTGTTGGGTCCCTGGAGCAGTGGGAACAGAGCCCCTGTGAGATGCACATCAGGAAATGCGGGTACAAAGGGCCTGAAATGTGACCAGCTCTGGCATAGTTTCCATAGGACAAAATATTTTTACTGGGATTTTGGACAATTTGAGGCTCTTCCTCTTATCCTTTGCCTGGTGAACATTCCCCCTTTGCAAGAGTGGGGAATCCTGAGCTCACACCATGGAAGTGCCTGATAAATATTTTTTTCTATTTTTCAATGTTTTCATCCCAGCAGGAGTCAGAGAGTATGTGATTTTTCCCTCAATTTAAACCCTCAGAAAGGAGGGCCAATAGGGCTTTACCCTTCCTTTAAACCTTAGGATGATGAAAATGGGGGAGTTCTGCTCAATTCGAACCCATAACATAGCATTGTCAAAGTTATCTGCTTCCATTTAAACTAGAAAATAATGGAAACTAGGGATTCCCTGTCAAGCAATACCCCTAAGAGCATGGAAAAGGCAGGGTTTTCTTCAATTAGTACCCTTAAAATTGCAGAGGAAGGGGATTCCCCCTCAATTTAAACACAGTAATGAAGAAGGACGATTGTCCTTTTGTTTAAAGCCCTGTTCTCCTGGTAAACCTCCTTTTTTCTGGGGGCACTGGGTTAGGACTGACGAGGTGAAAGGGGAAAGTTGAACGTTTCCCCCTGAGAGCCCATGTGCTGCCCTGCCTCCTTAGGTGCTGCCCCTAAGGAGAAAATACCCATTTTGGTAGCACAGATCCCATGGTGACAGTATTGTATCTCTGCCCACATAAGACGTCTGAAAACTGGGATTTTGCAATTTGGTATTCTGAAACGGGGCTGTTTTGATTTTTTTGCAACTTGATTTTCTAGTATTTTGAAACTGAATTTTTTTGGTATTTTGGAACTTGGTCCTCTGGTACTTTGAAACTAGATACTCTGGTATTGTAAAACTGGATTGCTGTTGTATTTTGTAACTTGGTATTCCAGTATTAGATGTAATTTCCTCAGGAAAAACACTCGGATCACTGCATCACTTTCCTGTTTTAGGCTCACCAGTCACCCGGGCTATCCAAGTCCATCCTCCCCAGCGGGGAGAGCGGGAGCACGTCCGGCCATGGAGAATTTCTGGGAGAGCCCGGGAGAAGAAAGAAAGCTCCAGCTTCACAGATCTGTGTCATAACCCATCCTGTCGGCCGCTCCTGTTTGATCCCGGTGCATTTGTCCTCTTGGATTCAGCCTGAGCAGCGCTAATTGCTGGCAATGAAGCAGCCTTTGGTACTTCTTTTCCACAAAACCTCTCCATCCTGCCCTTCAATCCTGTTGCAAACACGGGGAAAACCCAAAACTCCGTTTTTTCCCCTCTCCCCTTCACTTTGCCTCCTCTTTTCTTGCAGGCTTTGGGCTATCCAGGCTTGCATGTGGATTAGGCAGAGCAGCCTGTAAGCTCAGCTCCAGGTGGGATTGCAGCGGTGTTGGAAGCACCAGGGATTCTCCCAAGGTTTGGTGTGAGGAGCTGCATCTTGGGAGGGGCTGGGATTTTGTGCACTTCTGGGGGTTTTTTTTCCTGTTTGCCTTTTGGGCTGCCTCAGAGAAAAGGCTGAAAACCGAAGAAGCTGAGGGGGGGGTCCCAAATTCCTTTCCAGCCCTTCAGAGGAGGCACAAAGCCACGTGCAGCTGAGGAGAGGGATGTGAGGAGAACGGCAATAATGGAGCCTTGGGACTCTGCACTTCATTCTTTTCACGTGTTTGGAGGTGCAGGAAATGCCAAACCCCACAGGAATTCTGCGTCTGTAACATCGGGTGCAACCTCTTGAAAGCCAAGTGCTCAGAGTGGGGTTTTCCCAAGGGTAAATCCCGATGTGACATGGCAAGGCTTCAGTGAGGATTTCCAGGCTTGACTGCACAGCTTTTGGGAAAGCTCAGTAGCCAAACAAGATCAGATTTCTGTCGGATTTGGATCAAACGTGGCGTTTAAATCTGGGACAGCTCAGCTCCCTGGGTGGGAAAGTGCTTGGAGTAGCCGAGAGCTGAGCCGTTCTTGAGAATTCCAAGCGTTGTGTCCTTACGCTCCTTAATACAGCGTTTAAATAATTGATCCTGAATGGAGCCAGTATCAGAGGGATTTGTTAGAGGGGCAGGGATGTTTTTTCACGTGGCAGTGTGTCGGGATAGTCAAGACTCCTTACGTCAGAATTAATTGGTCTTCCTTCTTTTCCCTTTTGTTCTTTCTAGATTGTGGCTGAGTGGGGAGAATATTTGGGATAAAGAAACGAAATGCCCGAGGGAAGCTTCGTGTTCCCGTGGGGATGCTTTAGGCACGTGCAGCTTCTGAGCTGCACCGAAAGTTGAGGCTCCCCCAGAAGCCTTCCGAAGCTGGAAGGGCCGGGGAAGAGAATTCCAGGAGAGGTGTGGGAAGCGCTTTCTGCCGGGTCTGGACAGCACCGAGGTGGGAATGACTTCAAAGTGTTCCTTGTCCCTGTCCTGTTCCCAGCCCAGGACAAAGTTGGTGTTCCCTGAGCGGCTGTGGTTCCCTGGATGTGGCAGGAGGAGGTCTCTGCCGGGGAGTGGGAGAAACGTCCCTGCCCGGTGCCGTATCCTTGGCGGGCAGAGAGCGCCGATCGTGGCAAGGGGGGTTTGTGAGTGTGGAATCAATCCTAGCTCCTTTTTAAGGGGGTGTTTTAATGAGTCATCAGCAGGGACCACTTTTAGCCAGCTTTAGTTAAGTTCCTTTTGCACAGGTTTCATGTGGCTTTGATGGTGAAATCAGCAAACCCTGAAGTTTGCCAAATTACCCCTGAAAAGCTTTAATGAACCAATCCTGAGGGAACTGGGGATTGGATATCTGGGATCTTATGGCCCTTTGAGGCCATGTTGGGTTTAGCCCCTGATTTTGGTGCCGAGGGAAACTCCAAGTTAAGAATAATCCAAATATGAAGCACTTCTCACAAAACTCAGCTTTGCAAAGCTTTATTTGGGCTAAAAAAGAAAAGATGGGAATGCCCTTGGCAGAAAAGCAGCTGTGAGGCACAGCAGGCTTCAAATGCCTGTCAGCAGGCGCTCCAGGAGAAACGGCTGCTGGCTCCGGGCATCCTGGGCTTTCCAGGCAGGTTTTGTAGCGGATTGCAAGGCAGTTCTCCTGCCTCTGGGGGGTGGCACCTGCATCCCACTGGAAAGGGAAAATGTGGAGAGAGCGGCAGGCGGGAAGACGGTTGCTGATGTGTGTCCTTGGATTGCAGTTCCTCCCGGTGGGTCTGTGCTGCTGGAAGTTTGAAGGAGATCAGTCCTGGAGTACGTGTGGGTTCACCGGTGGGGCTTGGGAGCGACGCTGGACATGAAATTCCAGGGATGTTCCCCTTGCTGGAGTGAGAAGCAGTGGAAGCACTTTGCTGTGTGCTTCTTCATCGCCCTCACCTCGGTCCCCTGGGGCTCCAGGTAATCCCCTCTCACCTTTGCTTTTCCAGGGGTCTCTAAATGAGGGCTTGAGCTTTGGTGCAGCTCCCTTTACAGGGAAGATCTGTTCCAGGAAAGGTCTCCTGGTCTGGACCGATGGTGTTGCAGGAAGAGCAGGAAACCCCAGAGCTCCTGTGGCTCCCTCATCTGATTTGCCTGCAGGCAGCAAGGATCATTCCCAAGTGTCATCCCCTGGCTCCGTGACTCGGGGAGGTTGTGTTCCCCCAAAGGCCAGGGGCCGCTTTGTGTTGCAGCTCACGGAAGTCCAGCTCGGTGGTGCTGGGTTTGGTTTTTGCGTGCAATGAAGGCACTAAAAAATTCCCCTCCTTCACTGGCACAGCCCTGGAGTGGGAGCAGATTCCCCTTATCCCGGAGTTATCCCGCTCCTGCCCTGGATCCCTGCGGTGCCGTGTGTTCTCCAAGCTCACAGCACTGCTGGCTCTAAACAAGAAAAACAATCCCTGTTCCTTCTCTTCTCCGTCCTTGATGTTCCCAGGCCCTGCATCTCCCTGGCTATTCCCTGTGTGAGTCTTCATCTCCATCCCACCTTATCCCGATCAAGTAAGGGTCTGAGACGTGTTTAGCAGCAAATGCATTCTTGTGAAGAAAGCCAAGAGCAAAGAGCGTCCAGATGCAGAGAAGTCTTTACAAAAGCACTCCGGACGTGCAAATGAGGGATGTGTCTTCCTGCATCTCCTGTTGTTTTTCTCTGTCAGGTTTTGGAAGGGTTTTCTCTCAGTGATTTCCTGCAGTCCAGGTGCGTCCCTTCTTTTGTCCAAATCCAGTGCCAGAGGATCGAACAACTGACGAGTGGGGTCTGGGATGAAAACGGTTCTCCTAAAATGAGGGAAACAATGCTAGAAGAGAAATGAGCATCCTTTTAATGCCTGGAATAAAAATGCTGGAAAAGGGCACTTTTTATTTGATATGGTGTCATTCTCCTTTTTTTTCCCATGGCTAAAACTGCACGGTGAGCAATCAGAGCAGAAATATGAAATGCAGGAGTCTTGGATTCCACAGTGGGATTAACTTCCCTTTTCTGCTCTCTTTCAGGACAGGAAAAACCACTGAACTCGCCCCATCTTCGGGACCAAGAGCTTTGGTGTTGGAGTAGGCAAAGCCAGCTAGGGCCCCCCTTGTCCTGCCCATGGTGTGGGTCAGGGACAGGCTCCTCTTCTCCTCTGGGCTGGGATGAACTGCCTAGGGAATGCTCTTTCTGACAGGCCGGTCCTAGCCCCGGCTACTGGAAATGGGCAGAGGTGAAGAGGCAAGTGCCAGAGTTCCTTGGGGATGATGGAATTGTGGTGTTTGGCTGTGCCCAGAGGGGCAGGTTGGGCATTTCTGCGTGTGTGAGGACCGGTTTGGGTGCTGGGGAGCCCGGGGAGCCGAGCTCTCAGTGCATTCCCAGCTCTCCTGGGGGTGGGAGCTGGTGCAGGGCTGGGTGACAGCCTCTGGTCGGGCTCGGGGCAGGCCCTGGCCCCGGCACAGACACGCTGGGGTGGTTTGGGGCCGCCTGGGGAGCCGTGGGAGGCAAATGAGGGATGGTGCTGGGCGGAGCGATCGGCCTGCGCTCGTGTCAGCGCAGCCGTGCAGGGCACTGGGATCTGGGTAAAACACCGGCTCTCCTGGTGTTCAGGGAGGCAAGGTCTGTGTTTATCCATACATATTTATCCCTATATTTATCCATATGTTTATCCGTGGATTATCCATCTATGTTTATCCATATACATTTATCCATATATTTATCCACGTATTTCCCCCTGTATTTATCCCTATATTTCCCCATGTATTTTATGAACACTCAAGTGCCATATCCATGTATTTTATGAGCACTTCCAGGGTTGGTGACTCCACCACTGCCCTGGGCAGCTGTTCCAGCACTGGACAACCCTTCCCATGCTGGGCCAGGAGATGGATTCTGGAAATCCAGACTCCGAGGAGCAGGGGATTAAGGCAGCATTGGATTCCTTTATTCTCCCAGAAGGATAAAGGAGATTTATCCCCAGACGAACCAGAGGTGATCACCCTGAGGTCATCAGTGGGATTTCTTCCTTACTCCCACAAATACCCACTGGGGTGACAGAGTTCCCTACAAGGGCGGTGTTGGAAGGAGCTGCTGGAATGTTTTGCTGTTCATTGGGATCCACAGGATGTTTGGTGTCTCTCAGAGCTGTTCCAGGCTCTCCACAGACCCAAACACACTTCTCCTCAGAGTAGAGAGGTTTCCCAGAGTGCTGGTTTTTAATTTCAGATGCTGGGATAACGACACGGCTTCAGGAGGCAGGAGACTCGTTGTGCTGTGCCTCAGTCCAGGCAGGGACAACCCCCAGCTAATAAAAACCTCTTTAAAGCACAAAAAGTCCCATTAAACTGATATTATAAAGGCTGCAAATTGAAGCAGGCCTCAATCAGAAAGCAACAGAATTTAATTCCCCCCCCTTGCCCATGTGCATGATGATCTCCTTCCTAATTGCCCATCCACGCTTTTCCCACAGAAGGGCTGTCCCGAGGTTGGAGATGGTTCCAGCTTTATGGAGCTTTGATCTTGATCTGGTTTTACTTTTTACAGAGCACAGAACCCGAGAGTGGCAACTGCTTTCCTCTTGTTCCTCCTGTGGCAGTGAACTGCTCTTCCCAAGGACGGCTGCAGGAATTCTCAGGCAGCAGAACGTATGGAATGCCAGGCACGCTACAGAATTCCAGTGGGAGCAGCAGGAACTTCTGTTCTTTACTGGCAGGGCTGTGCCATGAAGGGGAGCTCAGAGATATTGGTCAGCTCAGGGAATGAGCCTGGCTCATGGTAAGGAAATTCGCTGTGCAGTTACTTTGGGCCCTTTCTCCTCCTTCTCCTTCTCCTCCTTCTCCTTCTCCTTCTCCTTCTCCCTCTCTTCCCAACACCAGTTCCAGACCTCAGTATAATCCATGTTCCCACAGCCTGACCTTGCAGTTTTCCCAGCTTAGCAGCCCCAGCAACACTTGCAGCCTCTCTGTCTGGACTTTGTCTTGCTGAAATCTCCCTTTGTTGATCCTTTGCTGCCTCACCTTTTATCCAGCAATAACGTGCAGTGGGTGGAAGCTTCTCAGAATTCCCTCGCTGTTCCACTGGAAACATTCCCGAGTGGAAGCAGCTGCACTGCCCATCAGCACTTCCCTGCTTTTAGGGGTGGTTGAGGCATGAAGGATGCAACAAATGGAGTTGGCTCCAAGGGGATGAAATGCTCCCCATGAGGCTGCTCAGAGAGCTGGAGCTGAGGAATCCGGGTGGGAATCACTGCAGGAAAAAGGAAGGAAAAGAGAGCAGAGGAACAGGGATGCAATTCCAACCTCTCCAAGGACTGGCATGGGCACATTCACCATCACCATTTAATCTAGACACGATTTCTTCTTTGCCTCTGGCTGCCAGGAGCAGGATGAGCAGTTTAATGAGTTTAAATAGTGAATAGTTTAATTAGCTGGAAAAGACTGGATCAATAGCTGCTTAAACAAACAACTGGCTCCCTGTTTCCAAGCTTGGATGTAGTTTTGGAAGGTTCCTGGCAATTTGGCAGGGATTAGTGATGCTGAGAATGTGCTTTTTTGTGGGTTTGGGGCTTTTACTCCTGTTCACGTGGCTGCTTTTTCTTGTTGCGTGGAAAACAGGAGGGAAAGAGCAACCACGGGAGGAATTCCACTCTTGCTGCTTCAAGGGATGGATCAGGAAGGGAACAGGCTGCAGGGAATTTGGAGTGCAAACTGAGATCTCTCTGATATTTTCGGCTCAGTCAGTCCATCGGTGCTTGGTGGCTGTTTAGGCCACGTGCAAGGTGAAGGATGGTGCACATCGCAGAGCTGCTGGTGGCTCCTTCCCCTGCCCGGCTGTCAGTCACCCTGCAGGGTGCTGGAGCAGCGTGCCAGAGGCCACGGATCCTATGGATGCCATGGATCCCAGGGGCGTGATCAGGAGCCTGAGCCTGCTGGCCACTCCTTGCTCTCTCTTATCCTGACTTTTCAGCTCTGCAGCGAATCCAGCTCGAGCTTTTCAACCCTTAGAAACCCAGGGAACTTTCATGTCTGCTCTCAGATCTGGGATTTAAATCCAGCCCTTATCAAAGCACCCCGTGACCAGGCAGGCCCTGAATCCCAGCAGGGATCTGATAAAGAGGGACCTGACATCCTAAAGAAACCCTTTGAAATCCTGCTGGGATTGATTTGTATCCATAATGGAGCCCAGAGCTCTCTGCCAGGGAGAGATGAAGCTGCTCCTTTGCTTTATCATCCTCAGGCCCTTCCCAGCTTCGAGGGAAATTCACTCCCTCTTCAAGCCCCAAAATCATGGAAAAGTTCCTTTGTATCCTTCTCTCCACAGCCCCTACATGGATTAATCAACTTTTTATTTGATATGGTGTCATTCTCCTTTTTTTTCCCATGGCTAAAACTGCACGGTGAGCAATCAGAGCAGAAATATGAAATGCAGGAGTCTTGGATTCCACAGTGGGATTAACTTCCCTTTTCTGCTCTTTTTCAGGACAGGAAAAACCACTGAACTCGCCCCATCTTCGGGACCAAGAGCTTTGGTGTTGGAGTAGGCAAAGCCAGCTAGGGCCCCCCTTGTCCTGCCCATGGTGTGGGTCAGGGACAGGCTCCTCTTCTCCTCTGTGCTGGGATGAACTGGCTAGGGAATGCTCTTTCTGACAGGCCGGTCCTAGCCCCGGCTACTGGAAATGGGCAGAGGTGAAGAGGCAAGTGCCAGAGTTCCTTGGGGATGATGGAATTGTGGTGTTTGGCTGTGCCCAGAGGGGCAGGTTGGGCATTTCTGTGTGTGTGAGGACCGGTTTGGGTGCTGGGGAGCCCGGGGAGCCGAGCTCTCAGTGCATTCCCAGCTCTCCTGGGGGTGGGAGCTGGTGCAGGGCTGGGTGACAGCCTCTGGTCGGGCTCGGGGCAGGCCCTGGCCCCGGCACAGACACGCTGGGGCGGTTTGGGGCCGCTTGGGGAGCCGTGGGAGGCAAATGAGGGATGGTGCTGGGCGGAGCGATCGGCCTGCGCTCGTGTCAGCGCAGCCGTGCAGGGCACTGGGATCTGGGTAAAACACCGGCTCTCCTGGTGTTCAGGGAGGCAAGGTCTGAGGGACTGGATTTACTTGGGACTTTCCAGGACAGCAGGAAGAAGAGGAAATGTGGTGCCAGAGGTGCGTCCCATCCGGTTGCATTTCCCTCTTTCCCGTTTCCATTTCCTCCTCAGTGCAGGCGTCCCCTGCAGCCCATGAGCACGGGGCCGGTGACAACTCCCTGTCTGTAGAGGGATTCCTTATGGAACAAGGGCAGATGACACTTGTGTGAGGCTTACGACTGTTAGAATTAGACCAGGATGGGTTAAGAAAAAGAAAACTAGAATGGTGTGTTAATCTTACTGGTCAATTAACAAATAGAATCCACACTTCTGTAAGAAAAAATACAGTGTATGGAGCATATAGAAGAAGCTGGTTTTGCCTGCTGCTGCTGCTTGGCTTTATCATGTGACCCCATTCGAACTCTGCCTTCAAGACAGCTGTGAGACCGTGAAATAAAGAACTCAGCAGAGCAGCAGCCTCCTCTGCTCTTTCACCCTGGTCTGAGAAGGAAGGGTACCCTGTCAAAGGCTCAACACTTGCCTTTCTGAGTTTGTTTCTAAATTTCTACCTTTCTAATTTTGTTTGTTTCTAATTTTTTTTTTGTTTCTAACTTGGTTTGTTTTTAACTTTCTACCTTTAGAAATTTGTTTGTTTCTTGTATTTTACCTCTTTGTTTGTTTCTAAATTTCTGCTGTTGTAACTTTGTTTCTAACTTTCTACTTTTTAAGTTTCATTTGTTTTTAACTTTTTCCATTCCTCCCAGCGAGGCATGTGTGCAGAATACTAAAACCTGTTAAGTTCTTCATTTTTACATCTCTAGGCAAATGCTACTGATTTAGATGTAAATTGATTTTGAAATGCGCCAGCCCTCTCTCTCTACTCTGTCGCATACAGGAATATAAGAAGCTGGGAATAGAGATCAGCAAGTTTTGCGAATAACGAGCCGGCGTTTTTCTGTAGGAAGGAAAGAAGCAAGTGCCTGGCCCCAGGAGCCGAGACGCTCGGGCTGCAGGAGCTGCAGAGCGCCCAGAGGCGGCTTTTCCCTCTGCTCTGTCCCTGCCCCCGGGCTGAGCTGGGCGGCGCTGCTGCCGCCTGGTGGCGAGAGCGCGGCACTGCCGCCCCCGACACGGCGCCCCGGCGCTGCTGCCGCCCGGTGCCGGCTGAGCCGAGAGGGCGGCGGCCTCGGTGGCTGCCGAGCGTGGCAAGGGCAAGGAGCGGGAGCGAGCGGGGCTGGGTCTGTCAGCGGAGGGGAGGGGCGAAGGGCGGCTCGGAGCGCCGAGGGACACGGCCGTGCGTGAGCGGGGCCACAGCTATGGAGAGGAGTGGGCGCCGTGCGGGGCGGCGACCGCGAGGAATGACAGCGCGGGGGGCGGGGCCGGTTTTGCCGGGCAGCAGAGGCGCGGTCGCAGCGCGACCCGGGCGGGGGGCACCGGGCGGGCACGGTCGGAATCGAGCCGCCCGCGTGTCGCTCTCAAGGAGGCGGCTCGGAAAGGAAGGCGCAGTTGGGCGCTCTCGGGACGGCGTTAAGTGACGTTTTTATTAGAACCTGCCAGGACCTTGCAGAGGGTGGTTTACACTTCCGCCACACTCAAGATGGCGGATGCACTAGGCCCCTTTGAGAGGTGTCCCTGCCGATGCCTGCCGCCGGTCGCGGAGCAGTCGCCCGCCTCCGGCGCCGCTGACCCCACCAGCCGTGTCCTCGCGCCGGGAAGCACCGCGGAAAATCGCGCAGAAAGCGCGGGGCCGGCGTCGGAGTCCGGGCCGGATTCAGGCAGCCGAATAGACGCCCCTGTAAGGGGCGGGGGGGCCCCTTAAGGGTACCACACTAAAGATGGCGGCTCGACCGGAAGTGGCTTCTGCCAGCACCAAAGATGGCGGCGAAGGGCGGAAGTTTCGTCACCGCCACACTAAAGATGGCGGCCGTGTACGCTGTTTTCTGACCTTCTCAATATGGCGGCAGGGAAGGCCCCCCCCCCTTCCCCCCCCCCAAGGTGCGTCTATTCGGCTGCCTGAACGCGACGCCGACGCCGACGCCAGCCCAGCGCTTGCACGCAGATTTCTGAGGCGTTTCCCGCTATGCGGACACCGACTGTGGGGTCAGCGGCGCCTGCGGCAGGCGGGAGCATTCAGGCAGTCGAATAGACGGAGCGGGGTCCTTCCGGCCGCCATCTTGAGAAGGTCGAATAGCCACATTGGTGCGGTCCCGGTGACTTCCGCCCTTCTTCGCCGGGAGCGGCAATGGCGGGGAGCCCGGGGAGCAGCGCTGCCGGGCCGGGGGCACCGGGGCGGGTGCTCTGGGCTCGGAGGTGAGCGGGGAACGGGGACAGCCCCGAGCGGACGGTGGGGGCCGCGGGGGATCGGTATTCCGGCCCAGGGATGGCTGCCCCGGCCCAGGGATGGCTGCCCCGGCCCAGGGATGGGTTCCTGGACTATCTAATAATATTATATAACGATCGTACAAGGAGATCTATATAAAAAAATCCTCCATGGTCATCCTTCTCCCAGCCCCTCTGTGTTTTCAGGATCTTGGGGGAAGAGTTTGGGTCTGGACAAGGCTCTCGGGCACAGGGTGGGATTCTTGGGGTGCAGGGCCAGGATTTGGACTCGATGCTCCCTGCGGGTCCCTTGCAGCCCAGGAAATGCTGCGATCCTGTGCCTCTGAGGGTGAAATAAAGGGCACCGGTGGGGTTTGTGCCCGCTGTGTTCACGGCCCCGCCGGCTCAGGGCGGGTTCAAGGCGCAGCTGCCCCGAGCCAGCGGGACCGGCCGGGGCTGCTCGCTCCCGGTGCTGCCGCCTTGTGGGGAGAGCCCGGCACTGCAGCCCGCACAGGCGCTGGACCACGGGATCGGCGTGGAACAGCAGCGCAGGGAGTGCTGAGGCAGCGCAGGGAATGCTGCGGTCCCAGGGAATGCTGCGGTCCCAGGGAAGGCTGAGGCGTCCCCTGCCCGGGGCACTCGGCAGCAAATCCCTGATGTTGAGCAGAAAAAGGAAAGTTCTGGGTTAATGGGAGGAGGTTTCTGGAGTGGAGCTGGGACAGGTGCTGATCCACGCATGGAATCACGGGGTGGTTTGGCTTGGAAGGGACCACCAAGATCATTTCCACTCTGTTTGTTGTCTGGTTCCACAGCAAAGACCATCCAGAACTGCCACCTCACCCTCACGGACAGCAGGAATGTCTTCCACAGCTCTTGTTTTGGAATGGGAATGGCTGTTGGGAGCTCTGGCAGGACCAGGTAAGAAGAGAAATGGGATCATTCTGGCTGCTGCTGGAGGTGGTTTTCTGCTTTCAGGCTGTTCTTCTCATTGATCCTTTCACAGCAGTGTTCCTGGGCACATTTGAGGGTAATTCTAGGAATTTCAAAACAGTTGAAAACTGGTGGGGAAAAAATGTGAACCTGATCCATTTCTAGTAATTCCAAGCTTCTCCCACAGCACTGTTCCAGGGGAAAGCTGATGAAAGGATAAAGATGCAGAGGAACAAGTGCTGTAAACCCCCCAGGCTCTCTGACAGAGCAAACCTTCCAGTAATGCCAGTACATTGCTCTGAGAGACTCTGGGATCACAAGGTTTTCCAGGAAAGCAAAACAAAGACAGAGATGAGGGAATAAGCATCCAGTTAAGAATGGTTTGGTGGGTGTAGGAATGATTCTTATATGTTTGATGCTTCCCTTTTTATTCCTGAATAATTTTAAAATGATTCCTTGAATAAATCATCTAAATTTGGGAATTTAAATTTGAGAGGGAACAGTGCAACATTAATACAGGCAGAGATCATGGAATGGTGGAATGGTTTGTGTTGAAAGCCCCATCTCTGAGCCTGTTCTGGGCAGGCTCCTGCCCATCGGCCACTCCTTGCAGGTGGACATGGAAGTGATGGAGGCGTTCAGGGAACGCTGATTGTTTTTCCCTGCCTCTGGCAGTCAGGTCATTACAAAGATTAATTGACCTCTTCCAGTGGGGAGACATTTAAACAAGAGGTGCCAAAAGAATTGGAGCTTCTGCACGATGAAATCTGCATGTATCCAACTTAAGATCCCCCCTGGATCGTCACCGGTCCGACTCCCACGGACTGGTCACCTTGGCCAGGAGTGTCCAATCCTGCTGTCAATGCATTGGGCCGGGGTCTCATTTTCATTTCATGGAAAGACCCTCTGGGTGCCCCCCAGTCACTGGAAAGACCGGACTGGGCTCCCAGGACAGTAATTCCAGGTGTTCTCTTCATGGGAATAGCACAGGAGCCTTCCCCTTGGCCAGAGGAGCGGCCAGTGCCTCCCTCAGTCCACAAATCCCCAGGACAGAACACAGAGAAAGCAACAGGAATATGGAAATCCCCCACAGTGGGAGATTCTGGTGCTCTGGATTAGATTTTGGATTTATAACGTTAAAGGGAGGGGTTTCAAAGACTGAAATACTATGTTTTATGACTTAAACATTTTCTTAAAAGACTTTTGAAACTGTACTACAAAAGCTGCAGAAGACTCCCACACCCTGAATGGGGCCCTGAGGCCTGACACTGCTCGCTGATGAAGATAAGATAAAGTAACAACTCAGGGCTGGGGATATTCATGGAGCTCAGGCTTAACACCTCCAAGATGAGGAGCACGGCCCCAGGGCTATCAGCTGCCCGGGCTCGCACCAAGGGGTGGAGGGAGGAGAGGCTTTGGGTACCTTGGAAAAGCCGGTGGTCACAGACGCAGTGACCGCCCATCCTCCACTGTGCAGAGCCCAGCTGCGGGGTCCTCACCGGGGGGAGGAAGCTCATCCACAGCAGAAGGGGTGACATGGCCCAGCACAGGGGCCCCCAGACCCTGCAGCAGAGCACCAGAGATGATGCAACAGACCCTCAGTGTTGCAAGGGACAGTGTCAAGCCGGCCCCTGCAAGAGAGGCACGTGGGCGTTCCCGCCTGGCCCAAAGTGTGCATTAACCCACGGAATTCTGCACCCTTCGGCTGTGGCAGCATGTGGTGGCGTGGCCACAGCGCCCACGGGGGACCCTCACCACCGGCAGACCGGATGGAGGGGAGCAACGAGACGTCGTTGGCACCCTCAGATGGGTGATGGGCTTCCATCCAACCCCTCTCCCTGTTCCCCCACGCACCCTTCTGTTTTCTATTTCTTTCTTCCCCTCTCTTTGCCTCTCTACTATTAAATAAAATACATCCATTTTTTTGGCAACAACATCTAGCCTCGTTTGGTTTTAATCTCGTTTCTGGGGATATTTTGAACCTTCTAAGTTCTTTCTGGTTTATGCACAGAGACTTAGCTTGCTTTGCTTTTCTGGGTTTAAACCGGATCGTAACAGGGCGGGTGTGGAGGAGTTTTTCTCCCTCTCCTGTTCATTAGTGTTACCTACCACTGCTCTTGTTGCTCTCACTATGTGTTGTCATTAATCTCAAATGATTGTATTTGGTTTCCATTCTTAAACTGTTCTGAGCTGGAATTTTGTCTCTGGTCTCTTCCCCATCCCACGGGGGGTGAGGGAGCGGCTGCTGGTGCCCAGCTGGGGTCCAGCCATGGCCCCGGGCACTTCTGGGGGCTCCGAACCCGAGGGACAGGAGCGGTTTTGGGCTCACAAAAAGAGACCCAGTGCTGCGTTTCGGGGGCTCAAAAGCAGGTGCAGAGCTTAAAAGCAGAGACTGAATCCTGCATTGTGGAGTCCTATTACCGCAGGCCGAGGCCCTAGGGTATATCACTGTGTCCCGCAGCCGTAGGGAGGAGGAGGAGGAGGAGAGAAGATCCAGCAGGCAGGAATTGTGCAGCAAGATTGATTAATTATTTTACAAACTCTTTTATAGACTTCTTTCTTCACAGTCTAATTGGACAAAGGATCAGCCTCCCCTTGGGGGTGATTGGCTAAAATCCTAAAACATCCATTGTCAAAATATTTTTCTACTGTACCATAAAGAAGACTTTTCAAGGTTGCAGGTGGCTTGGTTGTTTACATAATTCTGCTACCTCTTCTGTGAGAGAGAAAAGTCTCAGAAAATAGCAAGAAAATCCTTGCTAGCAGCATTTCTCTATCTACAGAGTCCTGAGCGCAGGCTCCTATGGCCAGAGTTGGGACTCAGAAACAGTGACTAAATCCTGTTTTCAGGGCTTGAGAAAGAGAGCGAGTCCTGTGTGTTTGGGCTCACAAAGAGAAACGGAAGTGCTGCGTTTTGCTGGCCCTGAATTAAAGCCCAAGTGCCGTGTTTTGATGCTCAAAGCGGGCTCTTGGGGCCAGGGCGAGTCTGTGTCTCTGGGCTCCGAGTCCTGCCTCAGGCACAGCCCGAAGCCGGGCTCGCCGGCCCCACGCAGCGCTCGGGAGCAGCGACTCAGCGCCGCGTCCGGGGCTGGCGGCAGAGCCCGGGGCCGCGTCGTGGGGCCCAAGGCGGGCTCCGGGAGGGGCTCAGGGCTGGGAGCGGAGCCCGGCCCGGCGCGTCGGGCCCGGCTCGGGATCCCGGGGCTGCCCGGGCGCCGGCACAGCCCCGGCTCCCCGCGGAGAGCCGGCCGGAGCAGGAGCGGCAGCGCCGGGCTCGGCCCCAGCGCCCGTCCCGGAGCGGCTCCTCCCGGTGCCGATCCCAGCCCCGATCCCGCCGGGGGAGAGGCGGCACCGCCCGGGACCCGCAGCGGCCGCCGGCAGGACCGGGACCCGCGGCGGCCCCGGTGCGGCCCCGGTGCGTGCGCGGGGCGGGTCCGGCCCGGGAGAGAGGGGCGGGTCCGGCCCGGGAGAGAGGGGCGGGGCCCCGAGCGATGGAGCCGCCCCCGTGCCGGGCAGGGCGGGCCCCGGGGCCGGGCGGGGCCGGGGCTCTGGGGCGGTCCCGGGCGGGGCCGAGCGGGGCCGAGGGCGCGGCTTCAGGGGCGGCCCCGGGCCCGGCTCAGGTGCGCGGGGCGGGGTCCGCACAGGTGCGCGGGGTCCCAGGGCGGCTGCGCAGGGCGGGGCCGAGGTGATTTAAGCCCCCGAAATCGCCCCCGCCGCCATTTGCTCCCTCAGAGCTCGGGGAGGCTGCGGCCGGGTCGGGCTCCCCCGGCGTGGCCCGGGAGAGGCCCCCGCTCCCCCTCTTTCTTCCCCCTCTTTCTTCCCCCTGTTTCTCCTGCCCTTATCCTCCTCCTTCTTCCCCCGCTTATCACCTCTTTCCTACCCCCCCAGTTTCTTTCTCTCTCCCCCACACCCTCCCTGTCTCTCCCAGCCCCCCGCCTGCCCTCTCCCCAGCGCCACCCACCCTCTCTCCCTGCTCCCCTGTGCATCCCCGACCCCCCCACGCCTCCTTTCTCCCCTTTCCGTACCCCGCTCCCCAACCCGACTCCCCTCTCTTCCCCCTCCTCTATCATCCCTCCCCCTCACCCGGCCTTTCCCTTCCCCCCTCGTTCTCCCCAAGCCACCCCGACTCCTCTCCCTACCCCATCTCATCCCTCTTTCCCCCGTAGCCGCGGGGCTCGGGGCGCCGGAGAATAAAGCCCAGAGGGCCGGAGCCCGGCGCCCCTGCCCTCGCTGGAGCCTCGCACGGGGGACCCGCTCGGCGGGTCCCCCGTGCAGTACAAAAACAGCGCCGGGGCTCCGGCTTTCCACACATCACACTGGGGATCCCCTCCTCAGGAGGGGTTCCCGAGGGGGGTGGTGGGTTTCGGGGAGGGGGGTGTGTTGGGGTAGGGTGGGCCCCCTCCTCAGGAGGGGGTCCCGGGGGGAGTGGGTGGGGTGGGTTTCGGGGAGGGTGGTGGGTTGGGGCGGGCCCCCTCCTGAGGAGGGGGTCCCAGGGGGGTGGGGTGGGGTGGGGTGGGCCCCCTCCGGAGGAGGGGGTCCCGGGAGGGGGTCAGGGTGGGCCCCCTCCGGAGGAGGGGGTCCGGGGGAGGGGGTGGGGCGGAGGGGGGACTTTCCCCCCCTCCAGTCCCCGCCCCCTCTCCCGGACCCCCTCCTCCGGAGGGGGGTCGCCCCGGCCCCCTCCCCGGGACCCCCTCCTCCGGACCGGGGCCCCGGGGGGAGGGAGGGGGGGGCGGGTGGGGTGGGGGGGGAAGCAGAGTGGGTCACGTCACTCTGCAGCATGAACAGACATAGAGACCACAGGCCAAACCAACAGCCCCCCCCCGCCAGGCCCCCCCCCACCCCACCCCCCCTCCCCCCGGGGCCCCGGTCCGGAGGAGCGGGTCCCGGGGAGGGGGCCGGGGGGAGCCCCGTCCGGAGGAGGGGGTCCGGGAGAGGGGGCGGGGACTGGAGGGGGGGAAAGTCCCCCCTCCGCCCCACCCCCTCCCCCGGACCCCCTCCTCCGGAGGGGGCCCACCCTGACCCCCTCCCGGGACCCCCTCCTCCGGAGGGGGCCCACCCCACCCCACCCCCCCGGGACCCCCTCCTCCGGAGGGGGCCCGCCCCAACCCACCACCCTCCCCGAAACCCACCCCACCCACTCCCCCCGGGACCCCCTCCTGAGGAGGGGGCCCACCCTACCCCAACACACCCCCCTCCCCGAAACCCACCCACCCCCCTCGGGAACCCCTCCTGAGGAGGGGATCCCCAGTGTGATGTGTGGAAAGCCGGAGCCCCGGCGCTGTTTTTGTACTGCACGGGGGACCCGCCGAGAGGGCCCGGCCCGTGTGGGGCTCCAGCGAGGGCAGGGGCGCCGGGCTCCGGCCCTCTGGGCTTTATTCTCCGGCGCCCCGAGCCCCGCGGCTGCGGGGGAAAGACGGGACAGAGGACGGGAATAAGGGAGCAGAGGGGGTCAAAGAAGGAGCGCAGGTGGGGGGTTCCGGGTGTGCAGGGAGAGGTGGGGTGGGGGGACAGGAAAGGAGGCGGGGGGAGGACGAGGATGGAGCACAGGTGGGGGGGGGTCGAGATGCAGAGGGGGAAAGAGGGAAGAGGAACAGGGGGAGGT